>NW_022280049.1:5780349-5781894 GCF_004355925.1 Anarrhichthys ocellatus
ACACACACACACACACACACACACACACACACACACACACACACTTAGCACTCTCTCACACTCCCTTCCAGTCTGCTGTCTGCAAGTCACAGCTTGGCCGACAGCTTTTCCACAATGCTAATATAACTGCTGTGTTGACAAGCGGACACATGGAGCGATCCACGTAGATGTGCTTTGCATAAATAGTCTTCCACTGCTCAAACCAGATCACAACAAATTAAGAGGTCGAGTTTCACAAAAATCACAGAATCTGAAACACATTTTATTATTCACCACCCAAGACTTGTATCACATCTCTTGGTGCCTTTCTTTGCGGTCCATCGCAGTCACATCTGATTTGATTATTTTGAAAAACACACACACGTGATAACAATAAGAAAATGTACTTGTAGTATAAGATTATAATAACAATAATAGTATGTATTGTTAATACACTAACATGATGATAATAAGCATTATAATGACTTGTAAAGGCAGCGTACATCTTTGTTTATTGATTGTTTCCACCAGAGGAGCAAGGGTTAAGCTGAATGAGTCATCGCCAGCAGACTGCATTAATCACACCAACGTCACTAATTAAAGACACACATCTGTTTTTGTGCGTGCGTGCAGCACATGATTTGTATGCATTGCAAACAAAGACACACATTTGCGTGAGTGCACATGGGCGTTTGTATAACACCTTTTGTAAACCGTAAAACAAATTGGAACAAAATGGGATTTAAAATCAGGCAATTATTGTTTGTTTGGCTTTCACATGTGTAATCCTCCTGGCAGTTATACGCATGCAGCCTTCGCCCCCAGACTCCATCAATCTATCTCCTGCAAACTGAACATATTTTCCAATAAGCCAAACAACATTTGCCTAACCAAGTCAGTCAGAGGAGTCACTGTTATATGATTGAGCGCGTGTTAGTGGGGAGCATGTAAAAGTGTTTTCAGGGAGTGAGTGCTTGTGCTCCGTGGTTCACAGCAGCCCATTATGATCTATTGTTTGCTTTAATCAATACATGTCAGTCAGTGCTGCAGCTGAATGCTGCTGATTGCTATGATTTGTCAATACCAGCAGGGTAAACATTGGGAAACTAATGAGCAGTAATGGGATGCTTTCTGGTCGCAGTTTGTCAGACATCAGAGAGATATACTCCGTAATAACCACAAACTATCTATTACAGCAAGTTTTTTAAAATTGTTTTAATCTTCTAATCCATGTCGCACACAATTCAACAACTACTGAAGAGCAGCACTTTACTCCGTAGCATCTGTGAAGCTACAAAACGCAACCAGTCGGGGGGAAATAACTGAGTGTGCTTACCAGACGACAAAGAAGTTGAGTCTGAGAACACGAAGCTCCTCAAAATGTGTTGCGGATGAGACGTCTCTCAGTGCTACACCTTGTCAAGGTGAACTTCAAGTTGCAAAAAGCAGTACATCATATGTCCAGAGCCAATAAACACAGTGAGGTGTTGACACATGGTCCTGAAACAATGTGTTGAGGAGGCAGAGAGACACTGCGGGACTGTTTTCCAGCTAGTCCCCCCCCCC
>NW_022280049.1:5781994-5798682 GCF_004355925.1 Anarrhichthys ocellatus
CCCCCCCCCCCCCCCCCCCCCCCCCGAACACACACACACACCCCTCCCCTTTCGCACTCTTCTGAAACTTGCAGCCTGAGTGACTCATCCAGGCGTATCGGCTCAGCTCGCACATAATCTATGGCCACTGAGAAGCCAACACATACGACTACGGAGGGTCTCATATGCGTTGGACTGAAACAAACACAAACACATATGCTCTGTAACATCTTTAAGAATACAGGAAAACCAAATAAGCCCGTCCTGTGTAAAGAAAAGTCCAGATAAAGCCAGAATAGCCTTGTGTCCCTGACTTTTTTTTAAATGTATTTTTTATACAGTGATATTGTGCTATATATCTAAAAAAAGAATTATTCTCTTCCATTCACTTCAACAGTCATGATCCAATGAACAACAGAAGGCTACTCAGTGTTTGTTGTGGTACAAAATGTAATTGCAATGTCTGCTGACCAGAAATGTTGTTTAAAATATGTATGAGTCTAGGTTCTTGTAAAATGTCACAAACCTGTGCCCTGAGAGTGCTGGTATAAAAAATAATGGAAGTTGTTTCCCCATTAAAATAAATACAGGCTGGAGGCTATCGTTGTGTTCTGTTTCACAGTCCACTGCTGCCTACAAACTGTACTGGAACCGATCCAGAGCCCTGCTGGTCCTCACTTTAATCACCTCATCACGCACTTATACTCACTCCTCGGATAGGTGAGGGCAATTAACCGCAATTAAGTGCCCGGCAGGCTGAAGGGCAGACGCACTTCAGAGCACCAGGATTAAAAACACATTAAACACCGGCGTGTAAACTCCGTGCGGGCACACACACACACACACACACACACACACAGAAAGTGACCGATCTAACTTTACGGAGGGTTCTTCTTACCTGTTGCTGTGGCATTAGAGGGAGCGACTGGCTCCTGACGTGGCAGCGGAATCGAACCGTGGGTCTCCACCGAGCTTCAGGTCCGTTGAGCGTGGGTCTGTTTTGCTACCCTCTCCGGTTAGACTCGGTGCTGATGCGGCTCTGTCCCTCACGAGGCATGCGAGGCTAGAATCTGTGCGCGAGTTCATCCGGGCGCTGTCCAGGAGCTCGCGTGGTGCTGAAATGAAGACTGAAACGAGTCCTCGCGCTCTTGTTTTCTCTCTCCGGCCGCCCGGAGCGTAACGCAGTTTCCATAGCGACCTACCGTCATTCAGTCATGACTGGGGGGGTGTGTGTGTGTGTGTGTGTGTGTGTGTGTGGGGGTGTGTGTGTGTGTAAACACAGAAGGACAACAATTAGGCTATGGGGAAGTTGTGTGTTGTGGTGGTGGCGCGGGGAGCGTTAACAGGTGTATTATTCAAATGTGTGTAAATTTAGGAGTGAGGGAACTTTTAGCTAAAGCCTCAGCTAAAGAACTAAACCGGCCGAATGCACGCGCACCGTGTTGTTTTGGGTCGAAACGGACAAGTTTCACCTTAACGTTACAACATGGGCGGGCTGGGGTTGAGGCCAGGACCTCTATGTTGTGTTATGTAGCGAGCTCAAACGTCAACGTGCAGGCTACTGTTTTTGGGGAGCGTTTGTAAAAAAAAACACTTCTCATTCACTTCTTCACTCTGGCTCACGCACACATCCTTCTATCTGGCTCCGTGTCCACTCAGAGTATATATATATATATATATATATATATATATACACAGTATGACTCATCCATGCTGCTCCCTCCCCCTGACCCAGCCGTTAATCCCCCGCCCCAGCCCCCTTCGGCTAGCCGGTGCACGCACACACCGGAACCTTCTTCTCTCTGGACAACCGATTATCCCTTTTCCCCTCATGCTGCATTTTCTTGCCGTCTGTTTCATCTCTTCCACATCAACTAAACCCCCCCATATGTGTTCCCGTATGTGTTCCCGTCAGCCCGCAGGCCAGTCCAAACAATACTAAATCAAATACAGATGTTACAACCACGTTAATGCATCAAAAGTAAAGTAGAAAATAAACGTTGCATTAAAAGCGTCCAGGCACACAGCGAGTGGCTCGGTAGAAAAGGTCAATTTACTCCCTCACCGAGGAAAAAAAAAAGAAGCACAAATTGCGTCACTAGACGTGTACCACAACCTACCGATACCGGGTACAAACTATTTTTAGCCTGGATGGAACTTGTCTGCTTTGGACACGCGCGCCCGTCCACCGCTCAAACGGTCGTGACGTAGGAGGCGCGAGAACGCCATGCAAAATCGTGACCGTGTGACGACGGTGAAAGCAGACAGCGGCGAATGAATTCAAAGAGGAAGGCACATCAAGATGGTTCACGTCTCATGGTGTAGCCACATGTCTATGGGTCCAGCCATCGTTACAGCAAATCGACCCTGTGGTCTACGGACCACAAACCATATCACATATGGACGCATTTGTTTAATAGTGTATTATTTATGTATAATAAACCCATAGGCCAGGTATATTATACAAAACGGATACATATATGAAGGAATATTCGGGAATAGTTGCTGCGCATGCGTCATGTTGGAGACCCCCCCCCCCCAATATTCAATATTCAAACGTTTAATAAGCGGTACACAAATGTGTTTCTTCCCTGAATACATTACAAAAGCTCTCCCGAAGGAAAACATGCTCCAACAACTACGAGACAGTCGTTTTGTCTTCAAGACAAATGCGATAACGTTACTGCCGCTCTGCCCAACTGATTTTAAAGCGAATGCGGAAGTACGGAGAAGTGAAGCCTCTCGCCTCGCTACGGTGGCGAAGATACGATCGCTTGAAAAGACATCAAAACAAACTATTCTGGGTAATAATCTGTGCATAACCAGTCTGAGGGTTTGTCTCAGAGAGAGACCTGCATCATGTCGAAAATGGAGAGTATCCTTTCCTGCGTAGTATCAGATACATACCGTTAGATGTACGGTTGCCTAGCAGTAACGTTAGCTAGCCGAATGTAAAATGGCTTTGACAGCTAATCTTGTTATTCCATAGCGTGCAACATCTGCCCAGTCATTCACTGATGAAGGAAAACATTGGTGTGCTTGCTAGCTCGCCTAACTCATTTCATGACTCTTTGGTTACATATTGAGTTGTTTATAAAAACAGTTACTCTGGTCTGCACTGATTTGGGTTGAATTAGCTCAATGTCTTGAAGTGATTACCATTACTACAATAAACTACTCCTTGACCAGCCATACAGAACAACTGTTCAACCTCAAGTTTGCTGCCAAGGAGCTGCAACGCAACTCCAAGAAATGTGATAAAGATGAAAGGGCAGAAAAGGCCAAAGTTAAGCAGGTTGGTTTATTACATTGTGCATTTATCAGGGACCACGGATGCAGGGACAAGCTGGGCTAAAGTGCAGCTATACTATATTAAGTTAGTGTATGTTCTCCTACTTCCTTTGATTCTCAGGCTATCCAGAAGGGCAATATGGAGGCAGCCAAGATCCACGCAGAGAATGCCATCCGTCAGAAGCACCAGTCCATTAACTTCTTGAGGATGAATGCACGTGTGGACGCCGTGGCTTCTAGGGTCCAGACCGCTGTCACGATGAACCAGGTCAGGCTTGCAGGTCACTGGTTTGCGGAAGACTTGCCTTGCTTTGTGATGTTACGTAGCACAGCAGGTAAATGACAACGAGAGAAAAACACGCCCAGCCCGTTGTGAAGATGTAGAAACTGCATGGCTTTTACCTGATGTTACTTACTGGTGTTTCACTGGTCATGTAGATTTCAAAGTTTTGAGAACTACATCTCATTTCAGGAGGTGAAGAGCTGCAGAGTAAACCCATATCAGGGTACACAGCCCAAAGTTGTCAAAACAAGTCCCATACAAAGGAGACAGGAGGGAGGGAGAGGGAGCAAAATGAAGAGGCTCGCAGACATGTGAACAAAAAGCCGACAATTACATAATGTCATTAGATGTGCTTCAGACTTTAAGCTATTAGCTTCTTGCTCTTATGAGAGCCTCATTAAAAGACTCGAATTCAGATTCACTATATACGACAGGCATCATTTCATAGAATAGGATTTAATAGCGTCTATAGAAATGTGTGAGATGGTGTACAGCTGAAAAACACCTCTCTATGTAGTTGTAATACCGTTGCCTGTCTCATTAGACATGAACACAATAGCACTGATAATAAACCCCTCTACCATAATTTGATCAAGTATTGGCAAATTTGTTTTGAGAAGATTTGTCCTTATTCAGGGTTGTCTTTGAGCTATTAGAGATGCTATGAGGAGGAGAGGTAGTCATGATAAGGTGTCTTGGTTAAAAAAAGGTGAAAGTGACCCCTAGTGGAAATATACGGGTACAGCACTTCAAGCTTTGCTATGTCAACAGCTTCTCCCTGTCTGACTCCAAATACCCTGATCCTTTCTTTAATTTATTTTTTATCAAAACCTATTAGGACCAGTGAAAAATGAGACTTTTATTGATGTGGTTTTTTTTGCCCAGGTGTCTAAATCCATGTCTGGAGTGGTCAAGTCTATGGAGTCCACACTGAAAAGTATGAACTTGGAGAAGGTAAAAAGAGTTGACTCACATACGTGAGCGCAGACAGACAAAAACAAATTGAAACAAAATACGTTGGTTTGAGATCTCCTCTTTCTCCACAGATCTCTGCGTTAATAGACAAGTTTGAGAACCAGTTTGAAACTCTTGACGTGCAGACAGCTCAGATGGAGGACACGATGGGCAACACCACCACTCTGATGACGCCTCAGGTGATGAGCGCCGTCCTCTGGAATACACACACACACACACACACATACACACACACACACACACACACTCACACTCACGTGGCCGCTTGGTGTTAAGTCCCTGACTGAAACCTCTAAACACATATTGTTGTTTGCTTGTCCCTAGAATGAAGTGGACACGCTGTTGCATGAGATGGCTGACGAAGCGGGGTGAGTAGACCTCCAAACAGTCTGGAATCTGAAATGACAAGAGCTGTAATATTGATGGAGGAGAAACATAAATGCAGGGAATTAGAAAAAACAAAACTGTACCTACTTGTTAAAATAGACAACTTTAAAAAGAGACACTAAATGAATTGCTCTTTTTTAAGGTTGGATCTAAACCTGGAGCTTCCTGCAGGCCAGACTTCCTCCCTGGCTTCATCTGTGGCATCGACAGAGCAGGTAACACATCCACTCTAATTATTATACTATAGTTTAAAAAACAGAACAGAATTCACACATCATCCCTATCCGGACCGTGTGGCAGGAAGTGTTTGAGTTGTTCCTCAAGATGTTTAGACATGTTTCCCATATGACGAGTCACCACTGGAGTCCATTGTAATCAACATGATTCACGCTGACCACGTCCGCTGTTTGTGACGGACATAACTACACACTTCGCCTCTCGAGCCTACAAAAGGTGTTGAGTGACGCTCTGCCTTTTCTAGAGCGCCCCCCCCCCCCCCCCCCGCTC
This sequence comes from Anarrhichthys ocellatus, assembly GCF_004355925.1. Taxonomy (NCBI): domain Eukaryota; kingdom Metazoa; phylum Chordata; class Actinopteri; order Perciformes; family Anarhichadidae; genus Anarrhichthys; species Anarrhichthys ocellatus. The sequence goes on from NW_022280049.1 coordinate 5,787,417, forward strand.
GGTGGCTCCCCCCCCTCCTTCCTCCTCTCCACCCCCCCCCCCCCCCCCACTGTTCTCACCTGTTTGGTTGTCGTCATCAACAGGACGAGCTCTCCCAGAGGCTGTCCAGGCTGCGAGGCCAGGTGTCGTAGTGATGTCGGAAAAAATAACAAGACCGCAGAGGAGGGAGGAGAGCGGGGAGCGACAGAGCGGAGAGTGAACAACAACAAACAAAAGGTGGCATGTGCCTGGAAGCTCCGCGTTCCAGGTTTGTTCTGTCGAGAGAAATAAAGGAAGCTGACTAACAGCAGGGGAAGGGGCCGAGAGGAAGAGGCGGGATGTTTGCAGCCCCGGCACTCGCTGCATCACACGCAGTCCTCCTTCCATAACAATGTTCATTTGCACACTCATATTTAACATTCATTCTGATAATGTATTAGCTCAGCATTAGGACACTATACTGTTCTGCCATGTTTCTTTATTTTTAAGGTGGCACACGTTGGATCTGAATGGGATTTATTTTTTTGTCTCGCAAATTGTTGAGGAAAAACAACACTTGTACTACTTAATCGCTAATACGCCATTCCAAAGTGGGTATACACTGTATATAAAATGTAAGGAGCAATATTTATTTATTTATTTACTGCCCGCTTCACTGATTCTCTGATTGCTCAGAGCATACTTGTGTTGTGACTGCTGTGTCCTACCTGACTGAGGATGTGTTGTTTGTTTGTGTTTTGGCTTAAGGCGCTGAAACTCAAACTTCTTTTTATTGTGCGGTGGGGATTATTGCTTTGGAGGAAGCTGGAATATGCTTGAGTTTTTCTGCATGTCGCAGTAAACGGCTCTAGCGGCTCACTTGTATGCAAAGACAGGGAGTCATTAAAAGAGTTTTCAACACGTTTTACTTGTCACGTTTTTTTTTTGTGTCAGTTTATAGCCGTGTTCTGGGCAAAGTATGCATCCCAGCATGCCTCTCTTTCCCTCCTTTTTCCATCTCACTGCCCCTCCTCTTTCTGTCCTCCAACAGGGAACAGATGAGAGGTCAAAGGTGTCACCTGTAGAGGAAGCGGCCCTCTGCCGCTCGCATGCCAGTGCCTCATTACACACACACACACACACAAACACACACACACGCACACACACTACACACACAGTTCAGCACATCCCAGGGGGGAAGGCAAGACTCAGCTGGGAGCCATTACAGGTGCTGTCCAAGCACAGACACACACACACACACACACAGACACACACAGACACATCTATACATGAACAGCCCCGTAGCTGACGGGAGTCCTCCGGAGTGACACTCAGCCACCTCTGACCCCTTTTTTGTGTCCTTCCTAATCATCATCAGCACGCACTTAACTACATTCACAATCATCATCAGCGCCCCCAGACTGACACAAGTCTCTATTACGCACATGCTTCTTCGCGTCCTCGGTCGTTTGGAGTTATCCGAAAAAACACTGACCCCAGGTGATCCAACGGCTGTTGGTCATCTCTGCCAGGAGTTGGATCACCTGAAATTAAAATTCCACGTCCCTCTGCCGTCAGAGCCACAAAATCTATTTGGTAAGTTTGGTTTCAAATCTATTTTTAACCCTTAAGTATGATTAAAGCCGGGAGAGTCGGTCGCGGACTATTTTTCTCTCCGCTGTGTGTGCAGAGATGCTTCCTCCAGATGTGCTGGAGTGAACGCTGCTCTTGGGGACGCCTGTGTTTGTATATATATATATATATATGTGTGTGTGTGTGTGTGTGTGTGTCAGGTGTGGATACCAAGTGGCTTTCCTCCAGTGCCGTCAACACCTCCTGGTCTGGGTTCCTAGAGGAGTGCTACTTGCTGACAGGCAGGGATCCGGTCGGCCGGTGGTCCCGTCCCTCTGTCTGCTTCTGCACGACGGGGGGAGAGCTGCTCACAGCCACACACATACACACACACACACACGCTGGCTCTGTGAAAAAGCTCTAATTGCAACAAGGGGGATTGGTCACGACGACTACATGATTCACACACAGGAAATGAAACGGTACGTACAGACAGTTAAGTCATCAGCTGGGATTCAGCAGCAGAAAATACATGTTAAGGCCAAGGTTTCTTTCTTGAGAAAAGAACAGAATATCTGTTTTACAGGTCAGTAATGTCCTGAAAGATTTCCAAGAGGTTTTCTAAAAATAAGTATGTGATGCTATATTTAAAATAGAGGCTGTTCACCAGGAACACTTATTCTCATTTATAGTGTCTGGCCGGACACGCAGAAATGTGAAATTTGTGTAAAAGGAAGCACACAATTAAACATGCAGTAAATAAAGAGTAAAGTTTCCTATAGTAAATGCATAATGAATGACAGTAGCGTTTTGAGCTGAAACAATACACTAATTAGTGGGCTGACAGAAAAGTCATTGGCAAACTGTTTTGATAATTGAGTCGTTTCAGAACATTTTTCAAGCAAAATCGAAAAATTCAATAAAACCATTTTCCATTCCCAGCTTCTCACATGAGAGGATCCGCTGATATTATTTCTCACATATGATTCTAAACTGAATGAAACAATAGATGTATTGAAAATGAAAATCATTTTCCCTGTAAGTTTTTACCAAATTACATAAACTTTGTTTACTTACCTCCAAAATACACCAGATGTCCTTATGTGTCAAAGATCTTGTTGCTGCATATTTACAGTATGTTATAGGTTCAAACTGTGTTCTTCTAAAAGAGAAACACACATTTATAGTAGCGTATATTTCAAAGGAATATTGTGTATGTTGCATTTTTTAAATTCTTTGTGGGATACCTTTTAAAGTGTTTTTATTGTCACAATTCAACCCGTTTTTTGTTACAGTGGTGAGTGTCGACAGTGAAGAGACTCGCCGTCTATTTTTAATAGAACCCTTTCACAGAATGTGGTCGCACAGGCTCTCTTCCTCCCCTTGTCTTCGCTCTCCTTCTCGGCCTCCCATTTGAGATATTCAATTACGATGCATGAAGGGGTCAGGTCAAACGCAGGAAGCCGAGCTGATTGGTTCTACTCGGATATCGAAGGGCATGTGTGACCAATCGCTGCCGCCCAGGGCTTTCCCCACTTTCCATCTGCTGCTGCAGCGTAGTGTGTGTGTGTGTGTGTGTCTAATCGTTCCAGCCCGAGGCGTTCCCCAGTTTCCACTCACCTCTTGACCATTGCTTCCTGTCAGATGTGTTAACTCTGCTTTTAATCAGTTTTACTGTCTCACTGCGTGCTCACATACACACACACGCGCCTACACAGCTGGCCCCATCCATCCCCGCTCTCCGCTTCATTAATATTTAACCAATCTCCTGCTCACACTCGCACAACCTCTGTCTCACACACACACACACACACACCTGATCCTGCCACCCCTCCACTTGACCCTCACCTCACCCCGTCACCCGCCCTGATATCTCTTACAGTCAAACAACCCGTGAACATGGACATGCAGCCATAGTCTCTTGCTTCTTATTGAGGCTGTCTGCCAAGTCTCTGTGTCGACACACAACGCAGCCCCCTTCATTATTACATTAGGGTTCATGCCCCTCACATAGGCATCAAATGAGAGTTTTCTTTTACTCTGTGTGCTTCAAAACAGTAAAAACATGTCGTGCCCTTTGGTCTTTCCTGGTTTGGCTCTCTGGAGTGCTCATAATAGCTAAACTAGCCACTCAGCTAAAATGAGTTGCCCCGACAGCTATTCCAGTGACCCCTTTAATATTTAATTTAGCGCCACTATCAGGTCAAATTTTTTAATTGTCCAGTTTACTAAACACCTCCAAAACCGATGGCATTCCCATCAGCCCCCGCTTACCTTTGCAGCTAACGAGCAAACGTTAGCATGCTAACACACCAAACTAAGGTGGTGAAAATACCTGACAAACAACAGAGTGCTAGCATTGTTAGCATGTTTCTGTGTGTTCTTTGTGATTATTGCGTGCTACTTCACAACGATGAAGTATTTCATGTACAATTCATCTTTAACATGTGATATCTTGTTTCATTTACCTTAAAACATTTTTTTAGCTGTATGTTACAATTCAAATAAGAAATAGTTCAGTCATTGGTGGTCTTAACGTAACCTACAAACGTTCACCCAGTTATTTCAGATGAACGTGCTGTACAGTGAGACTCACTTGGCTGTTTGTGTGAACGGATCCTGGGTTAGGCAGTGAAGTTGAAGGGGTTAATAAGGTGTCACTGTAGTTGTTGACAAGACGGCTGTCCTGATAATGAGAGAAACAGGGGAGAAGAGATCTATTAATAGGATAAATACCTGTGGTATTACATTATTATTATACCAGTGGTTGGAGTGATCTGTTAGGAGTGTGTGTGTGTGTGTGTGTGGTGCATATGGTAAAACACTCTGCGGGCCTGCTGTTAGTCACACTCCTGCGTCTCAAATTGAATTAGAGTTGACAGCGCACAGCGCCAGCCGCGTGTATGTGTGTGTACCGGGGGCACTAGCTGTTGGCAAGCTCTGTGTGTGTGTGTGTGTGTGTGTGTGTGTGTGTGTGTGTGTGTGTGTGTGTGTGTGAAACAGAAGAGAAAAAGGGCCTTCCCCCCTGAAATCAATTTAGCGAGTATAGGTCTGTAGTTGTGGGGGTGAGGTGGGGGGCACATCCTGTGGAGGGCAGCCCAGACAGACAGCACCATCTGGGGCAGCAGGCGGGTCGACCCTGGGTTGAGACATGAAAGAAGCGGGGCAGGGATAAGAGGAGAGGAGAATACAGGCCAGCGCTAAATCACTCTTTCTCCCTCCAGCCACCGTACCCTCACCCCAGCCCCTCGCCTGCCATCCGATACATCAGCCACGGAGCATCATTCTCGCTCAATCACCCTCCTTCCCCTTTTTTCCTTATTCTCCCCCCCTCTCTCTCTCTGTATCTGTCCCAGGAGTGATAACCTGTCATACACAGGAAGCAAAAAGAGGTAAGAACAATCCATCCCTCTGTCAGAGATAGGGGCAAAGAGAAAAAGAATATCTCACATCTCTTGTTCCAAAAGGGGTTGATTTATAGTTCCATATTTAATAAAAAACAATACCAGAAAGTGCCTCTCTCTCTCTCACACACACGCACACACACACACATACACGCACCTGTAGAAACCCCCTCAGGTCCATCAGACTGGAAGGAATTAGCACACACACACACACACACACACACACACACACACACACACACACACACACACACACTGTTACAGGGGGAGGGATGGGCTCTGTGTGATGGACAGCTAGGGTCAAAGTGTGCGTTGTGTTTGTTGGTCATAGGCTGAGTGCTGACAGCCCTCTTCCAGTCAGCCTGCACTCAAACACACAAACACACACACACACGCACACACGCACACACACGCACACACGGCTCCATTGATGACAAAACAATGGGCTGAAAAAGACGGGCTGAAGAAAGTTAATGGCATTAAGAGACCGTGGTACGATATGAACCATCATGTGACTATTTATGCAGCACTAAATGCTCAGGTTAGTATGGCAGTGATGGAAGAAGTAATCAGATCCTTTAATAAAGTAAAGGAGCAATACCACAATGTAAAATACTGCATTTCAAGCAAGAGTGTGTCAGTATTCTCAGCAAAATATACCCAACCCAACTAAATCTTTACTGTTCTAACTGTATCATTGGTATATTAGTATATATTATGACTAATAATGTATGTTGCTGGTTGAAGCGAAGCTAATTATAAAACTTTTATCGATACGTTTTTATTTATAACAATGCATCAGATTTGATGTGTCCATTATACGTTCTTAAGACCGCTTCTGCAAAGTAACAGGTAACTATAGTGTAGTAGTATTTAGCTGTAGTACTTTAATTATTTACTTCAGTGAAAGGAACAACACAATGTAGAAATACTCCACCAGGAGTAAAGGTGCAGCAGTATTTGAATCAAAGTCTAATTTATTGAAACATTAAAAAGGCCATGTCTTTCAAAATTTGTTGATTTTGGATTTTTAAGGAAAATGATCTGACACTAAACACACGTTTTAAAAACCCATTGGATTATCAAAGAATTCAAGAATGTTTTCAACTGTCCACGGAAAGTACTCATTATGCAGAACGCCCCCTGCCTGTGGATATTATTGTTATATATTATATATATTATTAGATCATTATTGTTGATGCATTAACATTAATATAGCTGGTTAAAGTAGATCTCTTTTTCACAGTTTTACATACTTTTGGTTGGTTTCATCTTAAACCAGTGCGTCATATTTTATGAACCAATCATATGTTTTCTATGTAAATTCTGAATTAGAAAAGTAACAAGTGCAACATTTCCCTGAAGTATAAAGCATCATAGCATTGCAAATCCTTCAAACTCTTCTTAAGTACATCAAAGGTGCATATATAGTTACTCCCCCCCCCCTTTAGTACGGCAGTGCTTTATTAATTACAAACATCCGAAACGAGTGAAAGTGCAAGAGCTGTTTGGGTCATTAACACTTTCTCTGAAGAATGTCACAGAGTGTGAGGCCCTGATGGAGCACTCAGAGGAAACCCCACAACACACACACACGCACACACACACACACACACACATACACACACAAACATGCAGGCCAGGTGCCAGACCACATGTTAAAGCAGTTTGTCCTCCACTCATCTGACCTCTGCTCCCTGGCAGACAGAGGCCTGTCAGGGAGCACATGCCTATGCAACGCCCCAGTGACCCCTGTCTACACACACACACACACACACACACACACACTCGTGGACATACTGCAAGCAGTATGTGAACACACACACACACACACACACATATATACGCAAAAAAAAGATCCACCGAGGCTTCTGGTTCTGGTCCTCTGTCCTGTGATCCAATACTGGGAGACTTCTGATCACAATAGAGGACCGTATTTAAAACGGACGTGCATGTTTCCAGCAGAGGATGTCTCTGAGATAAAAGGGAAACAGTGCTGGGAGGAGAGGAGAGGAGAGGAGAGGACTTTCCCTATCCAGGAGGCTAACAGTTTGACTGAGCGGTGCATGCCTGCTTGATAGCGCCGTAGAAGAGCCCTTAATCACTGTTAAACTGGCCTTGCTTTTCACATTACTCACTCTGCCTAATTCAATTTCAGCCACAGCTGGTTTCACTTTCAACTTTACAGCTGAGCTCAAGTCACGTCCCATAATCTGACCTGATAAATAACCAGCTTTTATTGAGTTTGCAGAGAAAACAGCGTCCAGTGTAAACCTTCGCGAGAGACTCGCTGAGCCAGATGCTGGGGGGCACGAAGCTGAACGGGCAAACAACTGTGTGTGTGTGTGTGTCTGTGTGTGTGTATCTGAGTGCTTGTGAGTGAGTGTATGGCAACTATTAATATTAGATAACCTGTGTGTGTGGCTTGTATGTTAATCGAATGAAGGCAGAGTATATTTACACGTCCTGACTCTCTGCCGAGCTTTTTCCCGTTTCAGGATGCCATTTCACATGATTGGAAACAAATGACTGCAGGATCAAGTTTCTCCGCCTTCGCTGCCTGTCAATCACCGCGGAACGCTCCAGAAACGTCCCTCCCTGTGTTATTACAAAGTGGAATCGGCACAGTTTCCATGTCGTTTCTGCCGCCACCTTTAAGAGGATTAGGTTGACAAATTATCAGGCAAATTGTCAATGTGGCTGGACGAGCGGCGTGGTTAATCATCGACAGGCTGATAACGGGTTAACGTCTGGGTCTAACAAGTTCTCAAACACAGGTGAAGTTTGATAAGACAAGAAAAGACCACCATTAAATATATAAAAGCTTGTAATATAAGAAATATATCCAAAATGTCCCAAAATACAACTCATTTGAAGCATTAGTTTATGAAATCTTCGCATTATTGACAAGAGTTGGGTGAGAGGATTGATACTCTCATATATGGTTGTTGAATATAAAGCTACAGACAGGAGCTGGTTAGCTTAGCTTAGCATTGGCTCTGTCCAACAAAATCTCAAACCTCTCTCAGGCCGGTTTCCCCGTCTCCAGTCTTTATGCTAAGCTAAGCTAACTGGCTGTAGCTTCATATTAACGACACAGTACGGTGTCGATCTTCTCATCTAGCGCTCAACAGGGAAGCAAAAAAAAAAGAAGCATTTTCCATAATGTCAAACTATTTAGTTTTTTGCTTTTAAAGGCTGTTGTAAGTTGAGTGAACCAAGCACCATTTGTACTGCTGACAAATGTTTGCAAAAGCTAATCTTCCAAACTCTATGTCAGTCACAGCGTAGTCGTATTTACACTCTGTTAATGACAGGTGCTCATGTTATTCTATGTAATGTGTGTTTCTGTGTTACTCTACTGGAGAGCAGCAGGTGCAGAGGTCAACACCCCCCCGTATGAAACCAATTAGTCCAATTGAGAGATCAGGAATTAGTTGGGAGTTTAAAATGATTGTCCCGCAAAGCCCAACATGGAAATGACAGACAGTATCAAGTAACCACCACAGATTATGTCCGTCTGCAGACAAAGGGCCGGCTGTTAGATAGCGGCGCACCTGACCGCTCGCTGAAACACGGGGGCCATCCCCGGCCTCCAGTTCCTCAATTGACTCCTTCCTGCTATTTCCACGTCCAGCGCAGCATTAGCTCGCCGCCACGCTCGACCCTGACAAGTAAATTGCTGTTTGGTTACGACCGTTTGTCGGGAAACAGGCCATTTCCCCCCGCTTTGCCTAAACCGCTGATCCTCGCTCTGCAGGGAGAGGGGGGGAGGCAGGCAGGCGAGGGAGGGAGGCAGGCAGGCGAGGGAGGGCGCAGGGGTTTTGAGTCTGAGCTGAAGGCAGGAATTATCACATCAGCGGCTGAACGGGCGTGCCCCGCTTTGGTATGGACTAAAACACCACCGCATTATGTGGGCCCACAGTAGGTTTTCACTCTCTGCTCCTCGTGGCACACTGCTGCTCTGAAAAGCCGTCCACATGTCTTCACACAGCGGTGTTGATTTACTGTTGATCCTGGAACAATGTTACAACCGTGATTACAGTAATGATGACACGGCTGCGAGGAGCCTTCTGCTGGGCCTAATAAAGGCCTCTGATGAGTAACCCTTTCACCTCCATGCGTCTCTGATTAGCGCCGTTATTGGTAATAAAGTGCAGGAGTGGAAAAATGCCGGCTGAAACCTGGCAGCTGTTGTTCTTCCTCCTAAAATCACAGCGAGACCTGATGAGCTCATGTTATTAGTGAGGGGTGGCTGGGCCTGACACTCAGATACAGCCGAGTTTAGGGCTCGAAGAACACAGAACCCGCTTTGTTTTTTCATCATGTGTGTCCTGTAGTTGGACCACTGACACTTTTTACATCATTTCTTATTCAGTATATTTCTTATTCCTGTTACACAGAAGCATGTGTTTCTGAAAAGGTGTTTCAAAGAACATTTTGAATGCTGGTGTGTGATCTGAACAAAAAAATATGACTTTAATAGGCACTTATGGTCAGTTTAACAGTCATTCATTAATATCTATATTACATACCTCAGGTCCTAATGCTGATGCTCTTTGGTAACGCCATTACAGTGAGGGAAGTAGCTAAGGCGGGAAAAGAAGCTGTGCTCTCTGTCCCAAATAAAAATCTGCATCCTGTCTACATTTCTGTTCACTTCGATGTCGGGTGTTTTTGGCACTAGCTGGGTGTCCGCAGTGAAGGGGAGCAGCTCATGATCTGCTTCAGGATCAGTTTTTTTTTTTTTTTTGGTGCTGGTAAATCCAACACAGCATACGAAAGTTTATCGCTCCTCTGGGTCTCGCTCCAATAGAGAATCAGCCCTCTCGGTTTTGTTGCAGTAAGCTTTGGCTCGTTACACTCAATGGGCCGGAGCCTGAAAAGTGCGGTCCAGCTGTCAGAGGCAGTGGTTGGTGGTCGGGTGCCACGGAGACTGGCGCAGCAGACAGTCTGTGGTGTTTTCGGCTAGTTTGGCGTGCCGGGAAATGGCTGCGAGCTGCGGGTTCAGGGGGAAGCTGTAGCGGTACAGACAGTAGGGGCCCGCAGTGTCAGAGAGATGAGGGAGCAGAGAAGGCCCCTGGGGGCTGAGGGGGCCGTGGAAGGGGAAGAGGCAGTGGGAGCTCCCCGGAGACCCGAGAAGACACGGGTCCCTACAGTGGGGGGGTTTCTTTGCCTGCAGCGCCGAGAAGAGCGAGAGGTCTGTTAGCGGAGACAGCGGGGCCAGGCCTCTCAGTCTGTCCGCTCCCAGGGAGGAGAAGGCCCCGCTGGGCAGCGGCGAGCCCGGCGAGGAGGTGGAGGTCTTGCCGTGGAGGGGAAGAGCGAGGGCGTGGAGGGCGGCGTCCTGGCAGGAGAGCGCGGAGATGGAGAACGGGTGAAAGGACGCGGAAGAGGAGAGGGGGAGAAGAGTCTTCACACTGCCGGTCGGCGACCCCGAGTTCCCTGTTGAGAAAAAAAAAAAAGATGTCAGAAACTTGAATCACAAAGGCAAAAAAAAATGGAGAAAAGTAATAGGAGCTGCAGCACATTTACCTTGGAGCTGTATGGCGAATGGCTTGAAGTCGAAGCTGAGAGGGCCTCTCCAGGGATACGACTCCAACAAGCCATCCAACACTCCCCTGCACACACACACACATAAAGTGTAAAAGCCCTAAAAAATGCTGTTTCAGGTATTTAAATATTGGTTCTGAGAGGTGTGAAACTCTGCACTACACATTTCAACTTCATGTGAAGGTTTTATGTGGTGTCAGATGTCAGTGGCTGAGCCTTAAAACCTTCTCGGGTGCTGTAGTGGAGCACTTTCTGAGCTAAAACAAGTGTTTTGGTGAGGTTTGCTGTACCTATTCCTTCCTGGATCTCTGAAGCCCTTGGCAAACGGGTTCCTGTCGATCTTCAGTTTTGTGATCTTGCCCCAGGAGAGAGGAATGGACACCGGTTAGAGTGGACGCGTCAAGCGCGGACGTGTTAAGCTAACAACGAGCTCAGCTTGACGGCAGCGTGGAGAGTGGCATGAGCTCTCTCCCTCGGGGACTGCATCTCCCAGCAGCACCCGGGGGCGAGCAGCCACGTCAAACAGGGTTCTCGGAGGTCGCACGGTTTTATTTGGTGCTTTAACGGGCTGCGTGGACTCCAGCGGTCGGCCCACGTCACAGCTCGTTATTGAGTTTCTGTAATAATACGTTCGCTGGTCATAAAAAATGAGCCCTGATGAAGACAGCCGACGGTCCCCGCAGACGCCTCTGTTACTGGAGGAGCTGTAGCCAACAGTGGGGTCAGGAACACAAGCACACACACACACACACACACACACACACACACACACACACACACAC
>NW_022280049.1:5798692-5806378 GCF_004355925.1 Anarrhichthys ocellatus
CACACACACACACACACACACACACACACACACACACACACACACACCCGCCCCGAGCAACTGAAAAACCAGGACACTGTAATTCATGATTTTGCTGAGACCACAGAAAAGTTGGCCTCGTCACCTCCATGATGTTCAGATTAAAGCATCGATTGGATCACTGAGGAATATTGCAGACTCTGCGTGCATGAGAAGATGTTGGCTTTCTTAATATTTCTGGCACATAAAGCATGTAAATATGCAACATCACATATACAGCGGATTCTAAATTCAGATGTTTGAAAACAGCAGATGACTACACATTTTGATTGTATCGTATTATTCTGTTTCAACAGTCAAATCCATAGTTTGTGATCATGCTACAGAGTATTTGGGTGTTACCTGTTGGTTCTGATAAGCCGTGACTGTGGTGAACTCCGTTTCTGGGAAGGAGAAGCTGTGGACTCCTTCAGCAGGCAGCGACTGGATCTGTGACAAGTCCATGCGCGGGTCGTGCCGGATGATGTGCACACGTGGCTTGTATTTATGCATCGACTGGAGAATAATCTGGACGGAGAGATGAGGAGGACCCGTTATGTTTTACAACAAACGGGCTGCAACTGAGGTTTCAGGTCACTGTCAATAAATATCAAGATGATTTTTTCAGATAACTGATTAATCGTTTGGTAAAATGAAATGTCAAATAATAGTGAATAAGATCCTTCACACTTTCCTGAAACTCATCAAATTGTTTTTTCTTCGTCCAAAAACCCCAAAATATCCAATTTACTATCACATGAGAGAGTTGAGAGACTGGAATCAAAGAACCTTTAGCTTGGAAAATAAAACCATATTAAACTCTATAAAAATAAAATGATCCGAATAGCTGTTGTAACTTTTCCCTCAATTAACTAGATGTTTAACCGACCAAAATATTAACATTTAAAAACTGTGGGAAATGAGCGAATGAGTTCAGCTACACAAACAATATGTGTAATATGATAATAGAACAAAATAACATGTAATGTATAGGCACCATAGTCTATAACAACACAATGTAAAATAGTATTACAGCAGCTGTTACGTACTGTTAAAACTAAAACTAAGAGTTAGCTAAAATGTGCTATTCAATATATAAAACCAACAAATCATCAAATATAATTCAATCAGTGTGCAAATATTAATCAACTAACCATTTCATGGAAATTGACAGGATTTTTATTTGACATCTCTAAAAAAATGAAACAAAGGAAAAAATTATGACTTATTTATCCCAAAACTGAATTTTGCAGTTTATAGAGTAGCTTTTCTTGTGTTATTATTATTATTATTATTTTTATAAACAGCCAGAGTAAAATGGTAAATTACATGAATTAACAGTTTGACCGCTGTGTCTAAAACTAAAATGTTCCTTTTTAGCCTGTAGGAGCCAAGTAAAAATAATGTAATAAGGTTTCACAAGAAAAATCGGATTCATTCTAAAATTCACAAAGCAGCTAAACTAACAAATGTATTATGAACAAGACAATCAACACTTCTTATTTAGTGTTCAAAATAAGCATACGAGTTCCAGACAAGGTGGTAAACTGACCACAACACCATCAGGGATTTCTACATTCCTCCATCGTTTACCAGAATAATGAATCCCCCAAACACACCAACTCCAGCGTGGTTTTATAAACACGAGGATCAAGTGAAAAGCCACCTACAGCCTCCAGTCACCACATCCGTCACACCTGTATACATCGCTGAACCTTTACAGGATTTCCTCTTCCTTTATCCCTAAAGGCAGAGGCCCCCAGGCGTTCCTCTCTAAAGGAACGCTCCAGTACGAGACATGGGGTTCAACATGTGTCTGAAGTTGACCCTGCTGCGCCTTTACCATCTACACATATACCATACGGCAGAAATGAACAAATATAAATAAAGGAAATAATATATTAAAATAATTTTGGGTTAAAAAAATAATCCTATTGTTAGACATTAAAATCACACATATAAGCTGTGGACCCACTGGTCACTATCTGTTAGTTGGACAGAGACAGAGAGAGAGAGAGTAAGAGAAGGCAGCGCATGCTCAGATGGGTTACCTACATGCGCCTTATCGTCCATCTCGTTGTTGGTGAGTTTGACTCGGTCAAAGCTGATGACCTGACGCATCCACGTCTCTCCCGCGCACGGCGAGTCCGGGTGCACGTAGAGCCTGGGAGAGATGCACGAGTGGTCCGTGTTTCCGGCCACCATCCACTGCGAGCTGTGGTACACGTACCTGCCGGCCGGGGCGTAGATATATGAGTAAATAAACGCATAGACGCAGCGGGAGTTTAACTACTTTAATACACTCACACACATGCACACACCTGTAGCGTTTCGAGTCCACGGGCATGACGTCCATTGCGATGTAGTACTGCTGGCACGGGTCCAGGTTGCGCACTTTGACGCGCACAGAGGGGAACATTCTCCTGACGAGAGGTGAGAGAAGAAGCGCAGCACGTTCATCTGATATCCGAGTCGTGTTTTATTCTTTTTAAAACCTTTCTGAAAAAATGGAGTCTATCCTAAAACCGCACAGAAGATCAGCTAGCGGTTAAATCCAGAGTCCTCGAGGGGACACGAGGGCATCTTCACCATCGAGATTTATAGCGCGTGTTCTCCGTATATTGTGGAAACGGAAGCTAGACTTCAGCAGGTAGTTATGTACCAATAACTCATTTCTGGAATTAAAAAAACAAACAGAAGAAGACGCACATGGCCTGCTATTACACAGCACAATGTAATTTCGTTGAAACTGACAGATACAGTTATTCTAATCGATCTATACCAAAGAACACCCACGTGCCATACGATTATTATGTCATCGATAATCCTGGATCATATTTAATAGGTCTTCTTTTAAATTGTGTCCCGGTAAATAGAGTTTGATTCAGTTCGACTAAATGCAATAATTCAACAATAATTATTTTTTTGTTCCAAAGATCAGCTAGACAAAATAAATATACCATCACATTATAAGTATATATGTCCACATGTTAACCCAATCAAAGGACACAGTGAATACTTAACGTCTGGTGTGTGGCTTATATATTTGAATAAACTGCTTATACATCTGATCGGCTGCAGCGCGTTCAGAGTCGTTCTACACCTGATAAACGGGCACCATGTGACCGCAGGACAGTTCATGTAAATATCATATCATCATATCACTGACAGTGAACTATACAGCTTGTTTTTCATGTATAACTGACACCTGAACACGTAAACGATGACATGACCGAGAATGGAAGATTCTAATTTTTTTAAACAAAAAGTTAGATTTTCCCTATTTGAGTAAGGCCCCATGGGCCTGCTCTTATTCCATGAGATTAAAGACGATTGCTTGTTTTTATCATACTGAGAGAAATTATATATTATAAAGTATTTATTTTGTTTAAAGAGTAAAGGATCCCATTCAAAATACCATCAGGGATTTTGTTTTGTTTTAGCTGCTGTCTGTTTTTACAATAATTAAGTACATATATACAAGTAATAATATATATATATATCATTATGAATAGACCCAGCCGTTGCCTGTCAGATGTTGTTCCTCTTGTCCCCGGATATGTTGGCCGAATAGGTGTGAACGTTTTGCAGAATAGAAACAAACATAAAGCCTTAAAGCCCAGTTTACAGCAGCGTTAATCCGCTCCATAATATACAGATCACTGTAAAGTCTGTCTCCCTTATCCAGATTTTGTTTTTACCTGCCAGCTTTGGTGATGATCATCTCGGTGCCGATCTCGTAGAATCTCTTCCACAGCTCGGAGCCCTGCAGCTCTGCCCGGACCTCTCTGTCCGGGCGGCAGTCGCTCTCCTTCAGCTTGCTCTCCTCTCCGCTGGGGTCCGCCTCTTCGGCCCCTGATCCGACGGTCTGTCTCTCCGGGTCACAGCACGTGTCCTCTGCCCTCTTCATCTGGCTGACTGGATGTTCGTTCAGGCCTATACAAGGGGCAAAGACTGGGATCAGTGAGGCGCTGACAGAAAACAAGCCTGGTACCGTTTTGTTTTCATAAATCATTTAGGCCTACACGTTGCAACTTTTACTTTTTTTATTTAAAGTGTGTAGATATAAATAATGTATAGTCTTTTAAAAAGGAACAGGAAGTTGCTGAAATGTTTGTTTGAGTGAAAACAAAACGTTTTTTCCCTTTGAAAAATACTTTTATTTGATCATTTTGGTTTTAAGATGACAAAACATTAAAAAAAAAGTTTATTTGTCAAATTGTCAAATGTAGGAAATGGAAGAAATAAAAGGTCTGACGGGGCAAAATAACTTGTAAACTGACGACTGCATTTCCACAGCTTGTGCGTAAAATGCGTGTAGGCCTACATTAAAGCAATGAACTGATCGTAAAAACCCAGCAGTCCTTCTGCCTCCTCACCGGTGAAGATGCTCGTATCGTTGCCGGTGTCTCCAGCTGAACTTGACTCGTGTCCCTCCGACACTTTCATCCTCTTGCAGGGTTTCCCGACCAGCGCCTCCACCGAAAACGCGTGAGCCCGGGAACTCAGACCCTGCATCTTGGCGACAGATCCCGTCTCTCTGCGGGTCCTATATCCGTCTGAACTTTGACTTTGCCCCGCACAAGGTTCGGCGTCCCGGCGCATTCAGGACAGGACGGGGTAGAACAGGCAGCAACAGCAGCAGCAGCAGCAGCACCTCAGGGAGCCCCTCTTCTCTCACGGCGGCTCCGTGACGCTGCGTAATTGATCCGGTGCATTCCCATGTGTTCTCCGAGACGCGCGCCCTCATCCAAAAATCCTTGATTGTTGGCACGCCTCTCCTCCTCACTACAATACTTTCCCTTCTCCCCCTTTATCCGTTTCCGTGTCTCCCCTTTAATTCCTCTCTGCCTCACAGAGGGCTTGTTCCTTTCGTCCCTCTGTGCGCGTCACGGAGATGGGAGGGAAGAGCGCAGCGTGCATTCTTCCACATGAGCATGCGCTGCAAAAAGTGTCCATTCTAACAGCCTCTCAGCCTTAAATATAGTTCCCTGAGACAAAAGAGAAATAAATTCCACTGCTAAAGTGAAATAATATATAGCTATCTCCAAAAACAATCACATTTCTGTCATAGGACTTTCGAAACGATGCAAAATGAGGCAGATTACTTCATCAGAAACAGGTGGAACTCCATTCAGTTATGTTCTTTAATTTAGTTTATTTGCAAAGAAACGAGTTACATTGTCTAATCAACTGCCATCTTCTCACTAGCAGAAGAAAACTATTGAGACTGTAAATAACAGAACATGTTTTTTGCAGTGTGCTCGGTCTCGGACCCTAGAGCACCCATAACAACCAGAAGCAGCATCTTTACGCGCGGTGCCACTGTGGGGATGATGAAAGGCTGAACGGTCAAACTTGGACATGGTTTTTGGCATAATCCAGTTCAGTTCCATAAAAAAAGTGAGTTGTAGGCCACAAAATAATAACAATAATAATAATAACAAAGGCAGAAAACATGAAGCTGATGAAGTAATATAGGCAGGATGTAAATCTCCAGTGATATATTTGAAATCTGTGAAGCACTTTTTCTCGATTATTTTAGCACACGCCAGCTCTGTGATTGACCTGCGTGTTGTCCGTGTTGCTTCCCTCCATTTAGACATTCGATAGATAAATAGAATGAGCATTTTAGAGCTGGAGGGGGAAGACTGTGCACAAATATTTGAGGCTTTTAATTCAGACCATCTGGAAGGTAAAACTCGCCGCGTTTGTGTTGAAGCTAACGTTTCCTATATTAATCTGAAGGCTTTGCCTAAAGCGGTCTCTTGTCTCCCGTTCCTCCGGTATAGAAGTGGGATTTTTTTCTTCTTCTCCCCCTTGACTTTGCGGTTCCCGGTGACGGTGTGCGCCAGTCTGGTTCTCATAAATGCGGAGATCAGATGGAGTTCGGCGCACAGGGGGGGGGGACTGGGCCGTAATGACAGCTCGGGATTATTACATTACTGCTCGACATGAAATAGATCCGCTTAACACAAATAAAAGTCAGCGAAGGTCCTATTTAAAATGTTTTTTAATCACATGATATAATTGCTGTGAGGAGAAAACAAATGAGGGCTGTGTTTACGGCACGGTTGGTTTGGCTGGTGATGGAAATCTCTGACAACAGACGGGAAATGGAGAACTATGACCAACCGGAATCGCATGCTCTCTGTCATCATAACCTGTTTGAGGACTGCGGCCCGCAGGAGTTATGTTTACTCTTTCCCGATTTGTCGTTTTCTCTCAATACTGTAAGTAAAGTGCATCCCAAACACGCGGTCAGGAGGGAGAGAGTGCAACAAAAATAAATCCGTGCGCGCGAGGCCTGCTGCCTCTTTGTGAAATAAAAGACGCAGGGTTCTGATAGAAATAGCCTGCGTCGTTTCCTTCCACTCAAATTCGACAGATTATTTTGTTTTCTTCCCCTGTCGTCTTCAGCAGTCAACTCGTAAATCTTCGTCACGGGATTACGGGATGTCAGCCGAGTGATGCCGGGGCGCTGCTGAACACAACAGGAAGCTGCTTCTAGTTGTTTTCAGGATTCTTAATCCAGTGCAAAACTGCGTTCGTCCCATTCGGGGATGTTTGGCACACGTGTTTCCTCTTATTAGAGGCACAATGCGCACGCTTGGCGAAAAAAAAAAAAAAAAAGAGAGAGACTCAAATCCAATTTAGCACGGGCCTCGGGTTTCCATCAATGCGGAAGTTTGATGACCTTCTGCAATTAGGCCTTCCGATCATTTTGCGCCCGGAGGCCCGCCCGCATGCTGTTGATTTGCGTTATCCACCGCGGCCTAATTAATAATCATTGGTGGATAATTGGTTTGCAATTGGAAACTTACTGGTGGGCCCACAACCAGCAGGCTCGGGTGCAACACTTTAATCTTGACGGTAACTTAAAACTTGCGAAATTTTTGCTATTTATAAAAATAGATATGATATAAACTGCTCCACTATTTCAATACAAACGCTTTGTTTATGACTCGATGACTGACACTTAGGCTGGTGTGTGTGTGTGTGTGTGTGTGTGAGTGTGTGTGTGTGTGTCTCAATACTGGTGCCCAAAGAGTAATCACGACCAGCCGAACACTCATGCTAGGCGTCTGTCTGTACTGTATATGTGCACATGCTCACAAATGAATGCATGTGTGTGTTTATAAACAGGCCTGTCTGTCGATTGCTCAGTGCTGAGTGGATGTGACGGGGCCCCTGATGGTTTGTTTTAAGTTGGATCCTGATGCTGAGCAGTTTGCGCGCTTGGTGTGTGTGTGTGTGTGTGTGTGTGAGGGCGACTCTGGGCATGGGTTGCTGGAGCGGATGCCCACTCGCTGCCAAACGTCAAACTTCCACCACCCCGTCTGCCGTGACACGTGTAGAGTGTTTGAGTACGGAACGCTGTAAACACTTAGCCTATTGTGGCACTAAAGGGGAGTGAGTTCTCTGGAGCGGAGGCTCACCTGGAAAACGCACTCTATATGCTGAGACGATGATGTGCGAATTGTTTCCAACGCTGCATTACATGAATGTGAATTTGGATTTCAAGCGGCGTGAGGGCTGTGTGTTATATACTGGTGACAAATTCCTATGACTCTGACATGTCATCAGCTCCATGGTGTGTGTGGTGTCCCATCTGCTACTCATAACCTCCTTCTTGTCCCTGTCTCGGGGGGGGGGGGGGGGGGGGGG
>NW_022280049.1:5806478-5825983 GCF_004355925.1 Anarrhichthys ocellatus
GGGGGGGTACAGCTGTCGGAGGACAATCGAGTCCCTGCAGGGATCCCCTCTGTGCAGAAACAAAGGCCCTCATGGTCCCTTCTTCTGCAGCAGCTCTAACGGGAGAGTCAGTGAGACGCTGATCACATCCTTCTGTCTATAAGAGCATCAACATTCTCTCTTCCAAATTTACGTTTAATCGGATTTGGCTGTATGATGACAAAGAGGAAAAAGAAAAAAAAGTGAGGACCACACGCGAGGGTTTAAGATGGTTTGCTGCATCAATTTCCCCGGAATGTTTCTTACCGCCCATTTCAGCTTCTGCAAATCTGCCTCATCACCACACTCGTCTCTCAAGAAATCAATCAAACAGGAATCTTTCATGCAGGTTAGTGCAGTTTTAAGTACTTTACAGGTAACTGACACGAGAAACAGAAAAGAGGCAATAAACTACTTGGTCAAGATTAGAAAAAACATTGTGGTTTGTGTTAAAATAACGTAGCAACGTAACGTAACGTAAGTAATGTAAATAAATGACAACCATCCTTAGGGGACATACTCGTTATTATACCACGTAACTTTCAATAACGGCACTGTCACTTGCTCTAAGCGTTGCTTGAATGCAAAAATGTCCGCATTGAAAAAAATGTAAAAAATGTCCACATACGATGTATCCGTGGTTTTCAGAAACGTACAATGCCAACATTTTTGCCTGACGCATACACTGACTGCTGTAATACATGTGATACAGGAGGCAACCTCCGGGTCTGAGGAGTGAAGCCAACCTGGGTGCCTGAGACGTGCACTCTTTTTAAGGGCCATCAGGGGAACATTTGGTTGTACTTAACTCCACGTGTCAATTCTGGTTGCAAAAAGCCAAGATGACGACGGCTAAAAACCAAGATGGCGACAGCTTTCAAAACCGTTGTCCACAAACCAGCAGGTGACGTCACAGTGACTGCGTCCACTTCTTATAGACAGTCTATGATATTATTGCACCAAGCATGCGGCTGAAAATCGTCTCCAACAAATACACTATTTAATCACTTTTGAGTCATGTTTGCTTTCAAGCTACAGTGCCCAGCAGTGATTCATGGGTTTGTTGACTGTCTGAAAAACATAACGAATATCGCCAGCCATATCCATTATCAACGCTAAGCTGCTCTCAGGCAGGCTGTCCAATGTAAACTGGGTGTAATGTGCGCTCTCTTTCTGGTCTCATACCCGGGCAAAACACCTCCGCCAAATGTATAACTTCATTAGCATCACAATAGAGGTAAAAACTGTTGTTTGTGTTTCTATGTTGCTACCCGGCAGCTCTCCTTTCCCTTCGTGCAGCACCTCTGCACTCTGGGTCTCTGGACCGGCGGTGTTTGAGGAGCCTGGGCACGAGGCCTGGTACTACCGCCTTCTCCCTGCCCGCAGTGTAGGAAGATTTAATGGCTCATGTGCCACGGCGTCGAGCCTTTACTGGCTCCTTCTGCCTCCGCCCGGCCCCGGTGGGTAACGAGGGATGAGGGCAGGGGGGGGGGGGGGCAACAGGAGAGGAAAGTAACATGTCGGCCAAGACGCAGCCTCCTCCTCCTCTCACCACAAGTGTGTTGTGAATTATTCCCCCCCCTCCCTCAGTTTTCCTCTCCTCCTAAGCCTTTAGTTATCCCTTGCTACTCACCCTCTTCCTATTAAACACATATAGATCTTCTTCTGTCCACATTGCTTTCATGAGGCCCGCTGTGAATCCGGCTCTGTGGCACATTCATCTCACTTGTTTAGATAGCTAATTCTTTTTGATGAAAATTGCCTTTTTTCTCTCTCTCTCTTTCTCTCTCTCCATATCTCTCTATCTCTCTCTCTCAGACTGCCAGTAACTGTGTGGTTAATGGCTGCGGTAAAAAGAAACAAAAACAGCCGTAATTGATAATGAGAATCAGACTCGTGTGAGGATCTCAGTCGACGCCTTCTCTCTCTCCTCCAATAACGGGGCAGCTCTGCCAAGCAGGACCCTTCCCAGAAGCATGTCAAAGGGGTGGAAAACCAATCTGTACGGTGTTGGAGAGATATTTCCTAATACCCTGATGTGTAAATTGCACATTATGTTGGACTGCTTGGATAAAATAATGCACAAAAGTGAACAGTGCCAGCACTCAAGCATAAACGTGTTTTCAGGCTGTTGGCGGACTTAAGCGAGAGTTTGAAATATGTTGAGGGCTCCTATTGGTGTCGTTAACATGCATGGTGAGAAGATGTAGTAATTATTTAGGAGGAAACCATCGTTTTGTGTCTGTACAGCATGTGGTGGGAGGTTGTTGAGGACCCCCCCCCCCCCACAGTCGCACACGTCTTTATCTGTTTTTGTCCCACTGAGCGCAATCACTCCGAACACAAATATCTTTTATCAAAGCTGGCCACAGCGGAGAGGAATTATTTTTAGATTGCTCTGATAAATGAGGGGTTTCATATATCTGGATGTGGTCGGCGGGGATGAAGAGTGAAAATTAAGGAGAAAAGAGATGAAAAAAAAAAAAAGGAAAAATCTGGCAGAGCCACAAAAGCTTTTAAAACAACATGTGAAAAATCTGCAGTTCTTTAACAGTTAGCTTGTCATTTTTATTTGCCTCTTCAGATGGTGGCAGCGGTCGTCTTTCAGGCCGTGCCAGCTGGGATTCGGCTGCTGGCTGGAAGGCGCAGGCCTGGCCCCGGGTAGCACTCTTATTATCATCACCACACACTGTAATTCACATGTCAATCACAGCCCGGAGCAGCGCAGGGCCGAGGGGAGAGGGGCTGGTTGGAAAGGGGCCGCCGACTGGGGTGACGGACCGGGCGGGGCGGGGGTGTGCGCGCTGAATACTTCCAGCAGGCCTTAATCGGACCTTTCATTCCCTCATCTCTGTAGAATGGGCCTGGATAGGGGCATGATTGGATGTGCAGGGCCGGCCAAAGCTGAAGCAGTGCTGGACGGGCTGCTGTATGAAGAGGAGTGACCTCCGAGGAAGGTTGAACTGTCAGAGTTTGGGCCGTCTGGCCTGGCTCGAGTTAGGACTGTAGCTGGGGTAGACAGGGGAAAAAACTGTTGATTTTTGCATTAGATGTCCCCTAATTCCAGTGTTTTGTCTCCATGGAAATCATGTTGGTTGCACCATTTAATTGTTATTCAAACTAAGCCTAGTTACAACGAAATGGAGATATGCAAATCATTAAATAAAAACAGGTTGTATAAAACAATTATGTAAACTGAGGGTTTACTAAGTAACAACATGTCGAAAATAACAAAAGGTTCTGCCAATAAAATGTAGCTCAATGATCAGGTAATCGCATTCACTGCATAAATACTACTGATCTTGGCGCCCATCGGCTTAAGGTCCGATGACAGATAAGCCTTTGGGGGTAATATTTCTGGGGATCCGGTGAAGACAGCGGATATCCGTGCTTTACGAGCAGCACACTTTTCCGTGTGCTGCTCGTTGTTGACGCTCCCGATTATAAACTGGAGTTGCGAGACTGGAGTTGGAGATCAGAGACCACGTGCACAACCGGCTTGTTTCACAAGAGACAGTAAGCAAATTCTAAACCCATCTAAATCTAAATCATCGTCAGACAAAAGTCTCTTTTGCAGCGGATAGCATTGGCACACAGACTGTTTACATTCAACCGAAGACCGCTCGAACGTGATTGGTCAATAGTACTCGACTACGATAGAAAAACCAGAACGCTTCCGATACCAAAATCTTTCTCCCGTTGTCTACAGATTATGTTTTAGATTATACTCACTAACTCTTGCATTGTAAAAAAAGGGAACACAAGAACAAAGTGGTGAACACCTACTCACTGCCAGGTAACTGCTTCGTAGCTAACTGAAGTAATGTTAGCTAACTGTCATAACTAACGCTAACATTAGCTTGCTAATACAGTATGACTCGTTTAGAATAACCGGCCGATCACCTGACACTTCACAATTTCACAAAAATAACACATGTAATTGAACCATAACTGAAATGTAATAAAACATTTTGCTCAATGACTTGGCTAATAATGACAGTTAGATTAGAATAATCTGATATTTCACACTTATTCTAAACTGCTTCTAAACACACACAAACTTAATAATATATTCACGAGTAGCTGGTGGGGCCTTGCACTTCCTCTGAACGCCGTCACCAGTGATGCACTGTGACACAACACCTGTGGACATGATAAAATCCACATAGTGGTTTTGACACTGATATCTGTAGAAACCAATTAACCCCGCTGCTGCGCCACAGAAGTCGATCCTTCAGAAGAGAAACCAGCATCTCTTTAGTCGTATCCAGACTGTCCTCACATGTGTAGAAAAACATTTTCCCTTCTCGGACTTTATTCCCACCCCGGGAAACTTTCTGCAGCCCTGTAGAGACACTATAATTTACATGCTGCCGAAATGGGAACTCAAAAGACAACATGCTATTTCAATCAAAAGCCTAGCTCTAGCCCCATCATCCGGCCTGCCAAAGTGTGGTGTAACTCACACACACACACACACACACACACACACGTACACACATACACACACACACAGACAAACATGCAGAGAGCTCGCCTGCCAACGTGTGGTTTGTGTTCACGATGCTTTAATGCCTCGTGGTTAGTGCTCTATCAGGGCCATGAGAAATGATTTATTAGTGGCTCCCGCCTGTATTTATAGATAATGAGCCTCCGTCAGTGTTAATAAAGAGATCCATTCACAGTACCTCTTTAAGGGATTACTGTCACTGCTAAACAATAGCTCGTCCTCCAAAGATAGCCGTGTAGCATGTTTAGTATGGGGAGGGGAGTTAAAATAGGGACAGCCTGAATCCATCTGCCCTTCTTAACACCGGCTCATTCATCAACAATACACATTGATCTTCACTTCCAGCTTTGTTGCATTCAAACATGAGTCTCTCCTTCTCTTCAGGCTCTCCACTGATCCGTTTTTAGAGGGGCTGGTGTCGGAGACGGAGCGAAGCAGCATGAATAAGTGTTTCCCTCGTAGGCCTACTGTACGTTTGCACTTTCATGTGTCTATATGTCAGTCACATGTACAAGTGTGTGTGTGTGTGTGTGTGTGTGTGTGTGTGTGTGTGTGTGTGAGGGGTGATGATGAGGATGAAATGGACACATGGAGACACATGAGCACCCTGGCAGCAAAGTGTTTGTGTGACATCATTCTGTCTCCCTCTGGTTCCAATCAGTCTATCCTCCCCTGTTAATGACACCTGATGGATTAATGACTGATAAAGTGTGTGTGTGTGTGTGTGTGTGTGTGTGTGTGGGTGGGTGTCTGTGAGTGTGTTTTGTAGGGGCCCACAGAAAGCCCGCAATCAGACATCTCTCAAATTAGCGCTCCATAACTACATCCTGAGCAGGGCTTAGACTTCTGAAGCGCAGGAAAGTCCTTCCAGACAGTCAGACCCCCCCCCCCCTACACATACACACACACACACACGGCCTATCATTTTCATCCTCAGTATATCACATCACATTTGTCTTCTTTCTGGCATGGTGAACTTTGACATGGTGAGAAACAGGGGTGGTGTTGGGGATGTCATCAATTTTAGCAGCTTACTCTTATATCCTCCAACCTTCCCCTACTGCCAAGCACTCGCACACACACACACACACACACGCACACAAACACACCTTGACACAATTCAAGTAAGTAATAATGATAATAAAAAAAAATAATGTTTATTTATATAGAAATCATCAAAAAGCCAAGTATTACAAAGTGCTTTACAACGAGGACAAATTAAAACAATTATTAAACCATAAGTGAAAATACACACATTGAAAACTAGGAACAAACAAGGAAACGTATACAAACGATGATCAAAACAGACAAACACATATATTTACACATAAAAAATTGCAAAATATATACCAACCATTTTCTAATTAGGCATCCCTATCGACAACCAATTATCTGCATCGATGAGCTCATTTATGAGGCGTATTAGATTTAATAAGCCTTACTGTAATGAAGTTGAATTTTTGGTTTGTGAAAAATTCCCTTTGGCTGGTGTATATCCTCCACAACCCTTACTTGCCAGTTTTCATTATATAGACATTGGTCATTAATAGTAATAGTAATGTATGGCTTATTAACAACAAATTAAACCAAGGCTCCTTGATGACTTCTTGTCAAATTGTATTTGAAAGAATATAGTCTTTGGCCAATAAAAATGTTTCATTTAGAATCACGTTAAAGTGAGAAGAATAAAGATTTGTTTCGCATTGACCGATGTTTCCTGTCTTCATTCTGCCGTTTTAATTTAATCCACAAAATGTTGACTCTCACGGTCTTCTACTCTTTGTCTCTTGGAGTCAGTTGTTATGAAAGTGTCTTGCTCAATGGCACTCCAGCAGTAGTTGATGATGTAAAGGGGAGTGTCAGTTTTCCCAAATCGTCCCCTCTACATGAACCAACAGCCTTACAGTGGCCTCTTCCCTAACCTCTGCACGCCACTAAAACCTCACAGTAATATGGGCCTTTTAGAGTCCAGGTGGGACCGTAGCCTCATGGCTTTCAGCCATAACAGTTTCGGTCTGTCAGTCCTCTGCGTTATCCACTGTATGATGTGAGGATAGTTGCTCTCCGAGTTCAATAAAGAAGCTGAAATAAAAATAGTTGAAGCAACCCCTGAGTCACAATTGAAGAAAAAAATACAGATCATCCTCCGGTGAAAAGTTGGTGTGTGTGTGTGTGTGTGTGTGCGTGCTTTCTGCTCCTCCTGTGAACCTGACAGAGGTGACGTCACTGAATCTGGAAGTGATTCGGCCAGACTATGATGCTATTGGCCACGATTCAGAAGAGAGTGTGTGTGTGTGTGTGTGTGTGTGTGTGTGTGTGTGTGTGTGTGCGGGTGTGCTCTACCGACGCAAAGTCAACATGGCCGAAGTGTACATGCAACGCTCTGGAGCAGTCTCATGATGATGAGGTAATTTCCCCAGAGTTTAACCCTCAGGAACATAACAGACATGCGTCCATTTCCATCGCTCCATTTTTTTTCTCTGCACCCTTTCATCCTTTTTCATCCCATGTGATTCTTTCACTTTTCCCCTTTCTACGTGTGCCAGCTGCTTACCTTGAGTTGTCCTTCATCACGTAGGCTACATGTGTGACCCACCTTTCTACTCTCCATCAGTCATACCTTTTGTTCTCTTCTTCACTCCCGTGATTCAATAATTCTTTCATGCCATCGTCTTCTTCTTCTTATTATTTTTTGGCTTTTCACCACCTCTTCAATAAAACAGACGGACAGAATAGCAACATTAGGTCACAAGTTTAGAGGAAAAAAAGCAGACGTTCTTCTTGAATACAGTCATAAAAAAACCCGTATATTCCATGTTACATCATTTATTATTTTAGCCTCAATAAACGACTCCAACAACTCGAACAAAAGAGTCTTCAAGTCCAAAGTGTTTGTAAAACGAATTGAAAGAGAGAAACTTCTTTGCTTCATTGCTGTTGAACAAGTTGTTAATCAGTTAAAACTATTTTTAGGGCATTTATTGTTTACCAAGGACTCAGCTTACACATGATTTACCTGGCGAGCAAGAGGTCACCAAATACACACACACAGGCACACACACACACACACACCCGCACACACATCTGGTGTAGACTTTAGCTGTTGTCACCAACTATTTAAGCTAAGCAAACCTTCTGACAAAGCTACGGTTAGCTTACGGACACATGATCCCATTGGACTGAACATGCTAATAAGCTAATATGAAACATGGTTGATACATTTGAACCACCGCTTGATACAATGTAGCGTAGCCTAATGATAATGTAACCTGAAATTGTTTTAAATTACCTTTCACCAAAATAACACAACACACATTACAAAAAGCTATGCCAGCAACATTTAGCTAATAACAACAGCTAGGTTAGCATAAACAGATACTTCCCACTCATTGGGTAACCGCAACACACATATTTCTACAGACAGTTATATTTAATAAATCTCTAAACTGTCGTTTTTGGAAGATATGCTACAGCTTGTGACACAGTAATGACTTTGAATGAAAGTCTAACCATGTTAGTTTAAGCATGACTTGCACAATATGCTGCAGCTACTGCACTACACACTTAAAGCTACATAGCAACTCCTACAAGTAGCAAAGGCCAAGGAATGCTAGTTGCTTGTTAACGTGAGCTAAATTACAGCAGGTTGATCCAACGTGGGTCTTTGCTAACTTACACACACACACACACACACACACACACACACACACACACACACACACACACACACTCTCTCTCTCCAACTAAGCAAAACTACAAAAATACATTAAAAAGTAATTTATTTTCAACTATAGTAGATAATGATATATTGCCAAACCGTGTGCCATTATCACTCAGGTGCTAAAAAGAGGAATGTCACGCTCCTGCTTTTGGAAGACACACCTGGCTGTTCTTCTTTTTCTTTGCCGGCATTACCATTTCAAAATAAAAGCACCCACCTATACAGTGTGAAAGGATCAAAGTAGCACATCCTTAATAAACACTTTGAAAATGAACAAACTCGAATGCAACATATTATACAAATATACTGGACCTTGCCAAAGGTCATTTACAGGTATTAGAGTCTTTAGTAGCTGAGGCTTTTAACGCACACCACCTAATGTTACCTAAAAACTGGCTAATAGCATAAACTGTACAAGGCTGGTAGCCATGAATAATCTGCTTTACAGGCACAAAGTTATGAACAAAATCCTCATTCATTGTGAGTACTTCAACATGAAATTGTTACACCTCCCTGAGGTGAGCCAAGCTGAGAGGATGAAGACAGGCAGACAGGCGGTGCTACGGGAGAGTGAAGGTATAGCTTTAGAAGCTGATACTCACAGGAAAGACTCATTTGTCACCCCTGTCTCGAAACCATATGTGACTGCCAAAAGTGTGTGAGTGTGTGTGTGTGGCGGGGTCAAGGATCACGAGAGTGTGATGCACGCTGATTTTTTTGGGGATGGGGGATCTGAATCAGGGTCTTTGAAGGAGCATCACTGCTCTCCACATGTAGGCTATACCCATGAGATCTGCTCATTCTGTTTCCCTCTTACATTTTCTCCATCTCGCTCTCTTTGACCACTAAATGTTCTCCCACTCAAGGCACATGGTGATTATGGTGGGTCCACATGAAGACATGTCAGTGACGTTATGAAGCATTGAGCAGTGTCTAGCTTTTTGGTTCACAACTCTGTGGCCAGCTGTTACCATAGCAGTTTTTGGGGCCTATATGAGTGTGTGTGTGTGTGTGTGTGTGTGTGTCTGTACTGTAAGTATGACTTGGGAGCAGTGAAAGGGACACAATCATTTGTCACTTGCGGCTTCACATGTCTGGTATTGAAATTGATGACAAATCTATGAGGTGCCGTGTGTGTGTGTGTGTTCATATTTGTTGGCTCATATGCGGGTGATGTCATGCACAAGAGCTTCTTTTTCTCACACTTTATGAAGCCAGCTATACCACTGCAGACTTTCACAGTTTGCTGACATTGCAGGCGTGTGTGTGTGTGTTTGTGTCTACATGTGCATTGTGTGTGTATTTATCATTGTTTTCTTTGGCTGCATGCTGCAGACCACAGGGAAAACACTGGCATTCAAACTCCATCATCCACGCCTGCCATCCAATCATTACGACGCCCGCTGCCTTCTGCGTGCACAAAAAACACGGGGGTCCATATACGGTTTTTTTTTTTGCGTATAGCAACTCTACCCATAGCGGGCTCGTTAGGCAGTTTTGAGACGTAAACTGGATGGACGGCGAGTTTAATCTGCCGCTAATCAGCTCCTCGGAAAACTCACTCAAGCATCAGACACTGCAGATTGCTCTGCCTCCCTCACTGTGTTTTTCCCAGTCATCACTTCGCCCCCTCCTTGTTAGAATCACTCCATTTCACCCCCACCTGCCTCCACGCCCCCCCATCATCCATAGTTTCCCTTTGCGGTCTCCTCCTCTGCTGTGTGATGCTGAGAAGCCCTCAGGATTAAACCTAAGTCTTTTGTTTATCATCTCAGCTATTACTGCTAATGCTGTCTCTCTCTCTCTCTCTCTCTCTCTCTCTCTCTCTCTCTCGCTCTCTCTCTCTCTCTCTCTCTCTCTCTCTCTGCGTGTGTGTGTGCGCGCGTGCGTCCACGCATGCATGTGGGCAAGCTCTCAGATCAAACACAGCGTAAGACGAGCCCATAAACAAGCCTTCAGGACCACTTAGGTTTTTTTCAGGGAGAGTCCGTTATGGGTGCACGGAGGGGGAGGGGGAGGGGGGAGTTAGGTACAAAAATCAGCTGCTCTGTTTATGTACCTTTCAGTGGTGATTACCGGTCCAATCCGTCTGTTTAACAGAGGAAATATCATAGCCTCGCTGCAGAGCGCGCGTGTTTTGTGAGACCGCGGTATAGATGCAGATGCAGCGCGTGAGGGGGCTGCTGGAGAGATGCCACAGAGTTGCGTGGAATTAGAGCGCTGGTGCGGCAGCAAGTGTTTATTTACTCATACATACAACCTTAAATGAGTCAGGGAGAGTGAAAGCAGAGGAAGCAGAAGGACCACCGCACACCAGAGCACTGAAGGATGTGTGTATCAGACGCACAGCACGCGGCCTTGGCGCTGGCCTGTGTTTCCACACGACGCATGTGAATGGCGTTGCACTGTGCGCGCGTGTCCGCGGGAGTGGGCAGACACACTGGCAGGTAGTGCCCGGCCCGTAGGAGGACAGGGATATATTTACAGAGTCAGTTTACAGAGTGGAATATTCACGGAGGTGAATGGGCTACTTCATACACTCAGGATATTATTTTTCATTACATTACAGCGCGGAATTGAGTCATTTTTGTGTGTGTGTCATGTGCTGTACATAATGTGGCAGGTAAAGGGAGACAAGCTTAACTGGAAGTGTAAATAGTTCAAGTCTTGTGGTGTTAGGTTCAGTCTAATGAATGGAGGCTGATTGTTCCTGATGGGGGAGCATTTTCCGTTACACTGAATTATGGGCGGGTTCCACTCGTGGCCACTAGATGGCGCTAAAGCCACACATCATAACCACATAATCATAGAGAGTATTTTGAGGCAATAAATAAGGCAATAAATGTTATAGTGGTCACCGGCAAAAATAAAATGATTTCCAGGCGTCGGCTGTTTATTTATATCACGTAGCTTGAAGTTTAAAAGTCGTTTTCCCAGTTTCCGTTTCGGATGTCATCTTAATCCCCTCCAGCCACCGGAAGCTCTCGATAAAGCCGAGGTTGCAAAGTGCGTCACAGAGCAGAAAAAACCCAAAACAACGAGCCTGCAGTCCAGCAAGCGACCGTCTTCTCTTCTTCTCTTTTTGCACAAGAAACCCCGAGCGGACGTTTCCGCTACCAGCATGGTGAAGATCGCTTTTAACTCGGCTCTGGCGCAGAAGGTGCTGGGCAAAGAGGAGCCGGCCGATGTGAAGGTGAGCTGTAGTCTGAGCCCGGTGTCCGTTTAATTCATTTTTTATTTTAGCCCGTTAGCATGGCCTCCACTGACCGCAGGCATGTCTGCAGCAGTGACCGCGCACGTCATCTGTGTGTGGTGTATTGGGTCGTTATGTTTTCACTTGCATTTTCGCACACTCTATATTAAGAGCTTTGCGGTTTTTTTTTTTTTTGGTTTTTTTTCGCAAACTGCACGGAGCCATATTGCACCTGATGCAGCACACAGCGGGACCGCCCATCCTCTGAACGTCGTCTTCATCAGCTGTTCTGCAGAGGCCGAGCATTCAATGGGGGTTATAGATTGAGCCAAAGATGTGCGTGCTGAATGTTGATACTAAATGCATGGAATAGTATTTGCAGATTTGCTGACAGTATTGCGTACCTGTGTGTTTAGGACCCTGAGCTGGGCTCTGCTCCAGCGGGCAACGAGGGCTCCACAGGTCGCTGTCTGCTCACCCTGCTGGGCATCGCCTTCATCCTCAGCGGGCTCATCGTCGGGGGGGCATGTCTCTATCGATATTTCACCCCAAAGGTAAATCAATATGTGTGCGTGCTGGCAGGTGTAGGATACACACAATCTGAAAACATCCCTCCAGGTTTAGATTTGCTATATTACTGTAACATTACAACATGCTTGGAAATGTTTAATCTGCATTTCAGTCAGAAGGCACCAAGATGTGACAGTCATGGGACATATGTACCCATTTATTGTCTTCCAAGTAATTGCAGCAGGTCAGGAAGTGTTATTTGAGTTTGTGAAGTTATTAAAGATGCTTTAGATTGCTGTGGGAAACTATAATGCTGACTCCTGTTCACTTCTGTCTTCAAAGAAAGTGCAGACTTACACTTTGCTGTGTTGTCAGTGGGAGGGTCTCATTCAGTATAGTCTCTCTCTCTGTGCCCACAGGGGTTTATTATGCAAATGAAGCAAAGTTAAAAATGGCTTATTAAACTATGAATGCAATGCATGCACTTCTTAATGATAGGAGATTCATCCCACTTACAGATTGTGATATTAAAGACTTTCTTCTTACCTTAATGGATTGTTTTCAGGGCTCATTCCTTAATCTTCTTGTTGTTCAAGTTTCCTAACCGCAACAATTTTTATATTTTTCTTAAACATCATATCGGATAGAACTTGTCCCTTGAATTTGATACAGATTATTATTTTACTGAGGATAAACACATCCGTCCACGACCTTGTGCTACTTCTAGTCTCTCTCAGCTCATGGTTTTGGTTTGGTCTCTACAGATCTAAGTTGGGTTGTTTGACTTGAATATCTAGCAAGCTTGTCTTTTTATATCATAAAACAATCAGACACTTAACATACCAGCAAAGAGATACACAGTAATGAAAAACAAAAAACTACAGATTTCCTTTTTTTTTTTTTTTTTTTTTTTTTTTGGAAGTACATAATTCAATGGAATAATGAGGGTATCTTCTGCCCCCTGGTGGTCGAAAATCATTTAATGAGGCTTTAAGCCGAGTTATTTTCAGACCTAATCCTGCCACTTTACATCTCGTGAGCAAACTGTCCTGCTGCATTGCGTTGTCTCTGTAGGGCTAATGAAGTTTGTTGGCACAACAGACGGGTAGGTAAACCACTGCAGGGAAACAACTGGCTCCACGGAGCTGCCGCATTGGACCATGAGGCACTTGTGGTTGCAGAGGCAAAGACCCACCTCACCACATGTTGAACATAATAACAAATCCCCTGGTGGCAAAATGGCATGTGTGGGTTTTCTTCCTTTGTATGAGTAATGTTGATTTTCCGAAGGTTGAAATACAATTATAGTTAAAGTGAAGAAAGTTTGAACCTTCAAAAAGAAGTCCATTCAATTAGAAATCACAAAATAATAACAAATGTGTAAACTATGAAGTCATGATATTTAATGTATTTATTTGTCTGATTGCATGTGTGTCTCCCCCCCCCCAGAGGCTGTATCACGGTGCGATGCAGTTCAGCGACGTGTCAGCTGGAGCTGGAGGGGGGAGCCAGCCGTACTACCTGCCGCAGGTGGAGGAGGAGGTGGAGATCTCTGACAGCATGGCCGTGATCAGCGTCCCACCTCCCCGCTTCAGACCTGGGGACCCCGCTTACATCCTCCATGACTTCAACAGGGTAACTCACTTACAGCACAGCACTTACAGCACTGCAGATGCTGGTTTGCTCCTGCTAATGTGGTTTGAATTATTTCCTGCGTGCGTGAGTAGAAGCTGACAGCATATCTGGACCTGACTCTGAGGACCTGCTTTGTGATTCCTCTGAACACATCGGTGGTGCTCCTCCCTCAGGACCTCATCGACCTCTTCTCGCAGCTGATGGTGAGTAGTGATCCTCTCGGGATGCAGTGGCCGGTAGAAGAGACCGGGCTTGGATGATGGAGGGAAAAACTATACGCTGGCACAGCACTCTCACTCAAGCTGACGCATAAGCCCGAATATTTTAGGCTACATATTACCTGTGGAAATCCAGGGCTTTATAATAATTCCAGAGATTGTCTGTGCTTTAATCCCGTCCAAATCTGTCATGTCGGTAATTTGTAAAGTCAAAAATTTCCCTAACTCAGACATTCACTGCATGAGTAACCTCCAGGGGAATTCAGTACTCGCATATCTTGATCTCTTTTACTGTAGTTAAATATGTGATATGAAAAATAGTAGAACTCTAAATGAGTCTATTGAGTGCTGCAGGGATGTTGTATTGTTGTCGGCCAACCCCAGAAGTTAGCGCCACAAAAGTTCCCTTGACAAAATAACAATCTTTTTTTTTTTTTTTTGGGGATTTTGAAGTATTGCAGAAAATAAGCTCCTTTGGAAACACAAGTTTCTGAAACGTACACGTTTTTGTTCAAAGAGATAATCTTCACAAATGAATACCACTTTTATTATTTTTGAAGAATGAATGAAATCAGCAGAAGTAAAAAGTCAGCGTATAAACAAACTACACCAAGGTTTTATTTACTTTACTTTTAAATTCATTAAGCTTGTGTTAACCACAGGCTTTATTTTAGGCATCTAACCAAAAAACCATTGACTTGAGACCAGGGAACCGAAAGTGCAAAAATGCTAACACATTTTTGCGGTTTTTTTTTTACACATTCCTGCAGCAGTCTACAGTGGAAGACTTTGCATGCGTTTTCTTTGCTGAATCATAAAGTTAAAAAGTCTTCAGACGCACCCTGAGGCTACTTTGGCACTGCAGCGCTTGAGCTAAATGCTATCGTCAGCATGCTAACATGCTGGTAATGACAATGCTAACCTGCTGATGTTTGACAGGTTCACCATCTCAGTTTAGCCTGTTAGCATGTTGTAGTTACCACAAAAACACAAAGTACAACTGAGCTGATGGGAATGTGATTTTCCAAATTGTTAGTCAATAACCAAAGGGAATTTGTTTGCAAATTAAAATGTCGACCCGATGATGGCGCTAGATGAAAACATAAGGGATCAGTGATTGCAATCCACGGAGCCATGGTGCTATTATTATCATAGAAATCAATTGCTTTTGACTGGTAGAATATTCAACAGTTCAACTATAGTATTGAAAAAAGTTTAGTGAGAGTGGAACACGGTCAGCAACACCATGTTTGAGATCAGTCAGACTGCACGTAGGCAACAGCTTTCACTGAGTCCTCCACCATGACATGTTATGCAACATTTGGTGGTGGGTGGGTGATGGTGGTGCAATCACCAAATTTTACTATCCCATGTGGAAGTGTTTCATAGACTGCAGAAGTTTGACGATGATTAATTAATTGGACAAAGTCCTTCCCACTCTGTTAGTGTTCCACTTGGCTGCAGTCCTGCTCACTGAGCTGCTTCTCTCCTCAGGAAGACCAGAAGTGGTTCGTATCGTGATTCCTTCTTCTTTTTTATTTTTATTTTTTTGTTATCCCAGTCCGGCTCTTACCGCAGCTACTTGGTGCACGAGGACCTGGTGGTGACGGAGCGTATCGACGACATCGAGCCTCTGGGCTTCTTCATTCGCCGACTGTGTGACGGGAAGGAAACGTACAGGATGCAGCGCCGCTCCAGCCTCCCAGGTCAGCTAAAACTGACATTTTGTCCCGTTTGTTGAGCTTCATTCACACATTGTAAAAGCACCAGCCTGTGAAGAATGCTGCTATAGAGGGGGGGCTGTAAATATACATGTCTGTACTATTTTGACCAATACCAGCCAAAGCCAACAGAATAAGACTGCGTGTACTGATTTCTTAGGGACATCTGTTGGAAACAAGACTGATATTGATATTCAGCGCTGATGTCTTTGTGTCTGCCAGGTGGAGGCATCCAGAAGCGCTCTGCGGACGATTGCTTCACCATCCGCCACTTTGAGAACAAGTTCGTGACGGAGACCAGGATCTGCAAGGCTTGATGGGGAAAGCGAGAGCATCGGTCAGGGAGCGAGTGAGAGTGAGAGAGAGAGTGTTAGCGAGAGCCAGAGAGAGAGCGACACACACAGAGAGAGAGAGAGTAGGAGGGAGTAGTGGGCGAAGGAGGAAACAGCTTTCAGCAGAAAGTGACTTGTATAAAACCCTTAACTCCCTCGCTTTAAACCCCAGTGATAAGTGAATTTAAGTTCCAGTGTTATATAGCCTACCCCCCCCCTCCCACCTGAACCTGTATAAGTCATAGCTCTCTCGCTCAAGTATTCACTAGTTAGTCTTGTACTAATAACCAGCGTCAGCCTGCTAACTAACTATATACTAAGTTTCATTTTGTTTTTTTCGTTGGTTGCCCGTAGCTTCCTGTTGAATTATCTTATCGTCGTTACTGTATTACATCATCCACCACTCGCGTCCAGACGACGAGTCCTTCTCCTGAAACTGAGAAGTCGTTCATATCAGACCTGTCCCGTGTGTCCAGCCTACTGTTCCCACTCTTAACGGGGGTTTTCTAGATCAGCAAGACATACTTTAATGTTATAGTGGGATATAGCACAAGCCACCCAGGAAATGTAAGGTACGGTACAGTTACGGTGCACGTGCAACGCGGTTGTCCATGTCCATTGTGGACGGTACCAGAAATGCTCGAGCCCCCGAGCTCTCAGTCAGCCTTTTTATTTGTAGATATTTCCCAGAGTGCCTCACTGCTCCCAGAGGCCTCTGCTGTCCTGCTATGTGATGATTTGTTTTAATGTAATAGATGGTGAGTCCAGCACCCTTATATGACTTGTGTTTGTGTAGAAACCTCATTTGTGACAATAAACTGGGAAGGACACTAAAAGGGAAGTTTCACCAAAATTTGAAATCACTTTTTTAAAATATTCTTATTTATGAATCTGAGCTGCTGCTTACTATAGGTGGCTACAAGTTTTTGCAGAATATATTTATAATTGTCACGGGAACAATACGTTTGTAAAGAATCCTTGAATCTGCATTGAAAAGCCCTTAAGGAAAAGCTTGAAAGTGTGAAATGAAAATGGCCTTTGGCCAAAAAAGGTCAAGTGGTTTCCCACTCGATGCCTGCACAGAAAGACAATCAGACAGGAAGTGTGTGTGTGTGTGTGTGTGTAAAAATGTGTCTCTGTCTAACAAGTACTAGACAATTGGATAAAAAACAATGTTGTGTGCAGCTACTTAAACAAATTCACTTTGTCGCTGAATAAAGTTACATTTCTTTACCTACTGAAAGTTGTCTGTTTGTTTATTATTACGGCGGCAGTGAACGCAGCACCAACACGTCCCAGCTCATGAACTTGGATCTAGAGGGAAAGTGTGGCTGGTTTGGGGGGTCTGCCTGTATTCTGTGTTTCCTGATGCTTAGAAATGTTGGCACTGATCACAAGGACATCCTTCATAACAGGAACAGCTCACTCTTCACCGGGGGTCATACAAATTTAGAAAGAACAGACAAACCTTTTTATTGAAATATAAATAGAAAAAATGTTTTAGGTGGCATGCAAATTATAGGTCCCTAGTTTTAAGGAGCATGAGGTCTTTGTGTCAGAGTTTAGTGGTTGAGACCAACTGCTGGCCCTTCAACAAAAGAGCAGGACGACTGCAGTCTAGTCCTCGGTGTCCTCTCCCCCGGTCATACAGGACAGGCGCCTGCTGAACGCCATGCTCTCTGGTATCTCTGGCTTGCTCAGTCTCCTCCAGAATTCATCGGTTGTGAAATAGTACATGAGTGGGTCCAGGCTGCAGTTGAGGCTGGCCAGGCAGAGGGTGACGGGGTGACTTCGGAGGATCAGGTCCCTGAGGGTGCAGCTGCTCAGAGCGTTGGCTTTGACCAGGAAGTCCAGGGGCATGGTGACGTGGTAAGGAGCAAAGCACACCAGGAAGACCAAAGCACAGCTCAGCACCATTCTCAACGCCCTCCGCTTCTCCCCTCGGTCGGGAATGGCGCCCGCCGTCGACTCCCGGAGGCTCCCGGCAGTCAGACAGGTGCAGGCCAACACCAGGATGAGGGGGATGATGAAGCCCAGCAGCTCCGCCAGGATCAGGAGGGCCCAGGCCCCTGGGACGCTGACGGGCCTCATGGGCAGCTCTGAGAAGCACACCGAGGTGATGAGACTCGAGTTAGGGTTGGGGACACTGCCGGGGTTCCTCAGCAGAGGGAAGGGCAGGCAGCACAGGCAGACTAACAGCCAGCCGAGGGCACACACTAACAAGTCTCCCTTCCGCCTGGATGAGTTGTACCTGAGCGGGCGCTTGATGAGCTCACAGCGGCGCACGCTGACGCACACCAGGAAGTAGATGGAGGCATACATGTTGACATACTTCAGATAGAAGCACATCATGCAGAGAGGGTGGCCAAAGGGCCAGGTGTTGTTCAGGTAATAGTAGATCCGCAGAGGCAGGGAGAGCACCTGAGGAGAGCGGAGAGTTAGTCTAGATGGTTTTAGACGGTCTCGGATGAGCACATGATTTTAGCGTAGACTGAGCTCTGGAATGCATTTTTTACAAGGCTTCTTCAAAG
The DNA here is from genome assembly GCF_004355925.1 of Anarrhichthys ocellatus. Lineage (NCBI taxonomy): Eukaryota > Metazoa > Chordata > Actinopteri > Perciformes > Anarhichadidae > Anarrhichthys > Anarrhichthys ocellatus. Next base: position 5,824,868 of record NW_022280049.1, read on the forward strand.
TGAGGAATTGATGCTTTTCTTTCTTTTATATCATTGTGCATTAAATAACCCTTGTGGTTTGAACTGTACAAAACAAGCAACTTCGCGTTATAACAATTTACATTTTTCCATCATTTAATAGGTGAAACAATATAAGCAGTCAGAAAAACATACTTTATTGGTGTTGTATGCATTTTAAAATGTCTATTTAGTGTATTTTTCAGCACTTAATATAATCCTTATCCTAACTGGCGTAAACACATCCACAACTTAACACAGTTGTATTAAATGTATCTTAAATTAATTATAACCCTCTATTTATTTTATTCATTTAAAGAAGTTCTTATGATAATTGTATATATCGAATTTATTCATTGTTGGAATGCTGTTAAGCATTCCAACTATTGTTTTTCGAATCTTTATTGTTGGAATGCTGTTAAGCATTCCAACAATTTTTAAGCTACAGAAACCGTTCAACTATCAAAATGTTCAGCTCTTTCAGCTCATGTCTGCTATGACTTTTCATATTTCTAGCCTTTAAACTTTTTGAATTATTAAGCTTTTTGCAACTTTTTTTTGAATAGGATGTCTATGGAGAACATTTTCAAATCCTCTTAAACTTTTTCAACTTTCAAATCCTTCTACTTCTACATACTTTCAGTTACAGACACCATTTTAACTTTAAAATGTTGAGAAAATCCTGATCTATTGCCGCATAATTCAGCTTTTTGATATCTTTTACACTTTTTGAACTACAGCAATTTAACTTTTATGATTTTTTCAGTCCTTTTCTGACTTTATAATGGGTGTGTATTGCGCAGCTTAGAGTGCGTGATGTCACCGCTAAAGTGAAGAGCAGCTTGAGATTCTTGTGAAAAAAACATTTGTCTTTTGCCACTGTGTCCACAATCTTCACTCTTCATGCATCATTTTTGATGGAGAAGTAGCTAATATTGTCCTTGTCGTAGACAAATGACTGTGGAATCCCACAGACTTACACATTTGGCTCAAGGAGCCGCAGAGCGACATGAACTCCAACAAACTGCTCCATTATACTCCTTGTTAAATCTGACCACTCATTTCTCAAAGAAAGCAGACGGTACCAGTTTTGTATATTGCTCTGGAGCTCACATTTTT
>NW_022280049.1:5826083-5832045 GCF_004355925.1 Anarrhichthys ocellatus
CCCCCCCACCCCATTTCAAAATAAAAGCCCCAGAGAGTGAACTCTAACTGGAATGCTTTTGATGAAGACTGTCATTTAATAACCTCTGTTTCATACATTCTGATTCTGTCTCCTCTCCTTTCTCCCCCACCCAGCCCCACTCTTTCAAAATAAAAGCCTCATGGATTAACTGTATTTAAACGTTAATCTCAAAATTAGGGTTTTTTGTTGAAAAACTTAATGCTCTGACTAATACTGCGACAACTACTACTGCTGCTGCTAATATACTATTACTACTACTACTACTGCTACTGCTATTACTGCTACCATCAATATTATTCCTACCACCACTGCTATTACTACCACTACTACTATTACTTATACTACAACTGCTACTACTACTACTGCTATTCATGCTACTACAAGTAGTATTACTACTACGGCTATTAGTACAACTGCTACTAGTACTACTACTACTGCTACTTCTTCTACTGCCATTACTACTACTACTGTTATATTAAATACTACGACCAATACTACAGCTATTACTATGACTACTGATACTACTACTTCTACTACTTCTAATTACTAATACTTCTACTACTACTAATACTTCTACTACAACTACAACTTCCACTACGACAAATATCACTGCAGAACTTTTCCCTTTCAAAATGTTCAGCTCTTTCAGGAGAGGGGTGCTTTGACTTTTCATATTTGTAATCTTTTAACTTTTTGAAATATTAAGCTATTTGCAATTTTTTTTAATGGGATCTCTATGGAGAATATCTTCAAATCCTGTTAAACTTCTTCAACTTTCAAAGCCTTCTTCTTCTCATACTTTCAGCTACAGACACCATAGTTAGACATTTCAACTAGAAGGGTTTTCAGCAGTGCAGTTTAAATGCTTTCGAGCTTCAACATTTTTCAGACAGGTAGTCTCCCATTTCTTAATTTTCAGCAATTATTTTACAATTAATTTCAGCTTTCAGCATTCCAAAGCATTTTCAGCAGGAAATGCATTTTCTAGTTCCTTTTTATATTTCTTCTGTACCTTTCATTGAAACTCTTCTGCTCCTTCATATTTTAAGCTACAGAAACCGTTCAACTATCAAAATGTTCAGCTCTTTCAGCTCATGTCTGCTATATCTTTTCATATTTCTAATCTTTAAACTTTTTGAATTATTAAGCTTTTTGCACCTTTTTTTTTTGAATGGGATGTCTATGGAGAACATTTTCAAATCCTCTCAAACTTTTTCAACTTTCAAATCCTTCTACTTCCTCATACTTTCAGCTACAGACACCATTTCAAGTTTCAAATGTTGAGAAAACCCTGAGCTATTGCAGAATGATTCAGCTTTGTGATATCTTTTAAACTTTTTGAACTGCAGCAATTTAACTTTTATGATTTTTCAGCCCTTTTCTGACTTTATAATGGGTGTGTATTGCGCAGCTTAGAGTGCGTGATGTCACCGCTAGAGTGAAGAGCAGCTTGAGATTCTTGTGAAAAAAACATTTGTCTTTTGCCACTGTGTCCACAATCTTCACTCTTCATGCATCATTTTTGATGGAGAAGTAGCTAATATTGTCCTTGTCGTAGACAAATGACTGTGGAATCCCACAGACTTACACATTTGGCTCAAGGAGCCGCAGAGCGACATGAACTCCAACAAACTGCTCCATTAGACTCCATGTTAAATCTGACCACTCATTTCTCAAAGAAAGCAGATGGTACCAGTTTTGTATATTGCTCTGGAGCTCACATTTTTAACACCATAAACATAAAAAACACATTACCGCGTTCGGCAGAGTCTTATCTTTCTCACAGTATCCATATTTTGGCACTCAGACTCCTGCTTTTTGTTAAAAGGGGCTTTGTTCAAAATCACTGTTTACTGTAATGTTTCTTAATCAGTCTGCCTCTAACACCAGGTGTGTCGTCACCATGGCAACCAGTTACACACACGCACACAGGCTCTCTCTCTCTCTCTTTCTCTCTCTCATACAGTCATTCAGGTCTTAGAGATTTTAAGAGGACTTTCCACCCCCCCACCCCATTTCAAAATAAAAGCCCCAGAGAGTGAACTCCACCTGAAATGCTTGTTATGAAGCCTGTCATTTAATAACCTCTGTTTATGTGTGTCAAACATTATGATTGTCTCTTCTCCCCCACCCAGTCCCACCCTTTCAAAATAAAAGCCCCACAGAGTGAAATCTAACTGGAATGCTTTTGATGAAGACTGTCATTTAATAACCTCTGTGTTTCATACATTCTGATTCTGTCTCCTCTGCTTTCTCCCCCACCCAGCCCCACTCTTTCAAAATAAAAGCCTCATGGATTAACTGTATTTAAACGTTAAGCTCAAAATTAGGCTTTTTTGTTGAAAAACTTAATGCTCTAACTAATACTGCGACTACTACTGCTGCTGCTAATATAATGTATTACTACTACTACTACTACTACTGCTATTACTGCTACCATCAATATTATTCCTACCACCACTGCTATTACTACCACTACTACTATTACTTATACTACAACTGCTACTACTACTACTACTGCTATTCATGCTACTACAAGTAGTATTACTACTACGGCTATTAGTACAACTGCTACTAGTACTACTACTACTGCTACTTCTTCTACTGCCACTACTATTACTAATATAACTACTTCTACTACTACTACTGTTATATTAAATACTACGACCAATACTACAGCTATTACTACGACTACTGATACTACTACTTCTACTACTTCTTCTAATTACTAATACTTCTACTAATACTTCTACTACAACTACAACTTCCACTACGACAAATATCACTACAGGACTTTTCCCTTTCAAAATGTTCAGCTCTTTCAGGAGAGGGGTGCTTTGACTTTTCATATTTGTAATCTTTTAACTTTTTGAAATATTAAGCTATTTGCAATTTTTTTAATGGGATCTCTATGGAGAACATCTTCAAATCCTGTTAAACTTCTTCAACTTTCAAAGCCTTCTTCTTCTCATACTTTCAGCTACAGACACCATAGTTAGACATTTCAACAAGAAGGGTTTTCAGCAGTGCAGTTTAAATGCTTTCAAGCTTCAACATTTTTCAGACAGGTAGTCTCCCATTTCTTAATTTTCAGCAATTATTTTACAATTAATTTCAGCTTTCAGCATTCCAACGCATTTTCAGCAGGAAATGCATTTTCTAGTTTAATATTAATTCCTCCACAAATACTATTTTACTTTCCATGAAAACTGAGCAAGTTCCTTCCGCTAATGAAGGCCATGAGATGTGGCTGAAAGCTCTGCCAGAAACATAGTATGTGGAGCTGTATTTAAAACGTCTTGATTTGTACACCTACTATATGAACAGTCGGTGGATGTTTTAACACACATAGAAAAGATGTGTTCACGTGTGTTTGTTCATACTTCATTAAATACAATCGCAGATGTATTGTACTGAGTTGTCAATCATTCATTATCTATTTACACATCAGTTATGGGTGCGTCATTGGTGAGAGGTTGTAATTGTTCACAAATACATCAAACACTGAAAATGTCATTTTCTACATTGTAGTGTGTTACAAACCGTGGAAGTATAATGTACTACATCCAAATGCATATTACGGGGGTTAAAATTAAGTTATATCAGTTAAACGGTTAATTGAAACAAACCATAATGAAAACAAACATTAGTTTGTCGCCCTATTATTCACGCAGAGGAGGATATATCAGGAAATATCAGTGATAAAAACTATTTTTTAGTCAAATTACATGAGATAAGACAAACGGATACATAAATATACATATGATAAATTAGATGAAGGAAGGACGATAAGGATTTTTACCTGCAGCAGGTCGGCCACAGCCAGGTTCATCATGAACACCACGGCCTTCTTGGTTTCTCTGACGTAAACCTTGAACACCCAGAGAGCCAGCACATTACCCAGCAGGCCCGGCGCTAAGATCACACTATACACCACTGCGTACACATGGTGCTGGTACGACCGGAGGTCTTCATTGCTTTCACAGCTGTGGTTGGCAAAGTTCATCTTAAGCCGAGGGCTGTTTTGCCCGTTAGCTGGACAGGCAAGCCGCCTTGTGAACCACCGGGATGCTTGAATCAGCGAAGCTGCTTGTAGTCTGGCGATGGGTGCGTTTGAGCGGCCGTGCTGTCCATCATGGCGAGGAGGAGCTCAGTGAGTGAAGCTGAAGTTTGTGTCCGGCGGGGACAAACTGTCGACGTTTCAGACCGCGTTCAATCCGAGGAACATGGTATCCTGGTTGAGGAGAAACGAGAGAGTCAACAGGATGGTATTGGTGTGACTATAAATCAATTTCTGGTGGCAGCATGTTGCACAGATAACTGTCAGGTTTCACTGTACAGTCCCACACACACGTACACACACGTACCAACACACACACACACACACACACATGCAAACACGCTCACGCCTACAGCTCACACCTACAGAACACGGCTTCAGCCATGTGTTTAGTTGCTTTTGCATTTACGATTATGCAAACCCACAGAGAAGTTGATGCTGCAGTCTCCCACGTAGTGTTCACTGTTTAGCTTCTCCACCTTCATGGCAGCCAACAATAAACCAGTGTGAACCGCCTCGGAGCGAGGCATCAGTTATACTGGCGTGGTTAGCAAGTCATACCAGGCTCGGGGGGGGGGGGGTTACCAGGTCAGACCAGGACAAACGTGCATGCACATTAAGAACAACACTTTTTCTTTCAAAATAAATGACACCTAAATTATGCTTTTTAACATTTCCAACAGCACAACATAAAAGTGATTTATGAAGATTAAGATTAAGATTGGTAGCCTTTAACCCTGATGAACTTCAGATATTGATTTGAACTTGAAATGGAAACACAGTAATGTCTGGAACTGAGCCTCCAGCTTGTAGGTGTCATCCACCCACTGCTGAAAACATAACACCATGGGCTTCCTTACTTTTTGCTTTAACCCATATATACTGTTAAAGAATATACATGTGGGCTGTGACGATTCGTCCTTGTTTGTACAGTTTTGTCTCTTTTCATTATCTGATTTGGCTCGGACTAAACTGATCCTATAGCTAATTATTTAAAAAGGGAAATTGTGTTCTTAACATAGTCAGTAAAGTAAGTTACTGTTTTTAGCATTGCAAGTGGAAGGACACTGATTTTGCTATGTTTACACTGAGCGTCCACACTACGCCGGGGTTTTTCGAGCACCAAAAACGGGGGAGTTCGAAAACGCTCCTGAGGACGAATAAGTTTGAAAACTCCGGGGTTGCGGACTAGTATGGACAGTCGGAAACGCATTAGTTTAGAAACGATGACGCCCACACCCGCGTTCGCTACTTGATTGGTTCTTAGCAGTCACGACGTGTCCGTCCCTGATTCGTCAAGCTCCTATCACGTGACCTTCCCCGGAAAATCCCAAACAACAACATTGATTGTCAATCAACTACCAGGTTAATTTAACATGGACAACTGATTAAAGGTGTTGCTGACCTTGTTGTCTTTACTAGCAGCTGTTGTCCAGTTAAAGTCTGCATCTTCGCGGAGGAAGCAGCTGTTATTGGAGTGGTTAGTGAGCGGCGTGTCCAGCGGCGTTATCAGACCTACGAAGCAGACGTCTGAAGTCACGGTAAACGGCTTTGAGGAGGACGGATACAAAACAGAGGACTTTCCTCTTCTTATCAATGCTTATTTTGTTCTGCACAACTAATGTGGAGTCCACACAGAAACTATAAAGGAACAAAACATTGATTGCTCTCCAGTAGGACAGATAGGTAAGCCACCAGCAGAGCTAAGAGTGAGAACAAACGAAATGGAGGAAACGAGTGAGAGATGTGTGTTGACCACATTTATGAACCCATAATCTAGTAAACCAGTACATGTAAGTGTTAATTTTACAGTAAATATGAGGTGAGAGAGAGCGAGAGAGAGAGAGAGAGAGAGAGAGAGAGAGAGAGAGAGAGAGAGAG
>NW_022280049.1:5832055-5834555 GCF_004355925.1 Anarrhichthys ocellatus
GAGAGAGAGAGAGAGAGAGAGAGAGAGAGAGAGAGAGAGAGAGAGAGCGAGAGAGCAAGACCCACAGTGTTTTAACTAAGTCTGAAAAATAAAACTTCTAAAACTTTTCACGAAATGTCTTTTTGAGTTCAGGAAGATTTTAGAGGAAGATCTTAAGTATCAAACACAACCTTTCATTGTTAAAGACTACTATTGACTCTGTCGTATTGTTTTTAACTAAGCAGCCAATCTACTTCCTGTTTACACCGGCACCCGCATGCCCAGTGTACGTGAATAGTCATGTGAAACTTGTTTTCAGGTCATTATGAAAATGGCAATGAAACGCTGTGTGGACGGATATCGTTTTTGTTTTAAAACTTAAAACGTAGTAGTGTGGATGTAGTCTGAGTACATCGCTGCAACGCAGCCGCTGCTCAGTGAGCAGACAGCTTGGTCAGTTTAATTTTGTTTTTGGCAAGATAGTTTGACATGTCTTATAGAACGACTAAGTGCCAATTGTCTGCATAGACTAATTGTCTGTCTGTGTATGTGTATATGTGTGTGTTGGCGTGGGCGTGTCTCACCTCCTGCCAGTCTCCCGGCTCCCTCCTTATTACGACTCACTCACCTCACCAGTCCAGTCTGCACAGCTGCCTCCCATCAACTCCACAGTGCATCTACTCCAGTTCTCCATACTCTCACTGCCAGTCCCAGCTAGTGTGACAGTTTATGTTTCAGGCCTCAGCAGTTGTCTGTGTTTTCCTTGTGTTGCTTCAGAGCCTGACATTAACTGTTATTTTAACACTCAAGTAAACTCAAGGAAACACTCAAGTTAAGTAAAATGCCCTCACAATTGAACTTCCTGGGGAGGACATTAACGAGCAGAGGGACTTTGGATAAGTAAAAGAGGATATTTTTAAAAAAGAGATTCCAAAGCACTTTGGCCTCTGCTCTCTGACAGCCTTTTATCCTCCTTCAGAGCACTGAGAAAGATCTCCCAGTGGAACCTCAGCCCCCAGTCATACGTTTAGCTTTACTGACCTCTGACCTCTGTGTGACCATTTCAGTGTGATTCTTCTCTTTCATTTATCTCTTTGCATGTACGGTATGCTTCTTTCAGTGGCTGTCTATGTGATCTTAAATTGCTGTTTTTTTGTTTCCTCTTTGCAGCTTGCGGCAGTGGTATAACGTGCACCTTATGTGATCTCCAGCAACTACACATCATCTTACTGCGACAGCGACATCATCATCATCATACGTCTTTGGATCTCGCTCATATTAGAGTTAAGTTTTGAAAAAAAGCTACACCCCCTTCCTTTAGCAGGGGGTGTAGATCTTGCCAATGGAAATATATTATTTCATGCGCTGATTCATCCCTCTGTGGGATGTTGGCGCCCTATCGCTTTTTCCACTCAGACACGATATCTCACCTCGTGCACCAGCACCCGGGTCCCTCCACGTGTGCCGTGCCAACACACAAAACAAGTCATGGTCTCCATCCCACATACAGATAGAGGAACACCAGGACGCCGGCCTACAGACACACACTCCCACCCTCGACATAACAGACATTCCTCATGTTGGAGAAACATGCGAGATCCCCCATGAGGCATGACTCCACTCTGAAGGCATCCAGCTGTTACAGGCTCTCACACAAAGGCTCAAACTCAAGTATTTTTTTGAAAGGAATTGACAATAAACATCTCACCTCTGTCTCCACGCTTGAGGCCGTGTCACATCAGAAAGCAGGAAGGTGAAGCATCAGCCGACAACCCATGCCACCCCACCCTCCCTCCTTCTCCCTCTGTAACACTCTTCACTCTTCACCCCGTCCCGCCCTCTCTCTTTTCTCGCTTCGGTATCCAGTTTCTAATGTCTTTTTCTTATCAGAAGTAATTTCCTGTGTTGATTTCTCACCGCGTTCTCTCTGTGTTTCTTCCTCTCTCTGTCTCTTGCTATACTGAGGGTTTCAGTAGACACAGGGCTTCCTGTGAGTGTGTTGGGGGGGGTGTGGTTTACAAGAATTTTTGACACCATGACTTCTGCTATAATGGCTACTTCCACCTCCCCCTGTGCGCTGCTATGATGGTCCACGTGTGTCCTTTTGGATGACAGATGAAAATATTGTAATACATTCAGTCAATACTGAAAGTAGGAACAGGAATGTTTATTTTTTTTTTTGGGGGGGGGGGCTTTTTAAGCTGCTGTTGGTTCCTTTCCCACACTTATTTCTCAACGCAGGACTTTCAGTATCTAAATAGAGGACATTGCTAGATAAATGGCAGCCAAGGGATCAGAAGTGGGTGGGTGAATCAGACAACTGGCTGTTCTTCCTAAGGTGGGCTGCATACATCTGCCTGAGGGTGGGGGTGGAGGGGGATTTGGCTCAGACTTGGGCTTAGCAGATGTAAGAGAGGGGAGGAAGGCTGACTTTTCAGTTAAAAAGCCGACCTCAGTGTCTGGCGGTTACTGGTTTGTCGAAGCTGCCGCAACTGCTTCCAACTGCCTCCAGCGCTCTTCG
>NW_022280049.1:5847055-5921893 GCF_004355925.1 Anarrhichthys ocellatus
GTGCGTGTGTGTACCTAATGTGTCTGCAGAGGACCCAGAGAGCGGTGGTGTTGAGCAGCAGCCCGGGGATGAAGAGCAGCAGGTAGAAGTAGGTGTACATCTTGTCCATGCGCTGCTCCCAGCTGATCATGCTGTGTCCACACCGTGAGGACGAGTTGACCAGGGACTCCCCCCACGCTCCGGACGCGTTCAGAGTCATTTCCGTATAACTCGACAACACCCGATCAATCCTTCATCTCGTCGCTCACACACTGAACACCTGCAATGGTGAAAGGAGAGCTTACAGTTAATGCAACTGATGGCTAACATCGCATTTAGAGGAAGTCCCAATTTATTGGTACCGTTTCTTGATAAGAGACCCTATATTAGGACTTCATAAGTCATAACTAATGGCCCTTCAACATGATTTAATAAGGCTGTATAGATCTGTTATAAGCTATTATTCAGGACAGCACTTGGGTTGCCAGGTTGTGAAGAAAATGTCTCAAATCAGTAGCTGTTCTGGAAGTTTGTCCAGTTGTCATGGAATTACATGATGTTCAAATGTCCATTTTTTGCCAACCGCTGTTCCTAATTTCTTTCAGTCTCATCTTTGGCTAGCGGTCATATATCCACTATATGTGTGTGCTCCTATAGCACAAAACCTTTTTTTTTTTATTAGCTTGCTCCTTCATTCATCAGAGAAGACTTCCATTTGACTGTTGGACCACTTACCTTCTGGAAAAAGGCTGCAGGGCATCTGATCCTTTTTGTACAGTATATTGCTGACTGTAAAATATTACAGAAAATGACTGTATACTTTGATTACAGTAAATTGCTGTATTCTTTTGATACAGTAGCCGGTAGCTTACTCGCTAAATTGCTGCCCTATTTTCCGGTGATTTTACGGCTTTCTTTAGGTGTGAACATGTTTTCTTTTGCTGGATGCCCAAATGAAATCAGAGGAGTCTCTGTCTGGTCAAAGATTGCAGCAGGTAACATGTGGAAGAAAGACAGCATTTAGTCTGCTTATCACTCAAGCATCGCCCTTCCTTCTGCCATCAAGGCGAGACCCCACCGTTCCTCCGGCGGCCCCAGAGGGGGAAGAGAGAGACGCTTTTGCTGCTTTACTGTAAATTTCACCAGTTTTGACTCACTGACTCACATCGGCAGTTTGGGGCCGATCGGTCTGCCACAGTCAGCACACGGATCCCCTCGCGTTAACCTGTGCAGTGAAGAGTTGCACAATGTTGTCAGACTTGAATTTAGGGAAATGGTCCGCAGGTTGATGGTAACTTGAGAGAATACACTGGCGACTTGCATTTTCTCAGTGCTCTTGTGTAAAGGACATTTTTGACAATATCAAAACCCATTTGATCCGGTTCTCAAACTCTTACATTTCAGTCTTAAAATCAAAACCCCGATGACGTTTCCAATAATCAAATAGTGCAGCAGTGATCGAATTTTGCCTGCATGACAACAACCTAATTTGATTTCAACAATGCCCGTAACATGACATTCGTAACGTGTACATACTGATACATTTTCATGCTAAGTGAAAGAGGATTTCATAACAGATCCCCCTGTCATCAGCAAAATGTGAAGCATGACTTTGATCACAAATGTTCACACAAAGTACAGCAGCGTGACCGCCTCACAGATACGATCTCCCTAACCCGACAAACTGTGCAATTACCTGGTTCGTCTCCCCCTAAACGATCAGCGTGGATGGAGGGGCGAGGTCAGAGCCCGGAGTGACCACCAGCGACCACATGCTCCTGCAGCTCCACAGCAGACTGACGCACAAACACTCCTCCAGCTGTGCAGCGCAAAAACGGGGTCAACAGCAAACCTCCTCTGTCCCACTCGAGTGGCAGAGACCTGTCAGCGTGTGCACGTGGATTGTGGGTTCTGTTTGAATGTCTGCACGGGCTGGTGGCGTCCGGTGTGGGCTGTTTCTTATGCTGACGACGGGAAGGGGAAGCACGGCCCTCGCAAGTGTTTTTCTACAGTTTGTGATGTGACTGAGCTCCTATAGCAACCAACTCAGAAACTTAACACAGTGTGGGGCGCAGAGAGCAGGTGAGTGTGTGGTTTAGAAAGCAAAATGACAGCACACACACACACACACACACACACAGGTAGAAAATATTGATCGAAAAGACAGACCGACAGACGGAGATGAAGGTGTTAGTTCCTCTTACCTCTTGACATTCTGAAACTGGTCAGTAGATGCAGCAGAGTGTGAGCACACGCCCTTTGTTTCTACACTACGATGCTGTTTCGCAAAGTCAATTTGCATCTTTCAACGTTTGGAGATACAAATGTAATCATCCACTTCCCCTATCAGATGCCACACTTCCTTTTTCAAAGCTGTTTATCGCTGCATAATTTTATAAAAAAGGCGAGCGTGTGTAGATGTCACACTTTGTATTATGGTTTTCTGCAAAAGGTTTGATTTTATTATGTCTCAAGTTGCCGACAGCGAGGAGTGGCTACGTGCCCTCTTGTTTTCAGTCGTGTGGCATCGAGAAAAAGTACATCTTCAGAATGCAAAACCACAGATCAACTACATGGCAGCGGTTTAATCCATCCTGTTAGTGTCACACCCAGAGAAAATAACCGTCTGACGATTTTCTGAGCCACCTGCGTGCCACTGCACTGTGGTTTCACTCACACACACACACACACACACACACACACGTTGAGCAAGGCATGCTGGACTCCATGCTGGTGTTTTCACTCAAATGTTTGTTGGGACTTGTGGCCACTAGAGGTCAGAGCAGGCCAATACTCTCAGTAAACTGAATATGCATGTTTTTTGTTCTCCTACAATCAGGAGGGCGGATTGCTCCATTAAAGGACATGTTGAGCTTCTTCTGCTGCAATATTCCGGCACATTCTTGACATGAACCGCTCAGGGGGTTCAAAGGACGGTTCTTGTATATTTTTCTACACTCCCACTTCTTATTTCCTGCCCTACGCCACTTCTCCCCACTCGTCCTCCCCTCTCTGCTACCCTTGACCCAAATCCCAGACGAGTCCAGCCTCTGTTGTCCCTCCACCACTGGATGCACATGGTCACACCACTCGCACGATCAGAGAGGCCCTCTAGAATTACTACATCTTTTCTCTCTCTCTCTGTGTCGCTCACATACTCTGTACGTACTGCTGCTGCAGCTATAGAGACGTAAGACATTCCCAAGTAAGGCCATGAATCCCTAACTCTGCATGGCTCCATGAGAGAATGAATAAGCAACTTGTGCTAACGTCTTGCATAATGTCCCAGACAGAAAAGTGTCCCCCTCTCCAGCAGGATCCCGTTGTATGCACAAAGAAACATATAGACGACCCAGCTGCAGGTCCTAGCAGTAGCTCAATGACAAACACACAATCGAGCCGGGAACATCCTGGCCCACCACACTGACAGTATCTCACTGTGGATCATTTTTTACTTTCTTTCTACTGTGCCGTTTTAGTTTTTAGAGTTAAGATGGAACAAAAGCTCTCCAAGCTAGCTTTCTTACTGTCAATAGTTACATCCTGCGTGATGGCATGTCTGCCTTTTGCATAAAAGTATTCACCAAACGCACCACAACTGGATCTGCTGACATCACTGTTTTTTGCTTTACGTGCAGTGTAACACGATGATTTTGGGTATTTGATCAACAGTGTTCACCCGTGCTTTGCTGTGCATAAGAGACTTTGAGCCGATCTGCAGTGTAAGGCCAGATTAAGACAGAGAGACCTCATTCAGAAGCAAACAATGGACCGTTGCTCCAGTCATTATAAGCGGTTGGCCTGTGACACGGCACACGGGCCAAGGTCCTCGACTGGATCGGAGCTGCCCTTTGCTCCAACAGCGAGATCGCTCCGGCTGCTTGATGGAAATTGAAGAGCAGAAAAACTCCCTCATGAGTTCAAACATACCGACATGCTGACGAAGACCAGATCAGATTAGTTAGACCGAACCAACGGGAATGAGGCGGGGGGGGGAATAAATGCAGCAACGATAGCAATTTGAAACATTTAATGGCCTCAAATGTCAACACGAGACACATTTTACTCCTGTGTTATAATAGCAGTGGGTATCACCACACTAACGAGTGTCATAACATTAAGGTCTAACGTGATATAATGTGCTGTGAAAGCTTGGACTTTATAACAATACAACTTAAGGGCTCAGCTTGTTACAAAAGCACTTAACAGCATAGTCCAACGATGCGGATGGAAACCCACGATCCAGTGCATCTGTGAGTGTTTGTGTGTGTGTGTGTGTTAAGCCTGAGTGATGATGTGTTGCAGTCTCTTTTAGAGGCTCTGCGTGTCTCTGGACAATAGTCCCAGTGTGGCTGGGTGTCTGATCCCCGTAGTGTTCTCTCATAATAAACACACACAGATACATTCCTCTGCTCTCCAGTGGTGGAGTAATCCGTAAAGCCCAGGCCATACCTCAGGGTTTACCTCAGGACTTAACTAATCTGCTGAGTTATGTGTTTGTCACTTCCAGGAACAAACAGCTGATTGCTTTGTTGTTTAACATTCAGGGCTCCCATCAAACCAACACTGTCCTCCTTCACCTTCCTTCTTCAGTGCCGAGTCAGAACTGACTCTCGGACATCTTTGACTCCTTTCCGTTGCTGGCCGGGTTGTGTGTGTCTCTGGGGAGAGTGTTCGCCGCGTCCTGGGTCTCGGTGTCGCTGCGGGGAAGACTCTCGGGCCGGGAGCCCGTCCCTTTGCCGCCCATGGTCAAGCTCTTCTGGAAGCTCTCGGAGGTGAAGTAGTAGACCACAGGGTCCAGGCAGCAGTTGAGGCTTGCCAGGCACAGAGTGATGGGGTAAAGAGTTCGGGCAAAGCGCTCCACGCCACAGTTTGCCAGGGCCTGAGTCCGCACCAGGGCGTACAGGAAGAGGATGGAGTTATAGGGGACGAAGCAGATGATGAAGATGCCCAGGTGGACCAGAATCATCCGTAGGACACGTTTCTTGCTGTTACAGCCGTGACCAACGGTCATCGGACGGCGCAGCGTCCGTAGAACAAGCGAGGAGCATACCAAGTTGGCCAGGAGGGGGAGAAGGAAGCCCACAATCTGGGAATTAAATAAGAAGCACAGCAAAACTTTACGATAAAGTGGAACATCACTGCTGTGTCTCTGGTTAGCTTAATAAAAGACGGTGTATGAATGGTGTCTATGTTAATATGTGCGACTGTCAGAGTCCTCACTCACCTCGATGAAGATGGTGATTTTGGACAGGTAGTTCCTCCAGGTGCTCTTGGAGAAGCCCTCGAAGCACGTGGTGGCTCTGTGTTTGTTGTTAATGGTGGAGAAGAAGGTCACCGATATTCCTCCCCCTACGATGGTCAGCCACACGGCGGCGCACACCAGTGCCGCGTTCCTGCGCGTGCGGATGGAGCGCGAGCGGAACGGGTAGACTATCGCCAGGAAGCGGTCCACGCTGATGCAGGTGAGGAAGAGCATGCTGCCGTAGATGTTGGTGATGAAGGCAGTCCCCGACACCTTACACAGTCCGTCGCCGAAAGGCCAGTGGCGGTTGACGTTGTAGAAGACCTTGAACGGCAGCGTGAAAACGAACACCAAGTCGGACAACGCTAAATTAGTCATAAACATGGTGGTCTCATTGCGCATCTTCATCCGGAAGCAGAACACAAAGAGGGCGGCACAGTTGGTGATCAGGCCCAAGACGAAGACCACGCTGTAGACCACCGAGTACAAGTTGTACTTGAAGGAGTCGTCAATGCCGCAGTCCTCCATTCCGGTCTCGTTGAGCACCAGGCTGGCCATGGCGACAGCTTCGACAGGGCGGCGGGGGCTCCACAGAAAGAGGGTACGCCAAAGCCGTCAGGAAAGGGGAGGGGGTGGGGGGGGTTGGGGCGGATGTCTGGGGACCGGAGGTGTCAGCAGGGGCTCCACCAGTCAAGTCTCCTCCAAGTCATCGTGGATGTCCAGACACACAAACGGAGGCCGAGGCGGTCAGGATGCGCAGCTGCAGGGCTGGTCGGTCATCCTGTGGAGAGAGAAGGAAAAGACTCTCGGTCACTTCCTCACCATAAACGCTACAGACGGAGATGCAAACAACTCCAGCTCTCCTCGAGACCAAGTGTATGTTACACCCGTACGCCTTTAGCCACTGACTATACCAAGACCTCCAGTACGTTTAGTTTTTTTAAGTGTATAGAAGGCAGACATTTATTCCATGTTACACCAGTGCGGATTTTAACGATTGTTACCATATAAGAGCCAGAGTTGTAGGATATTTTCTAATAAGACTTCTGGCCAACATGCAATCCCCCCACACACACAAAATATACATTTTGACAAATGTTTGATGAATGTGTATATTTTGAAAATATATTTTAAATGCTTCACAATCAACTTTTATGACTTGTATTTAGTCAATCTGTCAGTGTTGTAACATTGAGTTTGATCCGTCAGTATTAATAAAGAGGTAAATAATAAAACATTCATGAGCGCGGTGTTAAAGAGCCCAGTGTAAAGAAGTAGAGAAGTACACAAAGTGTACAAGGCTGAGCTCCAACTGGAGGAAGTAAACAAGTCAGTGTGGTGGTGGTTTGGTACAAAAGCAGCTCCCACCATCGCAGAGCAGCGTTGCCATGACACACAATGGTTCGGTTGTCAAACATGAACAATTGAAAGAAAATGCATTTTTTTTCTAGTCATTTACTCGAAGCGCAAATATTTGTGCGGGCGAGTGATGTCAGAACAAGGACTCGGGTTGTTGGGACTGTGTTGAGTTTTCTCCATCACAGCGGGGCCGTGTTGTATGAACACCAGTGGTGGGCCGTCAGGGCCAGCGAAGCCTTCTCTGCTGGCCTAAACAGAATCACAAAGTTATAGCTATTTTATCATTTAATAATTTTTCACAAATACACTACATGTATTATAATAATTTTTACCATTAGCTAATTTTCTCATTGCACAGCTCCTGTCTTCCTCTGTTGCTCTGCTTCCAGCAGCTTGTTTTAAGGAGAGCTTTTATCCAATCAGAGTCAGCCCCTGTGTCTCTAGGTAAGAAGAGAGGCCCGATGCCCGCTAGGTAGACTTTGCAGTTTGAGTATATGGGGACGATATTGTTGATTGCCATAGTCTTCAACCAATCAGATCTTTAGTTTGACATGTTGGGCGTATTCTTTGACGTGCCAGTGGTACCCAGGTAGCCTGCTAAGTACGTCTGCATTAACTTGCTCCGTGATTAGTCAGTGGGCCAGCGTGACTTTTGTCAAACAGAAAGCTAACTAGCAGATCTTAGTATTTAGTAAGAGTTCAGGTTGAAACATATGTAAGAGAAGTTATGACATTTTTAGCGTTTTGCTTGGTGTAGATTGTAGAGCATGTGTCAACTTTACGCACTGGCATGTTTGGCGGTGATGATCCCGATATCGACTGCCTCTGTCAAGCGACATTTTCAGCCCTAAAACGGATCAAAACCTATTCCAGAAACGCAACTGGGGAGGCTCGGCTGTCATCACTAGCGTCCATGGCAATCGAGAAGGACCTCTTGCTGGAACTGAAATGCAGGGATGTTCTGAACATCCGCGTCATTGAACTGTTTATAATCAAAGACAGGAGGATGGACTTTGTCTGTAAATAGTGAGAAGCATTTGGTAAGTGAACTGCTTTTGTGTTTTTACATCTTTAGTAGCGTTGTATTAATTTCTCTATCGTGTTGTTTTTATTATATAGTTAATATCGTTCCCTCTGATGTAAATATTATTTGAATGGCCCGTGCTCTTGAGTGTGCGGTGTTTTAGTGCCGCAGGATTGATTTGTCATGCTTTGTTGTAAATAAATGTGACTGGTTCTTGTGAGTTTGTTCTCGTCATTGTGTTAATTACATTGATTTTACTATATGCATTGTCCGTTAATGACGAAGCATCCCGTCATGCGCATATTCATGTATCTGCACTCTGTAGTTAGTGTATTTGTAGGTGTTGAGCTTCATGTAACATTTTATTTCACTTGTCAAATGTTGCAGTGTTATGTGAATATGAGGTGTTTACACGAATCAAATAATAACACGTAGCTGTGGCGTCATAATGAGGTTATTAGGTTATTCAACTGTAGTAAGACGGCACAGAAGGCCCAGGTAGAAAATGCAGGCCCGCCACTGATGAACACACCACATCCATTTACTGTATTGTGGAACTGACGACCAAAGAGTTGCTGCCCCTAAAATCACACAATATATACGACAACAATTAATCTGAGTTGGAAAGTGTTTGTGTGGCCAAGTCACAACAACAAACCACCTCACAGTCGCATGCCGTTATTGTCAGTGCGCTGCCTGTTAACCAGCCTGGGAGCGTCTAGTGAAAGACTCTATCCGGTTACATCATTGGGTGATGTTGACCAATATTATAGACTAAAAACTTGGGACAATCTCGGCCTCTGCTGCATTGATTCTGACCATTCTTTTATCTTCTCCGGCTAAAATCTCTCTCCCAA
This sequence comes from Anarrhichthys ocellatus, assembly GCF_004355925.1. NCBI lineage: Eukaryota > Metazoa > Chordata > Actinopteri > Perciformes > Anarhichadidae > Anarrhichthys > Anarrhichthys ocellatus. Next base: position 5,855,520 of record NW_022280049.1, read on the forward strand.
ACTCCTCCCAACTTTATGCAGAGTGCAGTTCTAAATCTCCGCAGCAGCCGATTTAAACTGGCCTTATCTTGTGTTACGCAACGGAGCCGGAGCAGCCGAGAGGTGGTTGGCCTTTTGGCGTCGAGTGTTACAAAAAAGAAACATCCAGAGTGTCTGGAAAGATTCACTCGTATCGCTCTTCTCACCACACACACACACACACACACACACACACACACACACACACACACACACACACACACACACACAGTGAGTGTGAGCGGTCCATCAGACCTGTCCCGTGCCAGCTGCAGAGTGACATCGTTACTGCGCTTTCACACGCCTCCTCAGAAAAAGCCTCGGCCGGTCCGGCCCCTCACAATACCCTCACTGTACCCGTCTGGACCAAACACACAAGTCTCCACACGTGAATACACAAGCAGGCAAACACGTATGTGCCAGTCCTCTCTCACACACACACACACACACACACACACACACACACACACACACACTGTAGGCGTCTGTGTACTGTGGCTTAGTCCCAGGACCTCTGACAGTGCCGGCTTCAAATTCAGCTGATGTTGTTTCTGCAGGGAGCCAAGTCTATAGAACACTGCATTTGGCTGTTATACAGTTCATGTGTCAGGAAACAAGAACCACCTACACATTTAACGCATGTTATGGATTTCTAGGAGTCCCACTGGGGGGAGGGAGGAGGGGGGGGTCAGACCTGGATTTCCATGCACAGGTCAAAGACAGCTGCACATTTAAGAGGGTTCCCCCCCCCATCCCCCGCAGTCAGCAGAAACAGGCCTCTGGGACCCGCTGATCGGATCGGATCGAGTTCAGGCTCAGCTCACATCCAGCTGTTCCTTTCTCTCACACGCGAGGAGGAAGGAGGCAAGGAGGGAGAGTTGAAGGCGGAGGACGACCAGGCGAGCAGTGTTGGAGAGGACATCTTCACTTACAGCCAGTAGAGCTGATAGAGCTACACACACAGTGTTTAATCAGAAAGGTCTTGTTCCAGTTGCATCACACTCCACTAATATCACGAATACGTGAATATGAAGTCCTCCAAATACTTCTTTATAAGGTTTGTAATATGCTGAAACTGTTAGTTATCACACACACAAAAATGATTTTTTTGTTGAGACTGTGGAGAAAAATCATGTATTGACTGGATTGAGATTCAATCAGCACTTAATACTTGAGAGGCCAACTGTTATTCAGAGGTGGAGTGTACTATGAAGTACTGTACTTAAGTACAATTTCGAGATACTTGTGCTTTGAGCATTTCCATTTCAAGCAGCTTTATACTTTCACTGCAATGTATTTTGGAAGCCAATATTGTACTTGTAACTCCACTACATTAATTTGACTACATACATAGTGGGTTCAGATAACTTCTATAAATTATAGATGAACTAATACATAATTATATGTTATTGCTTTGGATGAGCATACCAAGCAGTATATCAAGTAGCTGAGATTAGGCTGCATAATGAGTTCTTTTATATTTTGTACATTAAGTATATGTTGATGCTAAAACCTGTGTGCTTTTACTTAAGAAAACATTTTGTATTTTTTGTATATTGTGGTATTGTTACTTTTACTTAAGTACTTCTTCCACTACTGGTGCATGGTTCGTGGTGAATTTGCATGAGCCTACAAAAGGTGTTGTGATACACATTAAACCTCTCATTTCGACTTTTAATGTTCAATTCTGAGCAAGAGAAAAGTTCAGTTCTTGAAGGGGCTGTGTGGTAAATTGCATTAGCCTGTATTGAAGGATGTGTGTGTACTTCAACCACAACAGTTCAAAGCCTCGTCATTCCGCTGTAGCTGCCCTTTGTCAGCTCTAAACTGGTATAATTGGATTTTGTGGCTAAATTATTTCTCTTGTGTGGAGAGCAGCCACTCATAAGTTTTTCCACAACTGAAGACGAAATGTGTTTTTGGTCAACTTCGCCCAACAAAAATACATTATTGAGTGAAGACAAAGCGGACTGGACTTACAGGCAGCTGAAAGGATGACAGCTCACCTCCCGGTCACTGATGTTTGTCAGCCTGGCAGCAGCGCAGCTGTCAAAAGAAAAACTCCACACTTGTTACTTGTTTTCTCCCTCCAATGTTCCGGTGCCGCTCGGTCCGCTTGGCTCGACGTTTTCCCACCGGACCAGACTAACACGGCGAAGTCCCGGGGCCCCTTTTTAAGCGAGTTAGCAACGGCGAAAACACCGCGGGTGTGAGTTTCCTCAATTAATCCCGACGACTCGCTCCGTCCGTCCGTCCGCTTGGAGTGTGGGGAGGTGGGGGGACTGCTTCACATCCACCGCGCCTGCTCGCTGTGCGCGAGGGGTGCATGCGCGTGTGCGTGTGGGCTATGTGGAGGGCTGCTCGCGCAGGCTACAGGAAACGAGACAATGGGTACCTCGGCTGGGCAGTGTAGGGAGAGGAGGGGAGTGTGAATAGGGGATTGTGGAGAAGGAGGGAAGGACACAAGGGCAGACGGGGGGGAGAAACGCAGGCTGCTGTCATCAGCTGGACAGCTCTCAGTTTATTAGACCCAGAAACGCACTTTAATATTATATACATAGGCCTAGCTGTTTTTATTTACATCACTGTAACATCGCGTGTTAATGTGATAGCAGGCGTTTCCGTTGTGTCAGTGACCAGTGGTCGAAAGTAACTTTACTCAAGTACTTAAGAAACAACTTGAGTTACTTGCTTTAAGTATTTTACTTTATACAGCTGTAATGACTCGTTTCTCTGCATATTCAGGTTTTACATACAGTAAAAAAGTAATAATGACATTTACAATTCATAAAATCAACAAAACAGCAGCTGTGTGTGTGTGTGTGTGTGTGTGTGTGGGCGTGGTCCTCCTGGCTCTCGGGCTATGCACTTACACACCTGTCTGCAATCAGTTAATCATCCCAGCGGTAGGCTATATCTCTACCCGGGCGTGTCAACCACAGGTCATTATCTAAACTTCACCACTGTGGTAGCTGCGCTCAGGCCCAGCGGTTGATGTTTTCCTTGTATTCTTGTACCTGAACTAATCCTTGTCCGTTCTCCCTCCTCCAGGATTCCTGTCTGCCTGCTTGCTCCCCTGCTACCCTCGTGCTACCTCAGCCTGCTCAAATCGCTCATCTCACAATAAACCCAACCAGTTATATTCAAATGCTACTTCCAGAATATTAAATGTACAATGATAATCGCTGTGTACTACTACTTTAAGTAAAGGATTGAATATTTTTTTAACCTTGAAGTTCATGAACTCTTTTTGACAAATTCACATAGTTTCAACTGAGATTAAGTGCTTGTTTATGCCAGGCTAAATTGCCAGGGAATAATTGAGTTTCCCATGGTGAGATACTGTCCTTGTACCAACAAATGTCTTGCATCAGACCATGTATATACAGTTCAAAATGGGGATGACGTCTTCAGAGTCTCACACCAGTTAAAGATACTGTTAACCACTATGTGTGATGAGCACAATGATATTTTTGGCTGATCAAAGTCCTGCGACACCATTGTTACAATACAGTCTTCTTGTCTGAGGCTGCAAAAGGGTTATTTTTAGCCAGGTGATAGTGTGGTGTTGGACAGGTTCCCATTGTGTTCAGGCTGGCATGGGGCTGTGTGCGTGGGGTGTGTGTGTGTGTGTGTGTGTGTGTGTGTGTGTGTGTCCATGTATGCTCAACAGAGAGAGGTACTTGACAGAGAGGAAGTGGTCTTTGGGGGTAGCGTCTGGCAGGCTGACCACTCCACAATAGCAGCAGGGAGGACAGGACATCCTGCTTACTGCATAAACTGCTACACACACACACACACACACACACACACACACACACACACACAATCCATTACACACCACCAGATGTCTTTAACCTCTGGATTGTTGGTGTTGAAGTGCATGTGTTTAAAGAAGCCATACGCTGTGATAAAAACATGTTTTTCTTTAATGATGTTTCACAACAGGAGTCCAGTCGTTTGGCCAGCTCCAATATGTATTGCTTTAAAATCATGTTCAAAGACTTTCCTGTTGCTGGAATTTGGAACAGACACAATTTTGGCAGGAGTGACCCACTAGACCATTATGGGGGAAATGTCAATGGGGATAGGCTAAATAAAACAACAATATTCATATTAATGTATTCTCCTGACATCCAGGATTATCTAAGATAAGACAATATTTTCATGTCACACTCTATGAACCCATTATCCTGAGGGAAACACTAGGGTCTGTATCATGACTATTCATTCCAGAGTTATCCAAATATCTCAGTCTTGATCAACCCTGCTCTGACCAACATTGGCATATTGTGTTTCCCATGTCCCAGTCACTGGATTCCCCTACATCCATCCTCATCCATGCAACCGAACAATAACCCTCCCTTTAACATTCCACCCCTGAAGCCTGTGCCCTGCGTTCAACCCTGTAACAAGCACACCTTTAAAAATTGATGGGTCTACTTTTTTGTATTTTCTTCACATTACTACCACTTTGGGTCAGCCCCCCCCACCAACCATGTGATTCCCAAACATATATTCCTTTGAGTGACTGCTGTTTTTGTCCTAAACAGTACTGTGTTTTAGTTTAGTTTTTTTTTAGGGCTCTTTAGATGACTTCAGCCAAAAAACCTCCTGTGTAATCAAAGGCCATATTCCGCGAAGAATGACGTCACCTGTCAGTTACTCTTAAAGTTATATGTTGTGTAACTCCCACGTGACCTGGTCTGACAAGCTGATCGTGCAACGATAGCGTGATAGCAGGTCGCCTGTGATGTGCTGATGGTCAAAGCCAACGCGGGGCCGAGAACACAAATCTAATAGAAGCGAAGGCGGAGGAGAGTGAGCTGTGTTGAAATGTCCCGAATGGATGAACCAAGAAGACATGTAAGGTTTGATTGGGTCGCAGAAACATCCCCCAGTTCTGACACACACAAACACACTCCTCCCTCCTTATTCTCTGTTTGGTAACGGTAACCAGGCTGTGCTGCCCTGGCCGAGGCTTTGTGAGTCACACCAACCAGAACAAAGACCCCATTACTGCACCCCACCACCCCACCCCACCCACCCTTTCTCTCTCCCTCCATCGCCTCTCTTCCTCGACCCCTCTGTCCTGCTCTCCTTTAATGCGATGATGAGTGTGTTTCCTTTGCTCTCCTCCCCTCGCCTCCGTCCATCCTCTCATTCATTGGCTTCAGGAGGGTTTAGGGGTAGCCCCGTCGTTCCATACATACCTCTGCCCTGACAACAGAGCCGGACAAAAGGCCGCAAGGCAGTAAAACACATGAGACCAGAGCTCCGAGGGTTTTATGGATTGATATTAACACGACTGCAGCGAGGTTTCCTAAGTGTGTATGCGTGTACGTCCATAGCTGACCTTAGCCCCCTGTGAGTCAGCGTTGACCTGATTAGAGACCAGGAGCCCGATCAATGCTGCCGGCTGTGGCCGAGGCCTCAGAGGTAGACCGCAGACGCTCTGCGGCCTCTGCCGGAGATCGGGCAGCGGCTGTTTACCCCACAAGCACCGATAGTGGAAGGTGCAGCATGAGCAGCCATGGGTGAGCGCTCGTTCTCTAGCGTGACAGACGAGACAGACGGGCTGACCAGACTGACCCCGGCCTGTGCAGACAGAGCCGTCTGTTTGTCTCCGTGATATAATGGGCTCATGTACTTTGCCTCTGGGTACATACAGCGAAAAGTCGCCTGTCAAAGGGTTGATCAGTTCATTTCCACACTCCGGTCTTCTTGGCAAGGCAGGGCAAGGTTGTTTTTTTGTATTGCAACTTTCAACAACAACAAGGCAATTCAAAGTTCTTTACATATGACTGGGAGGTATTTAATAAAAGAAACCACATGGCGACGTAAAAAAGACACGTCACGGACACATAGGATTTAAAAGGGAAGAAGATACAAATAAGCTAAAATAGACCAAAACATAAAAATAGAGAATGAAATCACAGAGCAATTTGAGATATGAATAAATAGTCCCATATTTTATTCATAAAAAGCAGCGGCAAACAGTAAAGTCTTCAGCCTTCTTTTGAAAGATCAGACCTCAAGATTTCATGGAGTTTGTTCCAGATGATGTGGTGCATGAAAATATGAACGCTGCTTCTGTGTGTTTAGTTTTCACTCTGGGGACAAAAAGCAGACCTGAAACAGGCGACCTGAGAGTTCTGGGCATTTTGTTATAGATCAGAGATGTCTTTTGCCCCTAAATCACTCTGTGCTTTACAAACCAACAGTGGTATTTTGGAGTAAATTCTGTTGACTTCTCTTTCTATGTAAACATGACAAAAGGGAGTAAACACTTTAGGTTGTTGATTATCCTTCAACCCTCTTCTGGACACAAGATCTTTGACACAATGGTGTGCATCTCACTCTGCATGCAAACACAGACGTATTTAAAAAAGTCCAAAGGGGGGTGCTAGAACTGCATGTCACAGCAAGAGGACATACTGTACAGCATGTTAATGATTGGCAAAAAGATGGGCTGCAGAGGTTCATTCATGTGATTCAATACATTTTCTTTGTGATATCATCTCATATATATTTTTAAGCCCAGATTACTTGATAGAACAGCAGACGGTCAGCTCCTCTGGTCTTTCAAAGCCTGCACGGCCCAAATGAACCTTGACCTGTTAAAGAGGACAACAGGATCTGCGGTTATATTTAAAAGTCTGACCTCCCACATTGTTTGCCCTGGACGGACAGCCCCAGTGCCAAAAGTACACTAGGCCAAACAGAGAGCATCATGGGAAGGAAGCCGCCACCTGTGTCCCTCACTCCTCTTCACCCCGTTGTTCCACGGTTTCCAGCTTTAATTGATTAGTTCCAGGAACACTTGAAATTGCAGCTACACACACACACACACACACACACACACTGGAGCAGTCATGTTAATTAGCTTGTTGTAGCAGCCGAGTCCCTCCATCCTCTGAAGTGTTTGGCACTGTTTTCCAAAAGACTCTGCACAGACTGCAAACTCTCTCAAAGAACACTCTGTGCTTCCCTCTGCTGGTCACAAGTCACACTTCAACGATGAAATCCTAAAGAACTCACAAGGCAGTTACTCACCTGAGTTCTTCTCCTGCTCACTCATGTCCTGTTAACGCTGACGTTTCTCGGTTGTGGTGTGTGATGTGGTGTCACTCACAAAATGTAAACCGTTGACCTGCATGATATCCATCGTTTATCTTTCGTGTCCTCCGATCAGCGTAATGCCGCACTGTGCCTGGTCCCTGCCTTCAGGCCTGTGACCCTGTGACCCTGTGTTTGTGGCTTATTCCGTTTCATCCGCTTGACCGACGCTTATGCAGAAAATGCTTTTATGTGTTTGTGTATCTGTGTGTATTATCTGATTAGTAGCTAGCTGAGTAACTGTGTGGCAGCCATTGAAGCAAGCTGAAGCAGTTTCCATTCATTGAAAAAAAGATTGCTGCTGAACCATCCCAGTTGGTGTTTCCTGCTCTGAATCAGTCTTACTGTGCAAATGATTCGCCTCAGAAAGATGCGAACAGACATTTGTGAACTGCTGCATTGGTCGGCCTGAGCGATGTGATACACTGTATATATTCAAACAGAACACATCTTGAAAAAGCGCATTAGACGCCGGGAAGAGCAACATTAGATACAATCCTACTTAAGATGTTGCAGTGTGCTGTCTAATACTGCAGGCATTTAGTAGAGGGTCGTATTTCATTGGGATACGTCTCTGCCAGATCAAACAGTTGAGAGACTGCCGGACGAGAGCATGTTTACAATAAGAACCCGATCATAATCTCTCTGTTGAAATATGAGATCAGCTTCCTTCACAAGCATCTCAGATGTAAACTGAGGAAACCTTTGATTGAAAATCCTGCTTTGAGACACATTTCAAAAGCTCTGGGCCCACTGTAGCATATTCACCATACTCCACGTTTCATACAGGTTTCGTGTGTGTAAGCAATTTATTAGAAATATGCTCAAAAATATATAAAAAACAAAAAACAAATCATATTTCAGCAATTTGTTGCCACTTGTAGGCACAGGGCCATTGTTCTGTTCAAGTTACATCTGGAGATAAGGCCCATACAGATACATATGAATCAGAATGTCTACTACTGATAGTAAAATAATTTACTGTGTAAATGAAATAGAATAAAAAAGCATGGAATATTGTACAGGCAAGTCTTTTAATGAAAGAAGCTCTTTCTCTTCTGCGGTCTGCGAAAGAGGACAGCGTAATGTAGCCATAAATTCAGCAGCCATAATGTCCTCCTCAGGTAGGAGGAGACAGCCGGAAGGGAGGAAGGAGGCATCAGACCCAGAGAGGGACTTTGAGAGGTTTGAGGTGTTGAGAAAGAAGACTGAGGTCTGGAGTCCTGCAAAAGTTTTGAGTGGAGCGAGTACAACAGTTCCAACAGCACAAGTGTCCAGACCAGGTTGCAGCCGAGCTGAGCCCAGTGAGAAGTCCTGAATCTCAGAGTCTGCTGAGGCCAGCGTGACACCAGCATGGCCTCCAGACCCAGCAGCCCCAGCAGGAGCAGAGAGGCCAAGTGGTGCGCATCAAGCAGCCGCTGACAGAACGCGCCCACCACCTCCCTCCACCAGGTCGACTCCGCCTCCCTCATGAGGCCCGTCTTAGTCCCGCAGCACACATCCTCCGTCCACCAGGCCAGCTGGAGCATCCAGTGCAGCGGCACTAGAGTGTCTGTGATAGCCAGCCGGGACAGGAGCACGGTGGAGGGCTTGGTGGAGGTGTAGGGGGAGCGGAGCAGCAACAGGGCCCGCAGGCTGAATGCACAGCCCACCAGCAGGGGGAGGCCTGCTGTGTGGGGCAGCAACAGCACCGTCGCCAGCTTCAGCAGCAAGAACCGACGCAGCCATTCTTTAGAGGTCGAGAGCAGTCCTGCTGGTGCTGAACCGGACCAGCACCAAGAGCTCATCTCCCAGACTGACTTCAAAACGTGGTTTGACCTGCAGAGAGTTCAACACTTTGAGGTTAGTTCAGTGGGATGCTCCTATCTTTTGGATCTCTGTTCCACCCATTTTGAAGGTGGAGAAGAGACACACACTGGTGGATTGTCTCCGTCACGTAATTCACTTTAACTCTCCTTTTTGTTATGACTAAGCCACAGTGTTGTGCAAGAGGCTGTAGGAAATTTGGGTTTAGAACTGGGTTTTAAGAAATTATAATAGAAGTGTTTAATAATTCATAATTTAGAAATCATAATTAGAAGTGTTTTGGAATACATAATTAGAAGATTCATAATTGTAGAAGTGTTTTAGAATTTGTAGTTAGAAGTGTATCTTAAGAGAATTGTAGCACTTTAGATTTATGCTTGTAAAACTTGGGAAGTTTTGCCAAAAGAAGTGTTAAGCCATAAAAGACCGTCATTGAATGTTTTAAACTGTAAAGAATAATATGTTGGGAGTAAGGGACAGATAGATTTCTAGACAGGCAATTACAGGTCATACCCGTGCAAGGGTCCTGCAAGAAGGAGGAGCCAGCTGGATTTAGCCAATAGGAACTACGGACATTATGGGATGTTTTTTGAACTATGTAAGGCATGAGAGAAAGAACTTCCGGTCTCTTGCTCCTGTTCCACTGTGTGGGTGGTAATGTTTTTCGGGGTGATGGGGTCATATTCTGTGTAACTGTAAATAATGTACTTCACTATGCAATTGTTTTAGCATCAGAGGTATTAAATGCTTTGTTTATAATTGAAACCGGCTGTCTTTGTGTAAGAGGCTGGATCACATGCGGTTTCCCCACAGTCTAGAGGTTCCTAGAACCTAACAGGCCCGGGCAAGCAAACAAGCCATCGATGAATTCCTCAGATTTATAGGCAGCGTCTAACATGACTGAGGTTGAACGTCACCTCTCATCTTGGCCAAGTGCCACCGAGGGAGCCTTTGCGTGGCATGCATTTAGTTTAATTTGAATATAAAGGAAAAGGAGCCTCATAAAAAGCACATGACAAATTATGGCACGTCAGTCATAAGGGAAAGTAAACATAATTCAGTTGAGGGATGGCAATTGGAGTCCTGCAAAAGTTTTGATCTCCAGCAGCACAATTGAAAAAAGTCAGAAAGGTGTGTTTTACATGACGTGACAGGATGTTTAACATTTACATTTCATTTAATTCGATACATTTAACTCTTATAAATTGTCAATGAGATGCCTCAGCTCTCTCCACCCACTTCCCTCAGCTCCAATGCTGGCCTCTCCCAATATCTAAAGGTGTTCTTCACATCCGAAACAGCGGATGATCAACTGATGATCCAATAAACACATGTATTTACCTTTCAACAAAGAATTGAATCTTGTTTGCGTGAGACTCACCTGTGTATTGGCAGGAAATTGAGATTGAATTTCCTGTTTCACCTGAATATGAGCCGACAGCGATCCTTCCACCCCCATGCCCGCACCTCTTCTCAAAGAGACTGAACGAGAGTGTGTGTTTGTGTGTGTGTCCCTCTTCTCTTTATCAGCGCTGGTTGCTTCAACTCAACCAGTTCAGCCCGCAAATGTCATCATGTCTGGTCTGGAGGAGAGCCAGACTGCGTCTGACTCATGCCGGTGGAGAATATGTGCCCGAGGTGTTTCCATACATCACCAACTGACACCATGTGTAAACCTGTGTGTTATTCCATGCAACACGGAGCCAAAACAGGATATTTGCATGTGTGAGTTGGTGCCAGGAAGGGAGTTGCCAAGATGTCTTGAATACGGTCAGTCAAGGAACTGCTGCGGCAGAAAATTTCACTGACAAATATCAAGTCAATATTGATTCCCCAAACCTGCATAGCTCATTATAATGAGTGTCTCTACAGCTTGTCATCAGTGTTACAGTGTGAGTGTGATGACTCACGCGTGCTGTCAGCATGTCGGATACTGTTTTAGGCCAGGCAGGGTGAACCACAACCATGCCGATGGCAACTATAGGGCGTGATCTTTGTGATAACTGGTCCCTGTTATCGCTGCAAACAACGGACTCTCCCCGACACTGACTAAGCCCTGAAGTCATTCTGTCCCTGCATTGGTCACAGCACTTCTCTGATGGTTGACTGGGAACAGGTGGCTTTAGTTTTAGTGTTCAATAGGCTGGGTGTGTGAGTAAGTGTGCATCACACGTGTGAGTATTTGTGTCTTCCTAGAAATTACATTTGTATTTAGTCCTGCTAACTTGTTTTCCCAAACCAGTTTGTTAGAAGAAAAAGGGCAAACTTTGTGTGTTGATTGCAGAGCATTTGACCATAGCGCTTTGATTGTGTGCGTGCGAGTGTAGGATTAGAGTTTTATAAAATCTGATCATATTAACAATGATAGTATTTACAGATGACGAGATGAACTTCCCTGTGTGATTAGTGAATCCGCCCTGTTCATCTATGTTGGACACGGCCACGATGCCTCAAAGTACTGCACTTATACCAAACAGATGACTTCACAGAGATTCAAAGATTGCCGTATGACACACAACCTGACCACGACCTGCGACAACTTCCACGAGTATAAACTTGCCGTTTAAAACATGAACCAGAAAGCCCTGATAAAATGGCGAGCACTTCACGTGAGTGCTCATCATCAGACGCACAATAACGGGAAGGTTCCTTGTGATGTGCTGTAGTGGAGATACGTACATTTCTCTTTGTTCCTCTGCACACACTAGCAAATCAACTCATTCTTGTGCGCACACGCTCAACCATTTCTCTCTTTCGTGCTTGATAGGTGTGGGAGGCTGTGTAAACACGGCCTGAAGCCATTCCTTCTCTGAATGAAAACATTAAACTTTACAGTGATCTTCGTAAAAGCCACATGTCAAAGGGTAATTTGAATAAACTTTATATTTCCATGTACAGAGATGCTGCGCCATGCCTTAACTGTGGCTTTAATTCTTTGTTTTTTTTGTTTGTTTTTAAACGAACCAACAGAGCGCTATTCTATTATTTGTAACATTGATTTTGTACATCTGCAGTACGTGAATCCTGAACAGCCAGAAGCACCGCTGTTCACACTGACCTGAAGCATGCAGGATGTAGAAAACGATATCTGCACATCAGCTAACAAACACTCTCAACTGAGACCAAATTGAACTGCTCGAACTATGTCAGCAAGTAGGAAACCACAGAAGTGTTTGTTGTTTCCCTCCAGTGTTATCTCTGAGCACGACTTTGTAAAACACTCCACCAAAGTGCCGAGATGAATGGTATATTTCAGAGATGAAGTGACCTACATGGACTTCCTGGTCCGCAGGGTATTTCCGGCTCTGTGAGAGCAACAAAAAGGCCCATTTAAATTATATCAGTGTAAGCAGACCACCCTGGTATTATCAGTCTTTGACTTTAATCAGCGCGCTTTTTAAAAAAAATCTCAACTCAACATAAATCTCTCTGTTAAAGCGTGATAAATAAACTAAATTGTACTTTGCAAGTACTAAAAGGCAAACAGTGTTTGGGAGCTTAACAGCTTCCCAGCGGTGTAAAAATATACAAGTTAGGAAAATGAATCACAAGGCGATTATGAGATGCGTGACTCAAGAGAAACAGCTGCTCTCACTTCCATGAAAGGAGTGGTGCTGCAGCAAAGACAGAGGGGCTGCTGGGCCTCGATATGTGGGGTATCTGTATCCAGTAAACAGAAGCTTACAAGTGTTCATACCTCAATGATAGAGGAGGCAGCTTGTACGTTCCTTCCTTAAGGACTCATACGAGTGCTCTCTACCATCTCTATGGTCAGGAGACATTAATGTTAAAGAAAACACAGCTTCAGACACAGTTAGCGACTAGCTAGTGAACATAATGGAGTTTTTATCAGCTAAAGAGCCGGATATTCCCCTCGGGGGTAAATAGAAGCCAAAAATAGAGCTAAAAGGAGAGTTCCATACTCTCGCTCTATATTTGCTGGATGAGTTAATAGGCAACTGTTGCCACATCACCTTAAATGGTGTTAAAATTTCAATGTAACAAGAGATAACAAGCCAGCCACATACTGGTGTCAACGTCACACACTTGTTGTGTATCCCGGCCTCCTCTTTAAGAGGGTTTGCAGCAGCATTAACATTTTACTGAACCGCGTCGGAGCAACCATGTTCCCTTTTATTCAAATTTCTGCCTTTTTGTCCTAATTTGGAAAGGTCCGTCACCGATGCCAGTTGCATGTGTTGCAGGTGAAGAGCAGGCGCAACCAACCAACCAACCAACCAACCAACGTATCAACCAAACGTTTGTTATTCTAAGCACTTGCTCCCTGGCACACAGAAGTCATTACTTGATTTGCTGTCTGTAAAAAAACAACAACACTACATCGGGATAATTCACTTTTGGGACTTCACCATGTGGGGGGAAAAAATAGAGAGGCCTACATGTAAAAAGAAAAGCCTCGACTATGAAATTGCGCCGAACCCCATTCAGGCTTTAAAAATCTCACCTGAGTGTGAGATTTGGTTTTAAACCACAACACTGATGCATCATTGGACCGGACCAACGGGCTCCACAGGGAGTCCCTGTGACACGGCAATGATGTTGACACTAAGTCTGTCAACATCCACTGTGACTAGCGTAGCTAATGGAGGTAAAAACACTGGTACCTGAAAATACATCGACATGGACTCACGAAGCCGGGGATCGAACCGCCGATCCTCTGATTGAAGGACACGCACACACACACCTCACCACGTGCTTGTTTGTTGCTTCTTGGTTTAGTATGCTTGTATAATAGGTGTTTGTTGATATATAATATGATTGATTTTTGATCAGTATCATTAAGTTAAATGGTTATAATTGTTAAAGTCTTAAAGAGCGGTTTCTGTGATTATTTTGTGCATAGGTGTTGTGATAATATCAGGTTGTTACAGTCAGTGCTCGGATTCAACTCTTCACTGTTCACTCTATAAATGTGGAGTAGTACTTTAACTGTTGACATTTTGATATTAATAATTTTATTAATGTCAATAATGTATTTTTTATACTTGCTAATAACCAAACCAGCACCAGATCTCCACACCACTAACAAATATCAATGGTATGAGGCCGGGGATAGGGCACTTAGTCTATTAAGCATTTTGACTTCCCGTCCACATTATTGGCTATTGGCAGATTACGATCCATGAAGAAACCACACCAGCTCATAAACAACACACTCAACTCAACCACCATTTGTTGTCAACCACCTGTAGATGCTGACCAGGTAGAAACTACAGACGCACTTTCAACATCTCTCAGAATATTCTTTGCAGTCCACTTGCGCTAATAGAGCAACAACTCTCTGACCATGTAAAGAGTCAGCGGTGGTGATACAGACGACTCCTCAGTGCAAGTGGGGTTGGATGTTGGCCTTTGTCGGTTCCTAGCTACTAAATGAGTTACAGATGAATTATCCTGCCCATCCACCACAAAGGCCTTTCAGCTGCAAAAATGAGTTTTGCCCATTTCCACTACAGCATCCGCAGTCCATTTACTCACCACAAATCACACTCATTAGGAGATTTCAAAGGAAGTGCTGGGAAATAACTAAACGTTATCCATCATCAATAAACAGGAGTTGTCTTGGTGGCCATCATGTACAGTATGTCCCTTTGCTTTATCACCTCACGCCTCAGGGTTAATAAGAGCTTGCTCTTGACTTGTTTCTGAAGAACAGCTGAATGACGCGGGTTCATACATGTTATAGGCCCTGTCAAAAGAATACACAGTTACATTGGAACAGGTTAGACAAGCGAATACAAGGAAATGAGGCAGAAACATGATATGATGCATAATGAGGCAGATTACATATATGTTCGGGACAGAGACAGGTCTGTGGGCGGCTGTATAGTTGACAGTCAGAGTGCGACGCAGGTGGATTCAGGCAAATGTTTAAATTGGATAGGATTAGTGATGTCCACGATGTAAATAAGCTATTGAGCTTTATTGTGTTTTTATCCTTTTGACATCAAATGATGCAAATAAGATTCATCTGAACGTCGTATATATTTTTCAATATATAGTCAATAAAAAAGTAAATTCACAGTCAGAGCAACCAACTAACAAGAGCACAACGTTCAGTGATAAATGCACGTCTCTTTTCTTTTTACCCTCCAGTTCTTTTTTTCATTTACTGTAAATGCGTGGCCGCATGGTTGATGATGTCATCGGTGGAGGAGAGTCGAAGACACAGGCAACATGTAAAGCTCCTCAACCACTCAGGCTCCGAAGAAGCAGCCACCTGCTGCAGTGTCCTCCCACTGCTGTTACGACATCTGGCAGACGTGGCAGAGCAGACCGAGAGACAAGATCAACACACCAGCTGCAACGCTCCGACACCAGACAAGGAACTCAG
The DNA here is from genome assembly GCF_004355925.1 of Anarrhichthys ocellatus. Classification (NCBI taxonomy): domain Eukaryota; kingdom Metazoa; phylum Chordata; class Actinopteri; order Perciformes; family Anarhichadidae; genus Anarrhichthys; species Anarrhichthys ocellatus. The sequence goes on from NW_022280049.1 coordinate 5,870,818, forward strand.
AAGGTAAGAAAGGAAGACTTGAAATTCTCACTGTTGCTAAGGGTGAAGTAACTGACAGATTATTACAGTTACCGTGCGTAGTTATAATGTGACTTTTCACATCCAGTATTTGAACACATTTTCAGCTTGCAGACACTCTTTTTCAATCAAAAGACAAACAAGAGAGACAGTGCAAACAGGCAGTTAGCATGGATGAATAATATTCATTTATGACATAAAGTTCTAAGTTCTAAGTTCTAAGATGCGTATCTACTTTCTGCGTTTCTGTCTCATCAGCAGAATGCAGAGACTATATCTGACAACAATCTCCCACATTAAAGTCACCACACTCAGCAGCAGCCAGTGTGTTTTTTAATTGTTTTTTTGGTTTCTATCCTTCACTCTTTTGCACACATCACCATGCCTTTCCTCTGTGTCTCTGCAGCTGCAGGTGTGACTTAAAATGGAGTCAAATCTGACAGGCAACGTCAAGAGTAACTCTACCGAGTGTCCGCCCATCGACGACTTCCGCAACCAGGTTTACTCCACGTCCTACTCCCTCATCACCGTGCTGGGCCTGGTCGGCAACGGCTTCGCCCTGGTGGTGCTGATCAGAACGTACCGCCAGAGCTCACCCTTCCACATCTACATGCTGAACCTGGCTGTGTCCGACCTGCTGTGTGTCATGACGCTGCCGCTGAGAGTTCTCTACTACGTCAACAAGGGCCAGTGGAACCAAGGCGATTTCCTTTGCCGCGTCAGCTCCTACGCTCTCTATGTAAACCTCTACTGCAGCATCTACTTCATGGCTGCCATGTCTGTCACCCGCTTCCTGGCCATCGTCTTTCCCGTGCAGAACATGCGGCTGGCGACGGAGACCCGCGCTCGCCTGGTGTGCGTGGGTGTCTGGGTGTTCATCTGCCTTTCATCCTCGCCCTTCCTGATGTCGGGCCAGCACACTGACCCCATCACAAATAAAACCAAGTGCTTCGAGCCACCGAAGACTAGTGGTAGCAGTGTGGATAGACTGGTCATGCTGAACTATTTGTCCCTGGTGGTGGGCTTCGCCCTGCCTTTCCTGGTCATCCTGCTCTGCTATGCTGGCATAGTCCGCGCCTTGCTGTCCCGCACCAACTCCGCTCGACGTCAGCAGGGCGCGAGCACCAGAGCCATCCGCATGATCGTCATCGTCCTGCTGACCTTCCTGATCTGCTTCATGCCATACCACGTGCAGCGCACCATCCACCTGCACTTCCTGTCGTGGACAGACACCCCCTGCTCAGAGCAGGTGACCATGCAGAAGTCGGTCGTGGTGACGCTCTGCCTGGCCGCTTCCAATTCGTGCTTCGATCCGCTGCTTTATTTTTTCTCGGGAGAGGGTTTCCGCAGTCGCTTGTCCTCCCTGCGCAACACACTGAAGGCCAGCAGACTGAACCGCATAGCCAGAAAAAAGCCCGTCACAGTCTCTGCGGAGAACCACCAGCTGAAGGACAGTTAATTTGCACTAGACAAACGAGCATCTCGGGATCTGTTTGAAGGAACACTTCACCCACAACAGTATCATTTGTACATCACTTACTCGCCCCGTGTTGCCTTTAATTCTCTAAGAAACCTTTTTACCTTGCATGCCTCTACAGTGAAAGGAGAATACGACTGGTTAAATGAGAATTTAATTATAGGGCACGATATGCGTGAGAGTTTGTAAACAGATGTTTGGATATAGTTTTGCTGTCGTTAAAGCCACCCCCCATTTACCTCAATTCAACAAGACTTTTTGGATTTTTTACGAGAAAAAAAATAATTTCTTCACAAATTCAAGGTAACACGGAGCGTAACTGATATACAAATATTCATCCAGTGGGTGTAGTATTCCTTTAAGGAGCTCAGGATGGGTTGTGTTTACACACATGGAAGGAGTTGAGAGAAACATAAGGAGGAGATGAACGGAAGAATAAAGTGTTACCAGTAAGGGCATGAAGAGAGTATTTAAACAGCGAAGTAGCAAGTCTCAGTCTCATTTATTATTCCAAAGAATGACAAGTGTTCAATATTGTAGTGATGTTGTTCTGTATTATCATTATGGCAGTAACAATTAGCCTATTGTGTCCCAAAAGTTACTCAAACCGTGGAATTACAAATATGAATTCACAGTATAAAGATGTATGAATGTATTGTAGATACTTTTGTAATATGTTTTTTATTGAGTCTATCAGTAACATGTCACAGGGACAGTGAATGGAGAATCTTGTCACTGAGTCACAGCCTGCGTATGAAACTAAACTATGCTGTGTTGACTACTGTAGACCTTTACTTTTCTTCTTCTGGTTATTCCTCTATCATTGTTATTTTTTAGCGTTTTTTTGTAGCAATTTTAATGTTGTCATGACTGTAACCTTTTTTTTATTATGAGTTATTGTCATTTTCCATGCTTATCATAATTACTTTAACTCAATTTGGATTCAAAATTGTTGTTTTTGTGCTTCTGATTTTTTTAATTTTGTGCATCTTTTCTGTAAATACTATTGATGATGATGATGAATTATAATGTTCTGAACCGTGTACCTTTACGGGAGTAGTTTGATTTGCTTTTTTTGCTCTGAAGAGTAAAATGAGAAATACGACACCACTCTCATAACTGCGGTTAATATGAAATTACAGCCGACTCACGCCTACCTAAGCTTAGTTTAGCATAATTACTGTAAACAAGTGAAACCTCTGGGCTCTCCAATTAACACGTTGCATACCATTTGTTTAATCCATAGAATTTATGCATGTTTCCAATCTTTATGCTAAGCTAACACAGCCGGCTACTGGCTGTAGTTTCATATTTTCTGTGCAGATGTGAGAGTGGTATCATAGCAAGAAAGTAAATGAGCATATTTCTCAAAAAAATATAACCATGCCTGAAATGATCCTGCTGTATATCAGTCGTGTGCAAACACTGTTTCATCTCATGTATGATAACCGCATCAATAAATCATCCAATGCATGTCAGTTCAGTACGATCACATGACACCCTCACTGTGAGAGAAGTTACCAACTCCGTCCACTGGGTGTCGCACCGGCACACGCGTTGTTGTCACCCTCCTCCAAATCATCTTCTTCATTGCTTTCCTATTATTCATCTCGGTTTCTCATAGATGAGAAAAAACAATGAGCAGCAGCACTGCAAGATGAGTTGTGTTGCACTGTGACAAATTGAATTTGTGTAAAAAAGTCTTAAAACTGTCACGGTACTCAAACGCATTAGCTGAAACTATAAAAAAACAAAAACATGCTACATTTATAGAAAAGGGTTAGAGCATCTGTCTATACAGCAAATCAAAAAGCACGACCAAAATGTAGCTCCCCTGTCAATTAGAGATACAAAACAACACTGAGAAACCAGACTGCTGAGGCCGACCCTGCTGATTAGAACATAGAGGGCCATTGTATTACCACTTCATAAACAGATAATATCGAGCACATGATCGGCTCCCTCCTCCATCTGCACAAAAAGACGTTTGTTTCAGTCTGCAAAGCAGGACCATCTCCGAGATGGGAGCCTGTTGTTGCAGCTTTTGTGTACCGCTCGGCGGACATATACTCAGCATGCAGGAAGTAAGGAAAGTACCCTGCTCAATCCTTCCTCGTTTGTTTTCTAAAGAGGTTACGGATAACGGTACACCCCAGTGCATTAGGAACATTTCCTCTCTTTCATCTGTGCTCCAGGTTTGCTGCACTCCAAAAAGTGATTTGGTTGAAGCATTGATTCGTTTTTGGGAGAGGCTAAGATTAAAACTCGATCGCTCTCGGGGAGGAGCAGACTCAGCTTTGCAACATGTGTTAATGCCCGCCATATGAGTACAGAAAACAGACAGAAGAGCTCTCCAGGAGCGCTGCTTTTACCCTGGGTCCTTTAATTCCTGTATACATGGGAATCCCAATGGCAAATACCTTGAAAGGCGCCTATCAGGCCTTAAGATGTCGCAATGTAATGATGTGCGCCCCTTCAATACAATACATCAGGAGGAGTTCAGTCTGTCTTTGAATAACATTTTTGGCCACTTGAAAGCAGCACAACAGGCTGTAAACAACAGGATATAATCACCTTGTAAAGAAGAACGACATAGCGAACGTGTCGGCAAACGGCTGCCTATTTGTACATCCAGCTGACACAACAGCATTAGCATTAACACTAGCGTCACAATTAATGTATGTCCATTATTCATGTTCCTTTCAGATCTGTTTGGTCTCCATCAACAGCTGGCAGAAATGTCCCAATGTGTTCATCAACTGTTTGCTGTCTGGCAATGACCCAGACCCTGAATCTGACGATAAAGTTGTTTTGTTCTACAAGCGTTGCTGGAGATTTGTCCTCCATGTACATTTTCCGAAGGTAAGTAAGTGAAGTTGTGCCAGAACGCCCCCCACTCTGGTGTTTGGGGCTGGGCAGGTGGGTTAAGTGGGTTTTTTCACTGAGAACAGCTGCCTGCTTTGACTGAAAAATGACGCTAATAAGAGTAAACCAAAACGTTAAAGTTTTGGATCATAAAACTGAAATGAAGAGCTGAAAAGTGCTAAAAAAAAGCTGTGAAGGGCTTAATGGAGAAGAACTATCTATTTCTTCCCTCAGCATATATATAGTCATCCACCTTTAAATATGGATTAGGGCAGCTTTAAATATGCATACAGTTCAAGTCTCCGGTTATTATCATGGTCTTATAACCTACGGTCGATGCAAATAGAAAGAAAATTTCTCCCTTAAGGAAACAGCGTAGACGTGGGAAAGTTGCAGAAAATTGCCTGTTTCTTCACGCTTGTTCACGGCTGGCCGGCAGTTGAGCTCTACTACAAACCTGAAGTTTTGACGCAACCAGACTTGATTTAACACACATGGCCGACATGGCCGTCCGCCTCACTGATGACTGTTGGAAGTTTAGAAGGAAGCAGACCCAGAGTCCCTAGTGAGGCCTGGAATTTGTATGTGGACACAGCATGAATCCAAAATGTCTGCTCAAGAGAGCAGAATCTCCATCATTAGATCGTTTGTCTGGTTGTTATCCTCAGGTACAAAGCAGGTCAGTAACCATAACCAAGTCTTGTGCAGCTCACTGAAGTCACATGACGCCTACTGCTGTGTGTGTGTGTGTGTGTGTGTGGTCGCACACATCTATGCCCTTATAATAACCACTCAACCAACATCAAAAGCCACGTGCAGAGTGTATGTTCTTTGGTTAAAGGCCAGGCTGATGTGTTATGGTCGCTGTTGAGTTCAGGTTGGAGGAGAGTGAGGCAGAGAAGCAGCTCACAGATGAGTTGATAGCAGTCTGGAGCTTTTAGAGCAGCATGGGTCGAGCTATGTCAGGCTATCACTCAGCCGCACCTCAATCATTCGTCCACTGCATATTAAAAACAGGCAATAATACATCCGACTGCCCGCTCTGTCACATTGTGTGTCGCCAAACACGCAAGCCCGTTTTTGTTTTATTCCAAACGTACTCCCCCTGCAGACCCGCCCTATCTACCTCGAACAGGAAGCTGTGTGAGCAGTGCAATAGTGTCCACGACAGTCATTGTGTATTCCGCTGGACGTAATTTCAGCCACCAGTGTATTATTTTACCATTACAAGAGCGGCTGAGAACAAGCAAACTACCGCTGAAGAACCCCGCGCTGTGTGTCCGCGCTGTGACGCACACACAGAGAGAAAGGCCCCTCAGTTTGCTTGACTTTTAAAATGTTATCCCGCAATCAGTTCTCCAAATCCTGTGAAGCCTTCTGGCAGTTGTTAAAAAAAGTTTTTAAAAATCTGCTGTTTGTCTCAGAACAAACAAAGCTTCAGAATTATTGCATTTTTAAAATGCAAGTCTTGTCATTTATTTTTTTCAGTACAATATTTTTTTCAGTTTGATATGTCATTATTTAACCAGGGGGGGTCAAGGAAATAAAATATCAAGAAAAAAACAAAAACAAAGCACATGTTTTATACCATAGATACACATTACGATTTTGAAAGAAGGAAAACAGCGCTTTGAATCCTAGAAATAATCTATAGCATATATTTCTCTGCACAAAAGATCATTTATGTTATTTTCAATTGCAAATATCCAGAGTCGGCTGTCTCAATCCCATGTATTGTATTTAAAATTATTGATGACCGGAGCCAATCGGCTCCTTTCTATCACACCTCGCAGATTTTTTTTATCATCTGTTAGAAAGCTGGACAAAGCCTTAATGGTTGCAGATTTTAATCTTATTGATGACACTATATGTGACACGGCCTCTGAATTTCTCAATCTCATGAGTCCATCGATTTAAAAAAACACGTATCTGGTCCTACACACACACACACACACACACACACAGGTGATCAGACTCTTGACCTTGTTTCTACACATGGCTCCGACCTGGTCTCCTCCCGGCTTCCTGATTACAATTTACCTCACCTGCCCAGTCAACCCGGCTGCCTTCCATCAACTCATCACTCAACAGTATATCTACCCCGGTTCTTCATCCACTCTTCGCCAGATCGTTGTTTCAACCTCAGTGGTAGTTTGCTTGTTCTCAGCCGCTCTTGTAATGGTAAAATATATTTACGACTATGTGTCCGTGTTGTGAACCCGAAACTCTCGTGTGGTTAAAACTATGCAGTAATGAGGAACTTGTAGTTGAAAGTCTCATCTTACCTTGAAACCATAACTGATTCCCAGTTGAACGCACCTGGCAGAAACTATAATGAGTAAATGAGCAGATCAAGGCAGCCTGTGTCAAAAGACCTCTACTCCCCTATGTATGATTTATCTGAGGAGTGGACCGCTGTATGTATAAAATGATTCCACAACACTCTGTTTAGATATTACTGCAGAGTTTTCCAAGTGTTTTTTTCATTGTTTTGACCCTGTCTTCCTGTGCCCGTAGTTCGGTTCATCCTCATGCCTCGTCCTGCCTGGTTTCCACCATCGCCCTCTCGTTCCTGGATTCTGTTCCCTGACAGTTTCCCCTTTGTGTCCTCCCTGAAATAAACCCTTCCACTCTCGTACTCCCTGGTCTGTGTCTGTATTTGGGTCCACCACCACACCCCGTGATACTTGCTGGCTCCAAGGATTGATGTGTCAGTGACCACCAATTTAATTTGATAGTAGTTTTACAGCCTTGGTGCCGTCTGAGATGCACCCGTTTCAAAAACGAGGCTGCGGCTGTCAATTTCAAATGTCGAAGGACAGAAAGATTGTGGAAAGCCAAGTAGCTCAAAGTGCACAGACTGCATCTCGGAGAGCTAATGGGTACTCTTAATGACGTGGTGAAGGCTGAGAGATCTTCTTATTTCACAAATCTAATATCTTCCAACAAGAGAAACCCTAAAGTCCTGTTTGAATGCTGTAAATTCTGCTTGTGTCTCAAACACTGACTTCAATAACTCTTAATTAATTCATCAATAATGTAATAAATGTCAGGGCAAACATCTCACCCTCTTCCAATCCAATCCCATCCATCCATCTATGACTTCTCTGGCAAGAACCCCTCCCTGCCAGAGACCTACAGGCCTTTTCCTAAACTCCCTTTCTTTTCAAAGATTTGAGATAAGGTTGTAGAAAAGCAACGTGTTTGAGTACAGGAACTGCACCGGGGGTTTGATCAAATTCAAACAGCATTTGATGCTGTTGACCACCAAATTCTAATCCACTGGCTAAATCACCTTCCGGGCCCCTGTTTCACTGCACTGGAGCGGTTCTTCTCCCGTCTCTCTGATAGGATTTGTCAGTCTCTGTAGGTGAACTTGTGTAGGACACGGCAGCTTTGCCATGTGGTCTTGGGACCCATTTTAATCTCCACATACTTGCTGCCACTATAGGGGAGATTATCAGTAGTTCAAGCAGCATTTGTACGTTAATGACATCCAGTTGTATTTTTCATTGAAACCTGACGAGCCTCATGAAATTTCTATACTGAACGACTGCTTGAGTGCAACCAGGAACTGGAGAGCAAATTATTTTCTGCAGTTAAATGTGTTTGCTCCCAATAACCTTCACACAGCGATCATGCAGAACCTCTCAGTCTGGCTCTTCGGTCCTCCCAGAGTTTCCTTAGTGTACCTCGGACATATTTTAAGACTCAAGGACATTGTGCTTTCCAGTAGCCCTAAACTTTGGAATAGTCTCCCAATAATCTTTTTAACACACTCTTTCAAAAAGCAGTTAAAAACCCATCTGTCAGGAAAGCTTTTTAAGTAGCAAGGGGAATTCTATGTTTTAACACGTGTCTTATGTTTCTGCCCCTTGTATATTTTATCCAGTGTTTTGATCTTTGTTTGATTCGTTTGATTCTATTTTACTGTGAATAAAACAAAATAAATCTAAATCAGCTTTGCTTGCCTGCTAAACCTTTCTGGCTGATGATAAACTCTCTCTTCATGTGCAGAAATGTCTTCATAACTAAATGCAATATTTATGACCATTTAAAGCTGTTAATAAAATACGCTGTCTCCTACAGTCACTGCTGCTGTTAACGGCAGCCACAGTCGGCCACAGAGCTGTCATTCCTCTTCTCAACCATCTTGCCAGTGGCACAATTTACAAAAGCCTTTCTACTCTAAACGCAATGGACAAGACTCCCCTGGAGAGCTGAATATAAACTAAATTTGCATAAAACGTTGAAGCTCTACACACAATGTCTGTAGCTAGTCTGATACTCCACCAGGCCTAAATCAACCTCTTCAAAAAAAAAAGAGATAAAAGTTGAGTTTGGGAAGGATCGTTCAAACAGAAAGCTCTTTGTTCGGGGTCAAAAGGAACATTCGCTTTGCGGCTCACAGTTTGAGTCTTTCTCTGATAGCAGAGGCAGAAAACGTCTTTGTGAATCAATGAGGTGAAATAAAGAGGATTTAAAAGTTCACTGAAGCAGTGAGGATGGGAATTAAAGCTTGGGGAAGAGGTGATACGGAATTCCCCGACACACTGTAACAAGTCCAGTGACGTGCAGTGAAACTGGGTCATTCTGGTAATAGCCCAGTTAGACTACGAGTCAGGTTTGCTACGCATTCTTCACCGCCTGCAGTGACACGTATCGGGCTGTTTGAAGGCTCTTCTGGTCCCATGATGAATTGGTTAAGAACAACATATGGACAGTGTCTAAGCAGGCTGTCACAGTTTATCCAGACCAAATAGACTACTGTGAACAAATATTAACTCCTGAGGGAGTAACCCTGAGGTTTGGCTCTGGAACCCGCCCACCACATGGTGGAAAATCAGACCCAGCTAAAAGTGATAAACACTAAAACACAATTCTTCATTCAGAGTGTGATTTTAATGAATTATCCGCTGATTCATCATCGTCCAACCGAAACCGTATTTTGCAAAATGTAAAGTTTTCATGAAAGATAAAAACAGCCTTGTTTAAAGATGATTGAATGAATTTGTTACACAGCTGAATGGGTCTTTTCATGCTTTTAGTAGCCAAAGGCATAAGTGGACTACTTTGAACCCATAAAGAAGCTTTTAATCCAGTTTACCTGAAAATATAACACTCACAAAAAAAAGACATAGAGACACACCTGAGAGCAACAATATGCAGACCCAAAACCGACAAAATGCGGTTAAAGATTATTATTTTTTATACCTTTATTTAGCCACGATAATTTCATTGAGATTTTGAATTGAGTTTACCAGCAATTTAATTAATGCAAGAAAGGTCATACTGTCTGCTTGAATGTTACCTAAAGTATCTGAGTGAATACAAGATATTATATAATGTCTTCCAGTTTACCTCATGTCTCCAGTTGGTATTGCTTAAAGATTCTTGAAACAAAAGTCTGATAACCACAGTGCAATAACCGCACAATGTTTTGCATCCCCGTCAGCGCGAGGTTAACGGCAGTATAAAGCTGGAAACGGAAGATGGCTTACACACACTATTATGAAGTAGGCTAATGTTCCCTTCAATTCAATTTAAGTCAATATAATGAATTCATTCCTTGTTGAACAGCTCAAGGCAAGTCACTCTGCAAAGAAGAAAACACAACATAATGACATAAAACAATACAAATTGAGATGAAACCAACTTAAGATGTTCAAATTAAAAACATCCAGAATACAACTTAATCATACTGTTCTCAGACATTGATAAGGAGCCCTCAACTCTTTAAAAATGTCCATCTCTGCTGCCTTTACTGCTGACAGGATTTATGGAGTCTGGAATAAAACTGAAACTAGTTTAGTTTGTTTTACACTTGAGGCTCCTAACAGTGTGGTGAACTATGACACGATAAACACAATCATCATTCATGCATTTCCACAGTTGAGGAAGAAGATTAGACCAAACTAAAATGGACAAAAGCGGAACAGAACATCGGTTCAATTTAAGTGACAAACAATCACCAAAGCATTGTGAAAAATGTATTCCTATTTTTTCAGTAAAATAAATACATTTTTGTATACTTATCTTATGGCGACTGAAGTGGATAGCAGGGCCGTCCTTCAATCAGCGGTTCCGGCTCTGCTAGTCACATGTCGATGTGTCCTTGAGCAAGACACTTAACCCCAAAAATTGCTCCCGTAACTGTGCCTACGGTGCAGAAATGTGATAGAATCTGCATTGTAAGTCGCTTTGGATAAAAGCGTCTGCTAAATGATTGTATTGTAATGTATTGTAATCTTACAATGAAGATCAGATAAGTTCTTAAGTGGCTGTCGGTGTGACAGTCAATACAAACTCCAGCCCCAGTTTGTGCTTCTCATCTGATACCATTGCATTCAAATTACGTTGCGCAGGACTAAGCGTCCAATTTTCTGGAAAACAAGTGCCCTGTAATCTTTGAAATCTCCAAAAGGTTGTTTACCAACCGCTGTTCTGGAGATATATCCAGAATCCTAAAAATGACACCAAAAAAAAGAGTCTGCTGCACAATAAATAAGGGTTTATACTTCCCAGGTTCAGCTTTTTTGTTGTTGATCCAAACAAAGATGGTAGCCGTATATGCCAACTGACTGCCCCTCCGCTTGCCCCTCCTTTCCAAAGCATGTCGGAGAACTACCAACACATTCTCACACCAATGCCTCAAATAACGCTGTTCATTGACTTAAGTCAAATCTCGAGTCACCGCATGTGGGGATTAAAGTGCGACTCGAGTCCAAGTCGCAGACTCGAGTCCCCATCTCTGCTGACTAACGACTCACGTAACAAAATGTCAAGGTTTTGTTTTTTTCATTTTACTTGGGACATGAACATAGGTCGCCTGGATGAAAGTCCTGTGTTTGTTTCACCCATCCGACCTGGGTGGACTATCTTGCCCTTTATACTACATTGGTTGCAATGTTTCCTACCATACACATATGTGTCAGACGCCAATGAGCACTGACCGAGCTGCGTTATTTTCCAATATTTTATATTTCCATACTAAATAACGTTTTAATGTATATATATATATTTTTTGTTGTAATTTTCACAACATAAAAACCTACTTTTTTATTGAGCAACAGACCTTTCTTGTCCTTCCAGATCGTCAGAAGTCTTCAGAACAGCAGTGTTGTTAAATGACCTTGTAGGATTTGTCAGAGATCGCTGGGTGTTTATTTCTCAGATAATCTGATCTCTAGAGCTCTGCGACACAAATGTAAGAAATAGGGAGAAAAGAATCCTCTTATACGGCCCAACATTATTGAAACCTATTGTCGTCATCATCAGCATCAATGAAACCTTAAAGCAAAAGCAAAGTGCACACTGATGATTTACATACATACTAGGGTTGTTATTAATATATTATCACCCTGAAGAAGCCTTCAACAGATTTCAGTGATAGGTGGGTAATCCTGTTTTTTGGAAGTGACTGGGTGGGGTCCTACATGCTCAGTGGGATTTAAAGGAAACATAAACACGGCAGGCCTGAAGCTCTGGGTCATTCCAAAGCTGTAGAAGGCTGTGACTGTGTGGGTGGGTGAGGGGTCAGGTGAAGATACCAACGGGGCTTAATGTTGTTTGCTTTCCCATTCAAGTGGCCATTGTGTTCGCTTGCACTCATCACATGGCACCTGGTCACAGTCTCCCCATCAGGGCCGTCCTCAGCCCTCCACTTGCAGCATCACAAAGACACACACACAATCACGCTCTCAAGACGCACACAATGGGCCGCTTGTTGTCCCCGGCGAGTGAACAGGCAGAGTAAGAGGGCCCAAATCATGATGTTGGCGCCGCCCCTCATGTGCCCCGCGCTGACTCCAAACACTCATCAATACGAGCCATTGATACACACTAATTTCCCCTAATTAACTGACAACCGCACATCTCGTCCTGCTGCCGATATTTATCAGGTCAACACCGAAACAGAGGTCATACTCCGTCGGTCGCTTTCACTGCGCATTTATGTGATAGATTCTGTGTAATCAGTGATTAATATGTGACCATCTGATATGGAAAACGCGAGTTGAGCCGGCGCTCACTTTTGACATTTCCAGATAATGTATCTGAACAAATCATTTTAGAATAAACTCGTCACGGTTTTCCACGCAGGTTTGTACATCACAAGTTCCGTAATTAACAGTGGAGCCACTGAGTCTGAAAGTTTGATGATATCTTGCTCTTGTTTCAGAAAAGTTGCCCCTTAACTCAGTTCTGCAGTAAAACTCGATTTAGTATTGAACGGGGAACAAGAGCTGCTCAACAAGATCGTCTCTTCCACTTAAGACATTTAAGGATGTAATTAATGTCGCACAACTAACATTCTTCAGCTTATGAGGACCACAGAAAAACATTTTCTCCAGACATTTTAAAACCCTCTGTGTGAAATATGGCAGGGGAACACCCAACTCAAATGTTTTAAGCCTCCTGCTCCTCCTCTTCCGTCGCTGATGATGGTGATGATGGTGCACACTGTTTTTTGAAGAGCACCAGTCAGTGGAGTGGAGGAAAGAGAAATCGAAAGCAGATGTCCAGCTGTGTTTGTGAGCACAGCCAGAACCAGCATCCATAAATTCTAACAGGATGTTGCGCCTGCAGCCAAGGTTCAAGATTTCCTAACAGCCGCCGTTTCTCCTCTGGCCTTGCTGACCTAAAATCCCGTCAGGTGGATTTGAGACCGACAGGACCAAAGAGCTTCAATTGTAGCAGACGATTCTCGAGCTCGGCGCCTGAACCCAAAATCAGTTTGTGCAAATATGGATGTTCTGATTACATTTCTGGCACAGCGTTATTCTAAATCAGACTTCCTTCTTTCCTGTCCTTCCTCCAACCTAATTGTTTGTGGTATAAAATATTCAGTCACTGTTCAATGTCTTTGCAGCAGATGCAGCGAATGACAACTGGCAGCTTTGCGTCCCCCAGAGATCGGACACGAGACGGACGGTGAGCCCCGCGGTTGAATAAATGACCCGGAGATTTGCGCACACACAGACACACACTGCAAACACACAAGAAGCCATGGCAGACAAACAACACTTAGAGCGGACAAATACTCAACATTCCTCAGGAGTGACCACACACACACACACACATTTGTACACACCAGTGTGACCTTTCAACTGGAGGAAAGAGCGACTTCAGCATCTGCTGAAAATGTCCTTGAGCGAGACATCTGTCCTCCTCTATTTGCATGCTTTGATAGCTCTCATGCACTGACCTTCCTAGGGAGGGCAGAAAAAGTAAAAAAAAACAATGTTCACAATGTTTCTCACAGCCACTGAAAAGGAAAATCCTATATTTTTCATCCAGATTTATACTTGCCACAAGGGATTAATGGGAGTCCAGCCGTTGGATTTCACCGTTTGATAGCACTACCACAATATAAGAAGGAATGGGGCAAGGAGCGAAAGCCATCAAGAACTCTCCAAATCATTTGAAACACTTGTCTCAAGAGTCCAAAGGAAAGAAAACAATGAAAGAAGCCCCTCGGATCAACATTTGAAGCGGTCACTGTCGATGTGTGTGTAGCTAACAAGAGAAGATTTGGAACTAAATCTAATGGAAGTGGAAAGACAAAGAACTGAGGACGAAGGGCAGCACCATCCCAAAAATCAACAACGGAGACGGAGAAAAAAGCTGGACCGAAAGGTCGCCTCTCTAAAACCACCCAGTTTTGTACTGACTGCTTAACTGTGGTACACGTTCTTTTATTTTTACGTGGTTTCATTCCCTAAACCTGACTTCCTGTGAAGATGGAAATATATTTTGAAAAGATGCTATGAATGTAACCAGCGTATTTTGACACGCAGTCACTGACGCGTCCACAACCGACGCGAGAGAACATCATAGCTTGTAGCTAAAGGGTGAGGGTAAGAATGTGTTGGGCAGTCATATAGATTACAACAAAATACATGAACTAAATGTATGAATTGGTCAGTAGGTCAGTGTGAAGGCACAGTCTTGTATGGTGAAAAATAAAGATTAGCATGACTAAACCAAATAAAAAGAAAACATGTGGTGCGAGGGGGAGAGAGCCAACAATGGAGAGACGGAAGAAATGGGGCCTGCTGATGTTTCTGGATGGACTGGCCAGATGCACCCGATCGCACTAAAACAATCTCCGCCTACCGGGAAGAGGACACAAAGCACGAGCAGCAGCCACACAGACCTACAGGCCAGGGACAAGGAGGGAGGCTTTTGGTGTCAAATTGAAGTTTGTTTGGAAAGTTTCAAGAGGCTAATGCTGAATGATTGACCCAATTAATTATTAAGTTATGACCCAGGTTAAAAAATGCTGGAATTTCCTTTTCAGGGAAGAAATTAATGCCATTCCCAGTAATTCATATTCCAATATGCAAGATATTATTCGTATAATAGTCTACTCTCGTCTCCAAAATACTGTTATAACATATAATATCAGTGTTTGAGATTTATGACGGTCCATCAAGTAAATCATTTTGGAACAGACCACCTCAGCAGGGTTCCGTTATAGAGAGCATACTTAAAATTTTCCAGAGCGCATGGAAACCCTGAAATCGCTCAGCAGACGCTGACAGACGAAAGTGGAAGGATAGAAAAAGCCCGGCTGGCACCCGCGGCATTCAGGTTTCTGGGTTCTCTAAAGCTGGAAGCACAATATTAAAAAAGGAAACCACATGAGGGCGGTTTGTCAGATGCGGATCAGCATGAAACCTTCGGTCGAGGGAATACAGCAAGCACTAAAACAGACAGAAGGACTTAACAGCACCTGCACCATGGAGTACTGGAGGACATAGCAATGTCTGTTTCACTTTAGAGCCTCGTCCATTTCCAGTCAGTCATTCTTTCTCCGTCTATCTCAGCCTCGCCTTTTCAGATTCCCGCTCCCTCTTTGTCAGCAGCCGTTGACCTTTTGACTTTTCGGGTAAGCGCTGAAGAATGAACAGATCTTCGGTCAGACAATGATATCTGTGTGTCGACAGCGTTCAACGCACAAATACTCAGCATGTGAGAGATACATGAAAAGTAATAAAATGTGACTATGCACCAAAGCTGTGGCAGAACACATGAGCCTCAATGTATGAAAAAGAGATATTTAATTTTGTTTTATAAGGTTTTGCAACATATTCAATCTGCAAACAACTGAACAAAGAAAACACCCTCAAGCCCATGAATTTATCTCCCTGCATCCACCCCTGCTGCTGACTTGGTATATCAGCAGTTTCCTGCACAGGGGAATAGAGGAAGTACCCACCTATCCGGACTCTGACATGAGCTGTCTTTTACCTTCATATTATTGCTAAACAGGGAAAGAAAGAAAGAAACCTTTGCCATGACACTAACATTGTGCTCCTCGCAAATGACGCTCGGCCAATAATAAACCGGATGTGTGCAGCAGGTTCCCCCAAGTTGTTGATGTCAGCCGGGAGTCACGGTTCCTGTTCCCAGGGTAGAACCCGGCAGGACGGGTGGGAATTGTTGAAGTGCAGAGGGTTATCCGCTCAGGGGGAAGACATGTCAAACAACCCCCAAAGAAAGAAAACCTTCACACAATGTGAGGTCTCTTTCTCCCTGTATCACTCACTGCACAGCAACAGCCCCAACAGCATCCATCAAACCTGAACCTTTTTTTGAATTACCCCGGAAAAGTGTGGAAAGAGTGATGGCTATAATGCGTGTGTGTGCATGCATGAGAACCGTACACAGTCATTAGAATCTTGATGTCCTTATGGTTCATAGAGAGGACTGCTTTCATAACTTCATGTACAAGGAGGCCCTCTTTGTACATGTTAGTAAAACATATACCAAGAACAGGGGCCATTGTTGTCATGACCTGCATGTGCTTTACACTACAGGACTACATTACATTACAGTCATTTAGCAGACGCTTTTATCCAAAGCGACTTACAATTCAGAGTCTATCACATTTCTACACTGTAGGCACAACTACGGGAGCAATTTTTGGGGTTAAGTGTCTTGCTCAAGGACACATCGACATGCGACTAGCAGAGCCGGAGCCGGGGATTGAACCACCGACCCTCTGATTGAAAGGCCCTCGACTAGATTGTGCGAGGAGGAAGGTATGGATATGTCATATGACATACCTTCCATAAAGTTGAGACAGTGTTTTTACAGCACCATCTTTCATGATAACCCTTGAGGCAACTGCTACTATATGTAATGTAATGTATAATGGTAATGTATCATCTAGTCAATAAAACTGACACATTGCAGCAGATAGACACACACACACATGGACCTATGAATCTAAGGTGCATCATTTAAGATCTGGAGTTTTAGTTTAAATCATTCAAAAAAAGCAACTACCAATTATCAAAAAGAATGTGAAGAAGTTAGAAGAAGTTAGTCTACTTCCAACCAGCAGGGCCTGGCCCGTCCTGTCTTGTAAAACCATTTGTTCCTCTGAGGTGATAGTGGGTCATTGTAACATTTAGTCCGCCCTCAGTCCAGAGAACGAAGAAGTAGGGCTGCACCAAGGGCTTGTCTACAATACATCCATGGACGGGTGCGTTTTGATAGCTTGTTCATAGGATCAACGAATTGCACCCTTTTTTTGGTAATAACTGATTACTGTAAATTCATATTGTATGGAGCCAGTGGTAGAGGTGAAATGCTGCCCCCTATTTCTGTGGAGCAGGTGTCCGATCATTAGCTACGCGTCGCACCTTTAATGTATTGCAGACTCAGCCTGGAGACAGATTGCTACCAGATGTTGCCCTTGCTCCATACCACATGGAGGATAATTTCCAACATTATTCCATTATCCTAAATTGTAGTTTCCTGGTATACGCCTCACCATTCATGAGTAAGTGCAACATATTCATTACAAGCCTTTGAAAAAAGAAAATTCCAAATAATCATTAAAATTATGCACTGGATCGTAAAAATAAATATATATATATATATATATATATTTTTTTTTTTTTGTTTTTTTTTTTTCCTTATTTGAAAGAGTGGACAGAACCAAACACAACCCCAATCAATCACAGCAATGGTTGCTTACATGTGCACACCAAAAGATACATTCCAACAGTCCCTTGTTGGCACCGACCCAAATAATTGCACACATCCTGAGCTCCATGCATGAAAAACCTTCCTCTGCTATACTCCCCACTGTTTCTTTTCTGCCCGCTGCCAAGTACATGAGCTTCATTCACTAAAAGTTCATAAGAGGACATTTCGTTAACACCTTCTATGCCCATGTCCATAACGCCTTAAACACATACTTATAATGTGTTATAATCTGCTTGTAGCACTATGTCATTATAGTTAAGCACTTAACAGTCATAATGCTTTAGACAACAGAATCCACGAGCTTCCTGCAGAAGTAACTCCACTTCAGAACTACAGGAGGTTTTTTCTCTTTTTGGTTTGGAGTTTTCAAAAAATAATGCACAAAAACAATGAATATATAACAATATATTCCTGATTGTCTTCACCTGTCCCTCGTTATCACCTTCCTTTCATTGTGTGATCCTCCATGCCAGTTCCTTTTGGTTTTCCTTTGTTGCCGTTCCAGCCGTGTGTCCTCAAGTATTCCAAGTGTGATTTAAACCTTTCCTTTGTGTGTTTAGATTGTGCCTCTGCTCAGCGTTTTTGGATAGCTTTATTAAGTGTTAGTGGACTCCACATGTACCGTACCTGTTTCTGGTGAGAAAACGCTATGTGTGTTGGATCTCACTGTGTCATGCTTTTGAGTCCAGTTCCTTGTGGTTTCACCCGATGTTACAAATCAGGCTTCAAAATAATAGAAAAACAACAAAGCATACTGGAAAGCTGTTGGCTGAAGTTTAAGCTTAAAATACTTACCCAATAGGCCTTGACCCTTAACTTGGTTTACCAAAAAAAACAGAAACAAAAATGTTACGTTTCATACAAAATAATGCTTCAGTTTTGTGTGTTTACCACTTTATTTTTAAGTGAACAACACTTTTAATTCCTTGTTCTGAATATACCTTTTCCCAAAGCATATAATATGTGATAAATAGTGCTTTAGTTGGTTCAAAATAATCCAATCGATTTACAATTCTTATAAATCTCTTCTCTAGAATGAAAATTGGATTTATATACTGTATATCCGTAATTTATGATTAAATACCCTCTTTCTATTTCAACACCAGTTATCATAATTCTGACTTGATTATTGATTTGCCAATTACAAAATTTTAGACTCTCACTTGGACATTCTTCACTCAATTTTCTCAACATTACTTTTCAACAGGACAAAGGGAGTCATCACACAGGTACAAACTATTCCTTTCTCAAGAGCAAATTTTAAGAACAAACTTAGGAAGACATTGATGAATGAGGTATACCCTCAAATAGCAGGCAGGAAAACTGTGAGAATTAGAACAATCCAGCAATGGCATGATAAGTCCACCCATCCCTCCTGTTTATCCATTTTCTTTAGGGGTTTGGGGCTGGATCCCATCTCAGAATAATTGTAACTACTGTTCTACGATGACAGGGAAGCTCTCTATCTTGACGAAGCCAAATAATTGTCCCAACACTGAAACAACAGCAAAGTGTGTAGCTGTGTATTTGGTTCGTTCTCTGTGAGACTCTCCAACTTTCCCAGCTTCAAAGCAGGCAAAGGGATTTCAACAGTGCTGCAAGACACGAGCCTAACTAATGTCATCTGCTTGGTTACACACCGAATAAGCATAGTTTCCTTGAGTGTACTTGTAAGTGCAAGATTAAAGGAGCAGTGAGATTTAGTGTCATCTAGCAGTGAGGTTGCAGATTGCATCCAACTGAATTCCCCTCGGCTCACCCCCCCCTTTTCCAAGTGTGTCGGAGAACTACGGTGGCCTTTAGGTAACGTAAACATGAAAGGCTCTCTCTCGATAACCAAAACACAATAATTCTTCATTTCAGGTGATTACTTTCTAGTAAAACAGAGTTATTCAATTTCTACCAATGAATCCCCCTAAATCCGACACACTGTTCCTTTAAGAGCATTACCATTGTACCAAAACAGCTAACTGTCATGCTACAGACTACATCAGGGTATGAACAACCAACCAAACAGGACACAGCTTCTCTGGAAAAAATATAGCCGCCAATGTTTCATTGCTCCCCAAGAAGGTGGGGCAGTACGGCAACAGCTGATCTATCCCCACTCAGCATTGGACAAAAGATGACGCGTGATTACAGTTGGATAATTTTATAGAATATAAACTAAACTAAACTAAAGGTAGCATGCAAAAAACATTTTTCGCGTTCACCATGGGCAGATCTAAACCAGTGTATCCAATAATCTCACATGTACCAACCTGCTCTCTGGGCACCATGCTCATCATCGTCTTGGTTCAATGCTTCCCAATATTGGGTGACAGACGAGTCCATGTGTACACTAGTGCTGTTCGACCATGGATGAGGCGAGGAAAAGCATCACGTACAGCCCATGTGTGGTCTCGACCCGTCAGCCCTACACCCTGCAGAGGACTGGAATTTAATCTGTCCTCAGAGAATGTGCCGACACATGCTTTTCAGTGACGGTTGAATGCCGGCCTGCTTGTTGATAGGCCAACATGGTCCAGTTAAAGTTCAGCAGAATTAACAATACTGCTTTTAATTCCAGTAGTCTGATGTGGCAATGTTGGTGTAGTTTTCCACCTCAGAGATGGTCCCTCTGCCAGGACTTTATAGGCACTGAAAGCCGAGCATAGTCCAGCTGTATCCCTAAACATATTTCTTCCCCTCAACTATGTGGATAACAACTCATGATTTAGTCCATGCCATAGGAGGAGAGATTCATGTCCTAGCTTTGAAGTGGTGATGCATGTGTGCCTTGCCCACATATTTTGAGAAGTTGCAGCAGTTCATGTCTGAACAATTTATCAGAACATCCTATTTATGGGCTAATGGCTCGCAAAGGGAGTTTGCAATGCCTGGAACGAATGATCGAAACCAGTTTCAACATTTCTTGCAGCTTCAGTGTCCAGAATGGTCTCTGGTTTGATTCCCTGGCAGTTGCTTTGGTTGTTGTTTCCCGTCTTTGTTCTGTTACCTCACACCTGTCTACTCTTTGGTTAAAGGTACAAATTGAAATACTACTCAGCAAATTTGATGTATGAGTTTACAGTCCAGCCACGGCATTCTCTCCATTGACGGATAGGTGGAAACTTCCAACATTAGGGAGAGCATTGCATCAATCATTGTTAGAGCGGAAAGTCAACTTCACAGCCATGTGGTATTAAATCAATGTCCAGAGGGGTCCGAAGTAGTAATGGTGCTACACCTCTTGCGACTTATCAGCCGGTGCAGGATGCTGGTAGTGCACGATGTCCTCATCGTCGGGGGTTGATTTGATGGCAGTAACTGAAATCGAACAGGAAGAGCAGAACTACAGTGCAGCCGTCCTCGTCCGGATTGTTGTCATAGTTGCTGAAGGTTTCTAGGTCGACACCGCCCTTTCAACAACACTGAATGGGTTCAAGCTGATTTTCTGAGCACATTTTTTCCCGAAATTTCAGCGCTGAAATATGTGAGGCTTTGAGAATCAGAGGCACGGAATCACAGAAAAAAGATGAATCTGGTACGCACGTTGTGAGCTTCAAGGCTTTGGTCCAACGGAACATCGGATGCCCGGAGAAAACACCCAGACAGCTGTGGAAGGTTGCAATAGTTTGTCTCCGTGTGCGTTGCTGTGTCTCGGGTCAGATGAAGCAAATTTTTTGTTCGCCCAAACAAATTGTTTCTCTGTTTATTTGCCTTTTCTTGTCTTTTCTGTGAAACTTAATGACAACGTCGGAGATTTAATCTGCGTGTGCGGTCACGGACCTCTGAGTAAACTCGCTCTTCCCCGCTGTGTTGATCCCTCTGTTTTCAGTATTCGATTTCTGCAAGAAAAAGCATAAACCAGTGTGAGATGGTCATGTTTATTATCATTACAGCCGTTGGTCTTACTGGCTCGGAGGAATCTTTGGGTTTGGCATCTCTCCAAACACGCTACGATCATGCACCCATTCAAACAAACATTCTCCACATTTTTTCAAAGTATTTTTCCTTGACAGACCATTACGGTGACGTTGCAACCGAATCCACCTCTAAATTATCAGAGTGCCATTTTGCTGGGCCAGCTGGAGGGAAGGAAGGCACGGGAGAACCAGAACCAGGACTGAGCGGAACAGACTGTCAGACACCGCTGCAGTAAAATGAGAGGGTTTTCTAAAGGGACTCTGGTGCTCGGAAACACTACCACTTTTGTCCACGGGGGCAACACAAAATCAAAGTTCTTTGAGGGAACTCAAAGGTTCAGGAGGTGGAGTCGACAGATGATAATGAAACAAAAAAGATTATTTCTGTGATGTAGATGGAGGTGCACATTGAGATTTGATTAACAACACAACCAGGAGGGATAATGTATTGTGTGGTTGTGTGGTTCCCAGCGAAAATATCCGTGGGTAAGTCCCTGATGAACTAATTAAGTGAAACAAAGTTCTTGTAATGTAAACTTTCTCTGAAAAGTTTGTCGCTCATTGTAAGCCTTTGCTTAACACAAGTCTCGCACATTTTGAGTTTAAATTACACTCATACAGAAACTTCTTGGCTTTATGTCTTTGCGATTAAACTCAGGCAGCAACCTCCGGGCTGAAAAGTGAAGTCAATACGGAGGTGGGGGCAACTCCTCTGGTTGTACAGAAGTCTATGAGAAAATGACTCTACTTCTCTCTTGATTTAATACTTCAGTAAACATTGTAAACATGAGTTTATGGTCTCAATCACTAGTTTCAAGTGTTCAATACAGCATGATATTGATTTGGTAAATTATGGTCCAATTTAGTGTAAAATAAACCATAAAGTAGGATACGCATTAGGGCAGGGCTACCTTGTGATTGACAGGTCGCTACCTCGGCGTTGTCTGGTTTTGGAGTTGTCCCTGTTTTCACTTTTCAAAAACTGTGTTTCTTAAAATGATGTTGTAAGTTATCCCCTATATCTGAATAGTCTTTCCAACTTCCCCTACTAAACTTAAGCTGGGAGTAACTAATGTTAATGCTAGCTTATTAGCTCTTATGCTGCGGGCAACACAGAAACTAGTGCCCATTTAATAGGCTATGTAGTTATGTTGGTGGCTTTTTTTTTTTGCAATATATTGATATGATAGTAAAAGAATAGCATGAGCAAAGAGCTAGGCCTCTACCGCCTAAGCTTATAGGAGTGTTTACCGTAACTATCTAACTGTTTCCCTCTGCCAAGGCCACAAAGACTACAGAGCAACAGGGACATCAGCACGTCATTTCTACACACACGCACACACACACACACACACACAAACAGACACGCACAGGTGCAGAGCAATGCAGTATTGAGTTGTGGAGACACAAAGCGTGTAACCATGAGTATAATAGTGATAATGTCTGCTAATGACATAAATGATGCGCCAGGAATAGTCAACCTCCCGAAATAGAGCAGGGGACGGGTGTCATTAAACAGACTCCACAGAAAGGTCCTTTGTTTGGTGTGTGTGTGTGTGTTTGGTGTGTGTGTGTGTGTGTGTGTGCGTGCGTGCGTGTGTGTGTGCATGTGTGTGTGTGCCTGCTGGCAGTAGTGGTGGTGGCGATGGTGTTGGTGTGAGATTTAAGTGGTTGTTCCTGTTTTTTGGTGTGTCTTTGTGTCTTTATTTTGCACATGCAGTCAGTGTGTCACAAGCACTGAGAAGTGAAATGTTGTGAGTTGTTCTGAAAAGGGAACGTGCAAAACAACGTGCACACGTGCACATCCTGCAAGCAGATTGGGTCCATTTGTGTGACCGTGAGGGCGTTGCAACTTTTGAAACACTTTGAACGTGGCAGAAAATGTCAAAGTTGCAACGAGATTGAAGATAAACAATTCACAGCTGCAAGTACTTGCAGCAGTTCAAGGCAGACGTCAATGTCATCACCACTGTCACACATGAGCAAATGCACTGTCATCACCAGCAATGCCCTTGTATTCTTTATTCAATCAAAAGTTCAGAAGTTGCTCAGCAGCCACTGATTTGAAATTGAAGAGAGAAAAAAGCTAAGCGTGAAGAACCTGAAACAAGTTGTTATTCTGATGGATAAAAGCAATGTATCTGTCATAATAACATGTTTTTTAAGTAAAAACCTATTCTGGAAAAGTAGCTGCAGTCAGACATGTGAGAAATGTTTTATTGGAAGTTAAAATGTAACATCTCACCAAGCACCTGAGCAGTTTTTTGGTAAGAGCCCGGGGGAGGCAGGAGTCGGGACTGTGTGTATCTTGTGTTTTAAAGTAAGATCCTGCAAGGAAGAGCCCTGGAGGCTGAACCATTCCCATGACATCAGTCCTCTGCTGAGGATTTACAACAAGTCCGAGAACTCCACTTTCATCTCCACACGTCAGCAGCCCTGTAACCAAAATAAGTCTTTAAATGGGTGTTAAAGAAAGAGGTTGAATTAACGGAGCGTTGCGCATTTTCAGGGAAAGTAAAAGTTATAATGCGTCCTTGTTAGATGAAGTTCCGTCTGGCTGCAGACGGGAGAGGATGCTCGCATCGGTGATGTGATTGGCCCATCTCTGCAGACTCCTGGCTCGAAGCTATAAAACCCAGCACCGTCACTCTGTGCGTCAGAACGCAGCCGGAGAACAGTAGAGCGGAGAGTCCGGACGCACTGGACACACCGTGAGCTGTCGCTGCTGGAGCCCACCGAATAAACCGCAATTACTCACCAAGCACCCGGCCAATTAGCGGAACTCTGCTGGAATTATTGATCGGAAAACTTTGAACCACACCAGAACTCAGCGGTCCGGTAAGTTCGAAATTGATCACGGCATCGACCTTGATTCAGCCTAATCAAAATTGAATTGTTCGCGGTCAAGGAGCGGTTTGGACTGTTCACTTTGCGCGGAAGTAACAGCCACATGACTAAATACTGCGCCTCTTTGATTAGGGCTAAATTAATTCTGAACTGCACTGGCGCAGTGGAGAAAACTTTTAAAATAAAATAATCTCTATCCTTCTCTCTATTTATTCATCTAAATCATAGGGCTGGGGATTTTATTAACTGGTATTCTTTCGTCTGCGTGAACCATTTCACATTTTCATAATGTTAATCACACCCCGTAGAATTTAATCTATAAAAATACAGTTAACGCCCAACTGATGCAGGACCCATGCATGACTGCAGGTAATGAATTCCTGTTGCCACGTTCACGTGCCAGAAGTACACGTTCTCATACAAATATGAAGCAATTTATTTGTAATTCAAACTGGTCATTTACACGTTAGTGCATGTCTGCCATAATTGCAACCTATTGGGTGGAAAAAAAATGTTTTCTTGTAAAATCATTATTATGTGTTTGTCGAAGTTGAAAGAAGTGATGCACGAAAACAAAAAGCATCATCTTTCTATGAGGATATTGTTCTGCTTTCAGAGCAAATGCAGGGTCTGAAATTCACTTTTATAACTGCAATTCGGCTAAATTGGTCGCACACCAAATGAATGAAGTAAGGATGAATTAACATTCCTTCACTGATGAGCTCTTAAGTGTGAACTGACCACAACAAAGTGAAAGTGACTTGATGATTTGTGAATGGGGCAGTGGTAATGCAGGATACATCCTGCATTACTTCATGCATTAAATCATCACGAGTCATGCATTTGTTAAGCCAATTGCTTTATATGATTTGTTCCCTGATTATGAAGTGTTACCATTTCCCTTTTCACCATTAAAACTCATTCCGTCTGTTGCACTGGACTTGTTGAATGTTTTGTGCGCCGTTTGAAGCAGATGAGTGACTGGAGGGCCTCAGAGATGCTACCATGACTACATCATGTTACGCTGTTGAGTATAGAGTGCTTTGTTGCAGCTCATATCAGCACGGTCTGATCTGTCCGGGCTAGTCACACAGTGAGCACACTTTTTCGATTTTGTGATCTGTAGCTTAGTGCAGCTTATGTGTTGGCTTTTCACAGAGGGGCTCGGGTTAAGGTTTCCTTAAAATAAAAGCCATTGCACAAAAGAAAACCTAAGTCTCCTCCTTAAGGTTTCCTTCAAAGTTTTAACCTGTGCAGCCAAAGTAAAGAAAAAAAACTCTGACTATCATAAGTGCAACATGCCAGAGATGAATGATATGCAGAGTTTATAGTTGGGGCTGAGTGATAATTCCACATAATAATGTATCATCCTTCAGTGGAGTCATATCGTGGTGAAATGATATAGAGATATCATGAGGCACAATTACACCGTCTAAATTGATAATAAAAAGTGCAACTCACATTTTTCAAATAATTGGAATATTTTGCACCGACGTTCTTGATTAAATGAGAAAGTACTTTGCATTTTCTCAAGTTTTCAATTCAGAGTAACCAGACTATTGAATTACCAGAAAACATGCTATATCGTGATATATATATATATATGGTTATCGAGATATTAAATTATCTATAGTAGAACAGAAGATTTTGTTCATGTCACCCAGCTCTATTTAGAGTGAAAATGAAGAGAGTTCTGCGACCGGGAGAACTGCTTTAACACCACAGATATGACCTGTCAATTCAATGCCGCACCTTTGCAGTTGGATAACAGCTGCTCTTGCAGCCCCCCTGCAGTTAATGATTGCTCTACCATTTTATGCTACTGGATCTTTAAGTCAGTAGGCAAGGTATTGTTTGAATTATTTTTTCGTTGCAATTATCCTCCAAATCGTCAAAGTACGTGCTTTTCTTGTATTGTATTCCTCCAGAAGTAGAATCTTTTTTTCCTTTCACCAATTTTGTTCTCGCGTTAACCAAGGAAACCTTTTATGGGACTCTTGTGCAACACTCTTAAGTAGCCCCCTCAGGATTGATTCAACCTAAAGTATCTCACCCAGGGAGAAAAATTAAGGTGTTTCTTGCAACACTCCTGTTTCTTGCAACACTCCTCAGAGGGAACTGGCAAAAAAAACAAAAAACAATTTCAAACTTGTGAATCTACAAAAAGAACCCCAAATAAGGCTGTAAACTTTTAACTGACACAACTGTGTAATTCGGTTCAGTGGAGCTAAAACGCAGCTGGTGTTTTTCTTTTTGAATTATCCTTTCTTTTTAAAGAACAATCTGATGCATTGATGTTCGTATTTCTCCTCACATGCAGCATTCCTGTTTGGACCATAATGTGTTTCTGTTAATCCAACCTTGAGACGGGGCTTATGGTTTTCCTGTAATTGTTCTTCTTCCTACGAGGACATTTGCCTTCCCATGCATGAAGATAAACAAAACTTTTCACGGCGGTCCAGTCCTGTATGCCAAACTTCCTCAACTAGCATAGTGAGCTAACAGATGGTGGTGCTACAGCAGCCGTATGAAGTTTAAATCAAATTCATAACTACAACATGTGGGCCCAAGTGAGCAGAATTGTTCCGATGTCATGGTAGAGTGTTGTACATTTCAGTTTTAAATTGTATCCTCATGTAAGCTATTGCAGCCAATCTTTAAATACCAGTTTGTCACTTATGGAGCAATCAATCTTTGTGAAAATAAATTGCAGACCTCTCAATGTTGTCAAGATGAAGTACAAACATTCTCAGCATTTTGTCTTGAGAACTGCATTTTTGGCACTGGCTTGAAATATGCCTTTACATATGCAACCCTGGTGACTGCAGAAGTCTCGGTACGTGATCAGGACTGCCCCTTCATGTTTAGGGTCGACAGTTGGAGATCCTGGGTGATGCAGAAGGAACATGCTAATGCCAACTCAGGCATTGTCCTGTGTGGATTAGAGGCACATCAGTTCTAAGATATTTGTAATTTAAGAAATTTTAAATTACTATGGTCAAGACATTTCTGCTGACCTGTAGTAATAAGTACGTTTACTCAGGTTCTTAAGTACAATTTTGAAAGTATTAGTATTTTACTCGTAGTATTTCGATGTTATGCTACTTTGAACTTCTACTAAATCTATAAACTACAATATATTCTTTAAGATCCAACAGTAGTTTACAACTCGTGTGGCATAGTTGGGGCCCATTCTCTCGTGTCAGATGTCTATAAGTTGTTATCTGGTTATTCTTTATCTTCATCAATTTATCAAGCCACAGACCCAGTATTAGTAACAGCATTAAGCCGTTCCATCTCACAAGCTCTGGCTCAAAGTCACATTTAGGTTGTGTTTTTTCTTCTAAATACTGCGCATTTATTTCTCAAGTGTTCCTTTTAAATAGAATCCATTGTGCTTCCACCCTCCCCACATCGCTCTCTTACTGCCTCCAGGTCACTCTCGTGACTCCTGTCCTCAGGCAAAGCAACTCAGCTCTCTCTCTTTCCCCTCTTCTGATTTTTCCTTTCCTGTGTTTTCCTTTTTCCGCCAATTGTTCTTGGGAACGGCTCAGAGCATCAAACTGTCAGTCCTCTCAATCTTGGCCTCTTTTCTTGACATTCTGTTCCTGCATTTATGTGTTTCACTTTTAAAGCACCTTTTTTTTTTTATAGTTTCTCATGCTCCTCTCCCCACTAATGGCCCCTTTATTTCACCTTGCTGGTTGCCAACTTTCCACCTCTGTCTTTCTAAGAAGTGGAGCCAGCAGAGCTCAAGGTCAGAGAGGGTTTCTAAAGTCAAATCTATTAGATTTAGAGGATCAACCGGCTTAAAATCCAGCTTTCCAATTAGATCAGACAAGGCTGCTCTGACATGGCCTAATGAGGCACCATGTTGCACAACACAAAGGCATAATTCAATTTAGTTTTGTATAGCCCAAAATCACAAATTACAAATTTGCCTCAGAGGGCTTTACAATCTGTACACATGTGACATCCTCTGTCCCAGGACCCTCACATCGGAACAGGAAAAACTCCCCCAAAAAACCCCTTTAACGGGGAGAAAAGAGGACGAGACCTGTGGGACAGAGGAGGGATCCCTCTCCCAGGATGGACAGAAGTGCAATAGATGTCATGTGTACAGAATGAACAGAATTACAACACATTCAATGCATATGACAGAACCACGGCAGGAGGCAAGACCAGGTCCAGGTATAACCCGGATCCACAGGAACCTGTGAGGCGAGAAAGCACAGAGAATCTGGTGAAGAAGCAAAGTCAATAATGTGCATTAATGGTATTGGTAATATAAAATAGTAATGTGAGTAATAATAAAAGTGATATTAGCAGTGGGAGTCAGCAGGGCCATGGCGGGAGGAAGGACCAGGGTCCAATTCAGATGATACAGAGGATATGTAAGGACGAAAAATCTTTTAAAACTGATTTCTTGTGGTGTGTGTGAGTTCATCCATGTGACTTTGTGTCTGCGAACAGAATGGGCCTCTGTGTTTCTGAGCCGTATGCAGCCATGAATGCCAGTTGTGTTTGACAGTGTGTGTGTGTGTGCGTTTGCATGGTGTGTAACTGGGGTCGCAAGAAGTTTTGTAAGTGTATGCACATTCTTAGATGTGAGCATTAAAAAGCAAAGCGTTTGTCCTCGAACCTTCGCCTCTACAAACCGCTGTGTCAAAAGGTTTGCATCTGTTGTGTGTGTGTGTGTGTGTGTGTGTGTGTGTGAGATTGTGCGCCCTGATAGCGTGTCTCTAAAGATATTGCCGACATTGTAAATCATCCCGAGAAATGCCCCAGGCCATTCTGGGGGTACACATAATTCTCAAGAGGGTCAGAGCCCAGTTAGCGTCGTCTGTGAAAGAGAGTATTTCTGTCACATACACACACACACACACACACACACACAGGACACACAGAAACACTGTTCCTCATGTAACCTATAACCTCAGTTATCACTATTCCATTTGTCTCGTTTATCTTTTGCTGCTCTGTTCATTTCATCCCCTCTGTTTTCTCTTAGAATACTTTTCTACTTTTCAAAACACAAAAAAGTTTCTTTGTTTTGTTGATGGAATTCAAAGAATATCAGAATCAAAATGATTTAAAAAAACGTATTCATCCAGAACCTATTTCCTCATGAAGAAGGATCTGTTTGAATTAACTGTGCTATCGATACAGTTTGTGAACAAAACCATACACTTTTCGTATGCTGACGGTTCGTCTACTTTCTCTCTGCAGGACACCCAGAGCTCGGATCCACGCTGCCAGGCCCGGAGCGGGGCCCCCCCGATGTGTGGATGCGTGTGTGAGTGCCTTTAAAAGCGTGTGTCTGTAGACTGCCGACATGAGGGCCGTCACCGCTCTGGTCTGTCTCCTGATGGTCGCCGAGGTCGGAGCCTCTCGGTTCGCCCGCGACGCCCAGGATGGCCTCGCGGCTTCCGAGCCATCCACGAGCAATGCCTCCGTCCCGCTGCCGGCGCTGCAGCCGGGTCGGCCGCGGGGCTCCTTCCCCCCCATGTGCATAAAGCCCACGGAGATCAAGTACGCCTTCAAGTACGTCAACACCATCGTGTCCTGCCTGATCTTTGTGGTGGGCATCATCGGCAACTCAACTCTGCTCAGGATCATTTATGAGAACAAGTGCATGAGGAATGGACCCAACGTCCTGATCGGCAGCCTGGCTCTGGGGGACCTGCTCTATATCATCATCGCCATCCCCATCAATGTGTTTAAGGTGACCACATTTATCCCTCGCGTCCGTCTGTCTGGTGTCTCCTCTGCTTGTGTGACCGATGATCACTCTTTTTAACTTTTTGGAAATGAGGGTAACGTTATCAATCCATGACACAAAATCGCAACTCAACAATTTCACACATTGTGCAAAAAGTGATTTCAATTCTGTCTCTAATTTAGTGTGAAAATGTCGCCGCGCTGGACTTTCGGCAGTTTCGGATGAGCCGGTTGGAACGTCCCTCTCGGCTCATCCTGTTTATAGATGTGTTCGTTGCTGCGGTTTTGTCCCTGCGTGTCGTGTGTTTCATTGTTAACTTTTTAAGTATAGGCCCGCAGAGTTTTCCACCTCCACTGCAAGAGCCCACTCAAGCTCAAAATTGTAATAAAAGCAGACGCATGCCAACAGCTGGGGGACAACTCGAGTGCTGGGATTTGGGAAAAAAAAATCCTTTTGTTGTCCTCGTTGGCCATGCCTGATGTGAAAAGACCCAGTGGGCTCGGGTGTTAATGCCAAAATGTTCAGCTCATACTGTTTTTGGCTGCCAAAAAACAACATGTGAAACTTGTTGCACTTTCAAAACACATTTTGTTTTCCGTAAAGGTCCCGCGTTTCAGGTATTTGAGACATCATGAAGATTATAATGAGACACGGGATCCGCTGAATTGATAACAGGAGTGTTTTCTTCGAAAACTGGAAGATTTCAAAGACAACAAAACCAAAGTGTCGATTTCTATTAGTGGCTGACAAGTACAAGGCCACTCACAATAATTACATGTTTAGCCTGATTTGCTGTTAAAGACATTGTCCTTATGCTGAACTGATTTTATAACTCCTGGGAGACAAACTTGCTCACTGCACGTTTGGAGGAACTGTTGATTCTGGCTCACTGGCACAATAACAGTCTCAGGCAGGACCGCTACGCAGACCTCAAAGACGTTTGTCCATGTGTGACACTTCTCTCCTTACAAATGTCTCTCCTCTCTGTCCCCATTGTTTCTTCTCCGCAGCTAATAGCCGAGGACTGGCCGTTCGGCGTGTACATCTGTAAGCTGATGCCGTTCATCCAGAAAGCTTCAGTGGGAATCACCGTCCTCAGCCTGTGTGCTCTCAGTATTGACCGGTATGTGGTCTTCTGCTCTTCACACACACACACACACACACACACACACACACACACACACACACACACACACACACGCAAAAGTCAGTGCTGATGCTCACGTCTGTGCTGTTTGCGTAGCTACCACGCAGTGACGTCGTGGAGCAGGGTGAAGGGGATGGGCATCCCTCTGTGGAAAGCGGTGGAGGTGACTCTGATCTGGCTGGTTGCCGTGATGCTCGCGGTCCCCGAGGCGCTGGCATTCGACATGCTGGAAATGCCGTACAGAGGCAACAAGCTGCGCGTGTGTCTGCTCCATCCGGAACAGACAACCAGCTTTATGAAGGTAAAAATCCTCCGAATGTGACTCATTCTAACATTCAGTGTGTTCATGGAGTTTCAACCCAAGACGTGAAATTACAAAGTGGGTTTTTTATTTGAAACAGAAGGGTCTGGATTGCAGGAGACGGTGGAAATAAAGCATTAAGCTCTTTTCATGTGTCATTTTGAATCAGTGGATTGTAACTCGAGCTTGATGTCATTTTTCCAAAAAGACATAATTCAGCCAGAGCTGGTGGATTACTTTGAGGAGAAAATTGGAAGACTTTGTGTCAAACCAAAACAAGTCTGGAACCTATTTAGCATATTTGTGCCAAATTTCAAGTTCTGGATGTGCGATAACATCGCATAGTCAATGTAGAACATCAGGCCTTAATCATAGTGCTTTTGAACAGGTCGTGTGGTATTTAGACTTGTAATCTTGTAAAATTAATTACAGAAATTTAAATAGAACAAACATACATTAAAAAAAAAAAAACACACATTGTGACACTGTGCAGGGAATCAGACTGTTTTATTGGTTTTGCTTTTTGGTTCATTCCTTTTTTTTAAATAAATCAAAACAAATAATGGTTTACTTATTGACCGTGCAGTTTTAAGAACAGAATATCATTGCAGTAAGATAAGATATAGAATATTTTACCGTCTGTGCTATTATAAAAACAGGAAAGTGAGTTCATTCTTCAGATTGAAATTCAAGGTTGTTTTTGTCTACAGGACGTCCTGTCAAAAATCTCTGACGTAAGAATATTAGTAATAAAGTGTTTTGAGGCAGAAGTAACAATTTATACAGTTTTGATACAGTTTATCAGTTTAAACTTTGAAAGAGAGAAAAGAAATTGGCATTATACGTTTCTGCAAAACCACAGATATGTTGACTCTTTAAAAAATGTATCTAAGAAATTTCCGTAGCACTGTATCTTTTTTGTTGCACTCTTTGACTGGGTCTCTTTTTCTTTGTCCAGTTCTACCAGGATGTGAAAGACTGGTGGCTGTTCGGCTTCTATTTCTGCCTTCCGCTGGCCTGCACAGGAATCTTTTACACACTGATGTCGTGCGAGATGCTCAGTCGCAAGAAGGGCATGCGCATCGCACTCAACGACCACATGAAACAGGTACGCGTGCGAACGACTCGCTCGGATCCACTGTAGCCACGAGGCTTGTAAAGGCGGAGGCCTCAACGTTTGTCTTTTGTGTGCGTGTGTGTGCAGCGGAGGGAAGTAGCAAAGACGGTGTTCTGCCTGGTGTTGATTTTCGCTCTCTGCTGGCTGCCCCTTCATCTCAGCCGTATTCTGAAGAAAACAATCTATGACCAAAACGACCCTAACCGCTGTGAACTGCTCAGGTACCGTAGACACACCGCAAACGTCAGAGCATTGTTCTCCGCTCTGCGACTTCCTGTAGTCGTTACTGTAACCTTTGCCCTTTTCACCCGCCCAGCTTCCTGTTAGTGATGGATTACATCGGCATCAACATGGCCTCCCTAAACTCCTGCATTAACCCGATTGCCCTCTACTTTGTCAGCCAGAAGTTTAAAAACTGCTTCCAGGTAAGAGGGTACACACTGGGACTAAAAAAATATTGTGTTACTCGGAAACGCAGTCAGCAAAAAGTAAACGACTGTGTGCGTGTGTGTGTTTTCTTGTCTCGCAGTCTTGCCTGTGCTGCTGGTGCTACAGAACGTCTCCACTGGACGAACGGGGTTCAGGAGGACGCTGGAAGGGCTCCTGTCATGGGAACGGACTGGACCGCTCCAGCTCCCGCTCCAGTCAGAAATACACCAGCTCTTCATAAACACATAAACACACACACACACACACACACACAACTCTTCTGTCATACACCACACGTTCCAATCAGCTCCCACCAACGAGAAACAGCTGCCGATGCCCAACCGACCAGTGAGGAGAGAGAAAACGGAGCGAGGTGGAAGTCACTTCTACGGGACTCACAACAGACTGAAAAACCAAAAAGGTTTTGGATGGAGCCAAACTGATGAATGAAGCAACAGGACTGTACCTGTTGTAGGCCGCCATACCAACTGCAAAAAACAACGTATGATGAATACGTTCATGCTCCCGAACACTGAGACTTGTGCAGAGGACTGAACGTGTTCTCAGTGGACCAACACGATCCACACATTTATAAAGAAGGTTTAACGCCACATGTAAATATATGTACAGGATTATTTACGAGCAGACTGCAGACCCATGATTATACTGTACCTAGCCAACGTATAAAACCGTTTCCGGTAAGTTCTACCTGTTGAGGCTTTCGATACCTCACAGGGAAAGAGAGGGGAACTGTGATCCTGAGTTGTGTTCCCAAAGGTCTTTTTTTTTTTTTGTTTTATTTTTATAAAAATGCACGACTGCGCCTCGGCATATAAACACAAAAGCTAAAAATCCCACAATCAACTGCATGCTGTCGCTGAGCTCCCCGACATCCCATGTGCCCCGGTGACATGAAATGGGGCCCACTGTCACGTTGAGAACCAATCATCGAAAATCTTTTATCTGGAAATCATCGCCGCTCGGAGTCATGTGGAGGCCAACTGTTGTCCTGGAACTCTGAAAAACAGCAGATGATTCCAGTCATGCTGCACAGAGGAGATCCTTTATCAGTGCTTTCATTCTCGCAGCGTTTGTCCCACTGTGTGAGACTTAACCTCTCCTACAATGAAGCTTTTCTATTTTTCTACAAAGTAAATCACAAAAGATGTGAAGCCTGTTTAATCTCCCAGCATGAGGTGTCCATTTGTTGTTTCCAAATATTTCCCCTCCAGTGGTCATGTTGCAAACATTTTCCATGTGGCCGGAGAATGTCTTCTGAGAGCAGCTGGCGGGGAAATCGCTCCAAATATTGACCAATTTGTGTATTAAGATGCGAGCTGTTTTATTGGGGATTACATTTATATAACTTTGTAATGGTCATAGAAAATACTTAGATATACTAGTTGCTTCCTTTTAAATGTAATCGAGGTAAATGTTTTCTCTTGCAAAACCAAATCTGTGCTGAGAAACCGGACACGGTGCTTGTCCACACTGAAGTAGATTTGATTTATGTCGTATGTTCGGACAGAGTATTTCCATTTCCGCTGTAAAAGAGTGAACTGGCTGATGATGCGGTATGCGACCCATTAGGTCGTCATATGTATTTATATGGATATGTATTTCTCCCTGTTTTTAGATACATCTAGAGGCGACTGTGTACTGGAAAGTGGGACCAAGCTAAGACTTTTATAAGTAATTTTAGGTTTGAAGATCAAATGCAATGTGAATATTGGCCCTGGTGTTTTAAATCCCATTTATACTTATTTGTTGAGAGTATGCTGTAATAAATATTATTTTATAGCATTTGTGTTGTTTGAGTTATTCACTAAAATAGTGTGCATGTATTTAGGGTCATGTCCGGTCAGTTGTGATGCAGTCTCATAGTCGAGTACAAATTATTACACAATATATCTGCATACATCGAAGGTTCCCTGTGGAGTTTTTGACCTCTAATAGAGCTGTTACTTCATCTGGGTTTCACATTATTCCACTGATTGACAAGTGGCTCTCGTGCACCAACATGTGCTCCAATTCGCAGAACAAGTAGGGTGCTAGCAAGTTAACATGGATGTAAACAATGCTGGATTCAGAATTCCTAAAAAAAACTTGTGTTCTGCTGCAGGATATGACCTCATCTGAAACTTTACTTTTGGACCAATCAAGCATGTACAGAGCAGCTGGCATGCACCCTAACAGAAAGGAAGCAGAACAGCCGACTGTAAATATCCAGTTTATAGCTTTTGACTCCGATATGTATCAAGAAAAGACCTGATCCAGAGCCTTGTGTCTCCCATTATTACATTCAGCTGCAACTACATATTCTCACTCCCAATTTCACGGAGAAATACGCTTGGTCGGTGGCCACAAGCTTCAAACTGTGACGCTCTACGTACCCCTCCAGCGTCAGTGTTCTGGACGTGTCGGTGACGGCGTGTCATTAGGCTCGTTCGACTTAAGCCAGGTGTGCGCAGAATCGATCACCGGCGATCGGCGTACAATGCATGCTGGGTAGATTTGCGTCCGACTTGCTCTGACGTCATGAAAACGTGCGTAACGATGATCTCACGTGAGCGAGGCGGCCGCAGATTTTAGAGCCAGGCTATGCAGAATTGCTCTCCACCGACTGCGTGACCCCAGGGCATGATGGGAAACTTCTTGCTGTCTTCGGATCAAAGAGCTGATTGGCTCTTAGATTTTCTTTAGTGGAAAAGGTGGGCGATCGTGGCTCACTGGGTTAAGAGGGTTGTCTGGTGACCACAAGGTTGTTCGTTCGAACCATGGCCTTTGACGTGTCGCATGTCAAAGACAGCCCACTGCTCCCCATATATAGGGATGGGTCAAATGCAGAGACAAATTTATCCTTAATTAACAGGATAAATATAGTATAAAAAATTGAAATCATT
The DNA here is from genome assembly GCF_004355925.1 of Anarrhichthys ocellatus. Lineage (NCBI taxonomy): Eukaryota > Metazoa > Chordata > Actinopteri > Perciformes > Anarhichadidae > Anarrhichthys > Anarrhichthys ocellatus. Next base: position 5,906,554 of record NW_022280049.1, read on the forward strand.
ATTTTCTGTCTAATTGTAATACTTAACACTAGATTGTTGGCTATTAGTCTCATATTGTGCAATAACAATAATAATATATAAGGTTATTTATTTAGCATCTGTAAATAAAGATATTTATTGAGAAAGCCTACATCCTACTTGATGTCAACATGTTTTCAGTCAGAGCACTGGAATGTGCATCGATTAATGATTGTGAAGCATCACAAAACGTATTAAAAGAAAAGCACAATTGTCACTGATGGAAACTTGCAGCGTTGCTTTTCCTCCGTGTGTAGCCTGTTTATGTAGCTGTGATGTTTGGACAGTTGGTTCAGTTTTTAAATTTCTTAAATTTACGGTTGTATGATTTAGAAATGACGCTATCTTCACATATATTTATTTATATAAATGTTTAAATAAATATGACATCCAAAAACTAAAATATGCCCAATCTTATATCCTCAATTATAATAATAACATAGTTAAATATATAAAAAGACATCCAAATTTAAAGACCAGCAATTTTGGGGTTAAGTGTCTTGCTCAAGGACACATTGACATGCTCCTAGTGTAGCCAGGGATCAAAGTGCCACTCCTCTGATTGAAGGACAGCCCTGCACTCCACTTAGCCACAGTCACCCAAGATCAGTTCTAGACTATGGCTGTGTGGCATATAGGTCGGCGTCTAAAACCTTGTTGGGAAAACTGGATGTAATACAAGCGTCAAGAATATGTAGTGGGGTCTTTAAAACAACATCTGTGCCGGCATTGCAGGTAGAAATGGGGGAAATGCCGTTGGAGTTGAGAAGAATCCAGATCATGATGACATATTGGGTCAGTTTACAAGGACATAACAACTATCCAACAATAAGTGCAATTGAGCCTTGCTGGGAACATGACAACAGGCCAACAAAGAGCTTTGGTTGGGTTGTTAAGAAGAAGGCTAGTGAATTAGGTTATAGGAGTTATTCTCCAGCTGTGGTCCAGCTGTTACTCTTTGGTTACTGCCACAGCCTGGAATTGATCTTGGCCTCCTTGAACTGATGAGAGATGAACGTGGGGGAAACTGTAAGATCTTCAAGTCATACATCAGTTACCACAATTAAATACAGATTTATGGATCTAAAGACCCTAAAACTGGTAGAACAGCAGCAGCAGCAGTAATCCCAGAATTCCATTTGGAGTGTGGGAAGAGACTTAGTGATGATTTATTTGTGTTTACATGTGAGATGATGGCCATATAGTTATTGCCTTACAGTGGGTAGAGGATGTCAGGCCAGAGAGAGTGGTGATTGCATCAGACTCATGTGCAGTGCTAACGAGTTTGACATGTTGCCACTCCAGAAGCAGAGAGGATTTACTGTTTGAAATCCATCAAATGCGGATAGCGGTTAATTTTGTGTGGGTCCATGTTGGAGTCGATGAGAAGGCGGATAAAGCAGCAAAAAGGGCTTTGAAGAGTGGGAAAAATAACGTTAATGTAAATATAGGTAAATCAGAAGCTAAAGTGGTGATTAATAACCTCTTAAGCTCGGGCCCTATTTGTAGGCCTCTGCTCGAAAATAGCATACCCACACTAAAGTGACCATAGTTCTGTAACTACAAGGTCTATTTTAATAATTTTTGTTGATATAATCAGATCACAACACTTGTGAGATTGTTCAGATGGGTAATATTGTGTATATGTTGCTGGTTAATATAGTAATGAAGACATTACACAGCTCAAATTGAAAATAATCAGGTTCGCCTGAAAAAAAAGCACTTTTATTGATATAAGGTTGTTGAAATAATGCAGATATCTCCCTAAAAACTCTCCCAAATCATAGCACAACTGATCAGTAGTTGCTGAGTAAAGGTTAAAGTGGGATAAAGTGAAGAATAAGAGGCTTTAGTAGAGAGCGGTCAAGCGAGGTCATCATTTTCGAACCAGCTGTTGCAGCTCTTACATTGTACTTTTATATACTATATAACTATATATTTCACTTTTTTATCACTCATATTATTCAATACATCCAAATACAGCTGTTAGGAATCATTTTGAGATTCCTAACATCATCAGAGCCTGTTTCTGGCTGTCATCTATAGGATTTTCTCAGTTCATGTGTGTGTATGGGGCTGTATCTCAGCCTATCATCGGTCGATTTCAGAAAATAAGCCCTCCTTCGACGCGTCAGAGTCCCAGGAAGGCCTGTGTCGAATTTGGTGTTGATTGACAGAAGTTTCAACCAGTAAAGTTGCAAGAAGTGCCGCGTCTCCCCATGCCTAAATTTCCGCTCGCAGGAAGTCTGACCGCTCGCCCAAACTGGATTGACCGCTCTTATTCTGGAAACAGCTCGGAAGTAAACAGGATGCAGTTAGCAACAATGACTCCAGCTTTAAAACGGATAATCTGCGACGTTATTGTACTAATTTTTCATAAAACTTGGCCAACAACCCACCATTTTTTTCGGCGGAGGGCAGTACGAAGGTACGTTTGACCACTCACAGCTTCGTAGTGCTCCCATGGAGAGAAAACCCGAAGTTATTTACGCGTTTGGCCACATGTGCTAATGCTATAAAATGCATTGCATGGCTTGGTAGCCGCTAGCATCAGGGTGCAAATATTGATTTGCGGTACTCATAACGGCGATTTCTGGCCAGGATTTCATGCTTTTATGCCACGTTTTCTAGATGCTTATATTGGTAGTCTATAGTTGTGTTTGGAGTGTGTAAGAAGTGACTTATATGATGGTGTTGCCCATACGTTGCTGTTTCATCCGGAAAAAAAACTGGACCAATCCACAATATTACCGAAGATTAAGGCTATTTTCCGTAAATGATTTTCAGTGGTGCTGAGCCAGAGTGCCCCCGAATTCGGGGGCGTCGTGCTCAAGAGGTTTTAAGGGACAAATTAAAAAGATATGTCAGAACGAATGTAATAAAGGGAGTAAAGGAAGATGTCTGTTTAACAATAAACCATTGGTTGGGAGTGCAGGATCTAGTGGACGAACTAGAAAAGAGGAGATGATTATGACAAGACTAAGGAATGGCCACACTGGTCTGAACAGTTCCCTCTATGTTATTAGAAAGCATAATAATGGAAAGTGTAAATTTTGTGGAGAAGAAGAAACCGTGGACCATATTTATTGTCCTGTCAGAGGTACGAGTCAGCGAGAGAAGTTTTGAAAAAAAGGTCTAAGAGAGATTGGAGAGGAAAGCTTTAGTGACAAATGTTGGAAACTTTTTCTGGAATATTTAGAGTCAACAACACTAATGAATAGAATTTGAGAAAGAAATGTATTATTATTTATTTATATATCTATATCTATACATCTCTTTATTCATTTACACACATATGTATATGTGTATACAGTGGGTACGGAAAGTATTCAGACCCCTTTAAATGTTTCACTGTTTCATTGCAGCCATTTGCTAAAATCAAAAAAGTTCATTTTATTTCTCATTAATGTACACTCAGCACCCCATCTTGACAGAAAAAAACAAATGTAGAAATTTCTGCAAATTTATTAAAAAAGAAAAACTGAAATATCACATGGTCATAAGTATTCAGACCCTTTGCTCAGTATTGAGTAGAAGCACCCTTTTGAGCTAGTACAGCCATGAGTCTTCTTGGGAATGATGCAACAAGTTTTTCACACCTGGATTTGGGGATCCTCTGCCATTCTTCCTTGCAGATCCTCTCCAGTTCCGTCAGGTTGGATGGTGAACGTTGGTGGACAGCCATTTTCAGGTCTCTCCAGAGATGCTCAATTGGGTTTAGGTCAGGGCTCTGGCTGGGCCAGTCAAGAATGGTCACAGAGTTGTTCCGAAGCCACTCCTTTGTTATTTTAGCTGTGTGCTTAGGGTCATTGTCTTGTTGGAAGGTGAACCTTTGGCCCAGTCTGAGGTCCAGAGCACTCTGGAAGAGGTTTTCTTCCAGGATATCTCTGTACTCGGCCGCATTCATCTTTCCTTCAATTGCAACCAGTCGTCCTGTCCCTGCAGCTGAAAAACACCCCCATAGCATGATGCTGCCACCACCATGTTTCACTGTTGGGATTGTATTGGGCAGGTGATGAGCAGTGCCTGGTTTTCTCCACACATACCGCTTAGAATTAACGCCAAAAAGTTCAATCTTGGTCTCATCAGACCAGAGAATCTTATTTCTCATAGTCTGGGAGTCCTTCATGTGTTTTTTGGCAAACTCTACGCGGGCTTTGATATGTCTTGCACTGAGGAGAGGCTTCCGTCGGGCCACTCTGCCATAAAGCCCCGACTGGTGGAGGGCTGCAGTGATAGTTGACTTTGTGGAACTTTCTCCCATCTCCCTACTGCATCTCTGGAGCTCAGCCACAGTGATCTTTGGGTTCTTCTTTACCTCTCTCACCAAGGCTCTTCTTCCACGATTGCTCAGTTTGGCTGGACGGCCAGGTCTATGAAGAGTTCTGGTCGTCCCAAACTTCTTCCATTTAAGGATTATGGAGGCCACTGTGCTCTTAGGAACCTTGAGTGCTGCAGAAATTCTTTTGTAACCTTGGCCAGATCTGTGCCTTGCCACAATTCTGTCTCTGAGCTCCTTGGGCAGTTCCTTCGACCTCATGATTCTCATTTGCTCTGACATGCACTGTGAGCTGTAAGGTCTTATATAGACAGTGTGCCTTTCCTAATCAAGTCCAATCAGTTTAATTAAACACAGCTGGACTCCAATGAAGGAGTAGAACCATCTCAAGGAGGATCAGAAGAAATGGACAGCATGTGAGTTAAATATGAGTGTCACAGCAAAGGGTCTGAATACTTATGACCATGTGATATTTCAGTTTTTCTCTTTTAATAAATTTGCAAAAATTTCTACATTTGTTTTTTTCTGTCAAGATGGGGTGCTGAGTGTACATTAATGAGAAATAAAATGAACTTTTTTGATTTTAGCAAATGGCTGCCATGAAACAAAGAGTGAAAAATTTAAAGGGGTCTGAATACTTTCCGTACCCACTGTATGTATTTCTTTTCGTTTGGTTGTCGTATTAGAGTCCTTAGTCCACACTCCAGATTAGTGGGAGGCGGTAATGCACCCGAACGCTGTTTGCCAACCGCCAAAAAAAGCAAAAGAAAGAAGAAGAAGCAGGCGGCTGAAAACGGTCCGACTTGAACGCAGTTTTTTGTCAACGCCCCTTTCTACGTCCGCCTGCTTTCCACGCGAGGCGCAGTTAAACTCGAACGAGCCTAATGTACGCTCGTTAAATGTGACTTTTCAAAATACGTCCGTCTCCACAACCAGTAAAAAAAAAAAGAGCGTGGTTGACTCACAACCAGTGGCGGGCCGTGCATTTTATACCTGGGCCTGCACTCGTAAAAATGAAGCTCAACACCTACAAATACACTATGAGTGCAGTGCATGAATACCGGCATGACGGGATGCGGCGGCATTAACGAACAATGAGTCAAAATCAATTCAGCTAAAACATGCATTCCGCCACACACTCAAGAGCACGGGCCATTCAAATATTATTCATATCAGAGGGAACAATATTACCCATATCATGAAAACGACACGATAGACAAATTAACAGAGTAGTAACTCTCCTATCACTCCCTCCAGGAAATACACGACTCCATAGTTCTTGTTACTGACGGATTTATTCGTCTGTCAACACCGAGAGGGAAAATGAGTCCACTGGAAAACACATGAATCTTCAAAGTAGATCACTTAAAAACTTAAACTTAACTTTAACACTTTAACTTTAACACTTTGCACGGTGTATATAGACCGCTGCCGCTTCGCGCGTCGTCTTGTTGCTGTGCACCGGCTAAATGTGTCCCCCGCGCAACATAGGACGTAACAATAGTTCCTATCACATATAAAACCAAACGAAAATCCATATAAGTTGTATAAATAATAATATATAATATAAACAAGCATATTAAATGATGACATAGATCATATTTATGGCAGTTAAAGCTACTGCAGTTAACTTACCAGAGCTGCTGTTCACTATTTAGCTGTTCTTCCTCCTTTCTTTGTTAACAAAGAGTTTAATCTTGCGGTTGTTCAGTACATCCGTGCATTTTAGTTCCAGTAAGAAGTCCTTCTCGATTCATGGATGCCAGTGAAGACAGTTGAGCCTCCCCAGTTGTATTTCTTGAATAGGTTTTAATGTGTTTGAGGCTGAAAATGTCTGCTCGACAGAGGCAGCAGATTTTGGGATTGTCACCGCCCAACATGTCAGGCTAGCCCACTGACCAATCACGTATATGGCTAGGCCAGCTAGCAGGCTCTGGCACGTCAAAGAATACGCCCAACATGTCAAACTAGAGATCTGATTGGTTGAAGACTATGACAATCAACAATATCGTCCCCATTCACTTAAACTGCAAAGGGATTCACTTGTGAGTCTGCAGGCCTCTGCCTCTGTTCTTACCTAGAGACACAGAGGTGAGATCTGATTGGATAAAAGCTCTACTTAAAACAAGCTGCACTGGAAGCAGAGCAACTGAGGAAGACAGTAGCTGTGCAATGAGAAAATAAGATAATGGGAAAAATATCTTTATAAATTATAATACATGTAGTATATTTAAGAAAAAATATTAAATTATAAAATAGCTATAACTTTGTGATTCTGTTTAGGCCAGCAGAGAAGGCCTTGCAGGCCCTGACGGCCCGCCACTGCTCACAACTCACGTGACTACCGAGTGACAAACGAGTCACTCACGTGGCTGGCGACTCAGGTGGGTCGCGTGACGAACGACTGCCATGACTGTTAGTTTGACCCATACGCCGACCCACCAAACCTGTGTGGCTAATTTCGCTCTTTACACGACGCCGGCTGATAATGATGCGGGTGGGTTTACACTGGAGTTAGCTGAAAGCGTGTTGGAATCAGACGCCATGGGGCACTGACCAAGCGTCGGAAGTTTGACGAGCTTGGGTACGTTCTAACAGTGCAAGTCCTGCCACCGTAGACTCTTGACTCTCAAACACAGTTTACAGTCTACTCATTCTGCGAAGAACTGATTGAACCTTCTCCGTCTAGAATGTTATTTTCCTACTTGTAGCTCTAACAAGAAGGGTGGTGGTGTTGCTGCTATTTTTTTCAGATATTTTATCATCTCCCTGTCTAGTGCTCAGTTTTAGCAGCTGCACCTACAGGCGCCAGTCCGTCAAGCTCCTGATGTTCACAGACGACACCACCCTCATTGGACTCACCTCTGGGGGGGATGACTCCGTCCACAGGTGGGAGATTGACCATCTGGTGACCTGGTGCAGTCAGAACAACTTAGAGCTAAATGCTCTAAAGACAGTGGAGATGGTTGTGGATTTTTAAGAAGAACCGACCCCCACTCGTTTCCATCGACCTGCGTGACTCCCCAGTCAACGCTGTGGAGTCCTTCCGCTTCCTGGCATCCATCATCGCCCAGGGCCTCGAGCACTAAAAATCACAACAGAGGATGTCCTACCTGCAGCAGCTGAAGTAGGTCGACCTGCCCAAGTCACCAAAGGCTGCCATCATTGAGTGCATCATCACCTCCTCCATCACCAACTGGTGCGCTGCAGCCACTGCCAAGGACAAGAACACACTGCAGAGTACCGTTCGCTCTGCAGAGAAGGCGATTGGCTGCAACCTGCCGACCCGCCAGTTCACCTCCAGGACTTTTCTTCATATTACCGTGAACCTTTGCACCTCCCTTAAAATACATATTCTAGCACATTCCTGCCTAGTACATTCATTTGAAACAGTTACATTATAGATATTTCTTAATTCTTAAATAATGTTTTTAAATATCTTGTTCTATTTGTGTTTCCTGCATATGCACCAAAGCAAAATTCCTTGTAGCCTTTGTGAGAACCTACCGGCACTAAACGGGATGCTGATTCTCTGGTGACTTGCTATGTCACATGCTATCAACCTTTGAGTTCATGCAGCGCACTACCGGGCCTACTCATAATATTTTTGTTCAGCGTTGCCTTGTAGACATGTATCTGGTTTAAAGTGAGTCACAAGACGCTCCATTTGTGCAGTGCTCTGTTAGGTGCACCTGGTCACATTCCGATTTGGTCTTCCTTGACTTCGGGTGAAGATTTGGTCAATCATTTTAGTTAGTTTAGTTTTGCATTTCTTTTCTCAAAATATTACTGAAATTGATGATAGAAATACTTTCCTATTATATATTTTCTTTTGAAGCACATCGAGTCTACAGCTGTCTTATTAAATGTCCTATCTAGTCTAACTTGACTTGACTGTGTTGAGCTGAGTTTTATTTACAAAGAAACACCTTTAAGTAAGTAGGGAGTTTGGAAAATATATTGAAAGTCTTGCTTACTTTTACTGTTCGTGTATCATGCGCTTTACATATCTTTAACTGCCCGAGAGCGCTTTTACAAAACACAAAAAAAATGTCTTCAACTCCCCGTATAAAATCTGTGCACAGCTGTGGTGTGACGGAGCGGCGCGCCCTTGACAGGAGTGAACATAAACAATCATCTCAGTTACTAACAGAGCGTCAGAGGTTACATGTCTCGTCACGGGCTCCGTGTCTTTGGCTGTTTTTCTTGATGACGGGTTACACTTTGTTTACATCTCATTTCATTAAACAAGAAACCATGTCAAATGTATTACAGATTCCCGTTTACAAGGTTTCCGCAGGTTTGAACTGATTGCTTTGGACAACTAAACGTGGGCCGGTCCCAAGAAGCAGACTTAGAGATAACTGCCAAATAGTCCTTTGCTGCATGTCTCCCCCCCCCGTCTATCTTCAGCTGTATCTCACAAAGGTCCCAAAAAATAACCCTGCAACGTTATTCTTTAGCCGAGAGAAATGTTTGTTCACAGCAGTTTCCCGTGTGTCCACGATGGTCAATTGTTTTCTGCACAAACAATATTTCAAGTCTTGCGCTCACCTTTGATGTGGTCTTGAACATTTGACTTGTGAGGTTTTGGGGAATTTCCTTTCCACAGCATGCGCTTTAAATTGTGCTGCGCCGTTGTCAAAAAAAAAAAAATTGAAATCACTTTGTAAAATTAACATTGGCAGTTTGAGTCCTGTCATGAACATTTACAGGATCATAGTAAAACACATTCCTTCTCCTACCAAGGGAAAGTTGAATTCATTCGCAGTAAAAAAGGCACCCTTATTATACGGTCAGCTAACTTTTATGACTCTAATGTGTTGCTACACTTCACTTTTCTCTACTCGTTTTCTTGTTAAGTGGCACTTTTGAATGAAGCTAAGCCCCAGAGACGGTTAGCTTCGCATAAAAAACTGGAAGCAGGGAGAAGCAGCTAACCTGCCGCTTGCCCAAAGGTGTTTGTACAGATTAAACAAACGACAGATAAGGTGTTGATTAGACTGACAGACAGATGTGAATAACTTTAAAAAAATTTTATTTAAACCTCAATATTTATACTCGTCTCCCCTCATTTTCTCCCTGTCTTCCTAGAACCATACGAAGCCCTGCCCCCCCCCGCACCACAATCCTCTGCTAATAAGGACATATAGCTTCCACTTCTTCCTTCACTTGACAAACACGGCTTCAAAAGGACAGATGAGAGCAATTTACGGTTTGTGTCACAATAACATAAAAACAATGATGTTCCTTGACTAAGTTTAATGTCTTCAATTTATTACACCAATCGTTCCAAAAATCCACGAACACATGCGTCACACATCACACCCAACATACTGCGAAAAAAGAAAACTGTACAAGTGTTTGAATGTGACATGATCAAACTATTATACATAGATATGTATATATATATATATATTATAAAAAAAGGGATTTATCAAGGTCACATGTCTTTAGTTTGTTTGTAGAAATTGTGTCTGGCAGCTTCGCAGTCAAACACATGTGATGTTCTTCATTCCATCGGCTGCTCCTCGCTCTCTTTGAACTCATTGACTCTTGCCTGGAACAAAATGAAAGAAAACGTTGTCAGAATTGGAGTTGACACAGCGCGGAGAGCGGCTTTCCTCTCACTGTGGGACTAATGTAGAGAGCCACACAGCCAGCACGGGGTTTCTTCCTGTATCCCACATGGAAATATTATCATTCCATGTGTGGATTCTAGGGTTTGCTCCTTACTTGCGCCCCCCCCTCCCTCTGTAGAGAGAGGTTCAGCCTTTGACAAAGGAAGGTCACGTACGATGCTACCAGCTCAGTGCACAAGCTTTCAATGTAGATCCGCTGACGTCCTATTTATGTCAGCGAGTCAACAGGGAACGTGTGCTTGTGATTTATCTGTGAGTCGGCCAAATGTTGGTTGGACCGCATTCCACTTGCACCCACTTAAACGGATCAATGCTGAACCGCTGCTGGTCAGCCTCTCTCAGTAAGCGGTGGACACGCAGGCTCACCTGGAAGGTGTTGAGGACATGTTGACAAACATCACTGAGCTCGTTCAGGCCCCTGCGCAGCGGCTCGGTAGCCGGAATCCCCCCTGAAACAGACGGAGGATACAGTAAGAAATCCACCGCAACTAATGATAATGACAACACATTCATCAATCATCTCTGCAGGACTCGCCGAAAGTTGGACCGATTGGCTTTACATGATAAAATATGTTTGCTGACAACGTCGGCAGCCACATCAGTCTCTATTAGAGTATGTTGTTGTGGTTATCTAATCGATTTTTTTACTGAAAACAAAAGGATGAAAATAATTGTTTGTTGCGGTCCTGTACCGGTCCCTCTTCTCCCAATTGATGTGGAACCCCCCCCCCGACCACCCATTTACATTGTGGAGCAATAATAAAAGAAATGCGTACAGAAATATCCTCTGGCTGAATGTCTACAAGCGCGATGGAAACTAGGGTTTTTCTTGGTGCCTGGAAGGTAAATGTGTGCTTCCGTGCCATGGAGAAAAGATTTTCTGGCATCCTGATTCTTAGCTCAACAAGAAGAACAAGTTGTTGTCTAAGTCTCGCAGAGTCCTTTCATGTGACGGTCGGGGCTCCTGTTCTCTGTAGGCACTTTGTTTTTTTGTAACAAGGCAAGTAGTTATAACTCTCTGCAGAGAAGAACAAGAGTGTGTGTGTGTGTGTGTGTGTGTGTGTGTGTGTGTGTGGGGCTCAAAGTCAGCTACCGGCTTTTCGTGTTGGGCTGAGTGGACAAGTGAATGCACCAGACTCCAATCAACGTGACTGGAGCAAAATGTTTCCTCTCTGGCTTTTCCTACGCATGTGTGCACACACAAGCGAACATAGATTGCAAGAAGGAGAAAGGGAAGACTGAACGCCGTGGGGTTTTAAGGGGGTGGTGTCTCTCACCTCGTGTTTGAATGCGAAAGTTGATCTTGCTCTCGGACGGATGGGTGATGGTGTAGCCACAAAAATCCACATCCACCCTGACGGGAAAAAAAACAGGGACGGGGAAACGAGATTTGTGATTATCATCAATGTTTTGCTAAAAATGGGTGTTAGCGGTGTTACAATTTCTCCACTTTTGACTCATCCCAGCTGACTCTGACTGAGAACAAAAACACTGGGGAACAAAACCACATACGCACTGACAAGAGTGCCTTTGGAATATCAACATTATTGTTATCACACACAATTGTCGGAATAACTTGTATGAGTTGTGAGGAGAAAAAGCTGGAGTCAAATCCCAAAATGACACAAGTTAACCATCAGTCATGCTCTTTGTTCTTCAAAACGTGCCGCATGGGAGTAGAGGGGTTAAATCTGTTTTAATACAAAAGGTCAAACCCTTGACGACATGCTGTTAAAAGCAGCACTTTGTTAAAAAAATACAACAACTTACGTCTTCATGATCATATATCTGACTGAATTGCCCAGTGTATGGTCTTCATCATGCAGCACAAATGTCACACACCCCTCGTCGGCCCCATCAGCCTGGACCTAAAACCGAAAAATAAGAAGTATTTAATACAACATAAAACACCCACATGCAAATTCCACTCGAAACAGAAACATCACCTCCTTAAAGATTATTGAGTGGGACAAGCAATCACATAAGAGATGGCACTATTATGCATTTCCAATACATCCATTACCTGTCACATTGACAAGCATGTGTGTAACATATTGGACAGCACACAGAGAAAGTGAGGGAACACTTGGTTCTGTTGCTATACTGCCCCCACGTGGAGAAACTCTGAGTCGGCTATGGACGGAGAAGCAAATGTAAAATAGGTGAAGTGAATTACGTTCAGGTAACTTTAGCTTAGCTTTACATAAAGCCACTCTCAATATCAGTCCACAAAACAACCTCTGTTCCAGTAAAGGGAACAGCTTTTGATGTAGTTTGTGTTTCTGGTGCTATAATTGTTTTCGCACTGCTAGCTTCTGGTAGCTACCCACGTGAGGCGTTTACGGGCGGTCGAAATGCTGTAATTAGCTTATTCAATTGAATATCTTCTTACAAACAGAGTTTAACAATGACAAATACATGTAGCTATATACAGTGGCAAACACCAAAAGGAGTTTAAGCATCTTACCATCTCCAGCACAGGTTTCTTGTCGCCTTCACCAGCCATGCTTCACATTCCGACTCACGTCAATACAGAAATATTGGGGTTTACAGCCCTGATATCTGTCTGACAGGCAAGAAGGAAGGTTCAGGGCTTTGTGACGCTGGATTTAGTGGGCATATACATGTAGTGTATACGGTAGTGATACAATGTATTGACCTCTTTTTTATCAAGAGACCACCCCTGCTCTGGTATGTTAAAGAATAACAATTGAGGGATACGTGCACATCGCATTATCTGTTAAATTGCCTGTAAGACCGGGACAAAGGCTCTAATACCACACTGAACCTGTCGCCATATCTTGACGTAGGTATAAAAACACGTGACAATTCACGGCAAAACAGGAAGTTACAAATGTAGTTCTTGAAACAAAACAATTGAATGGTGTACGTGGCCTACGGGGTGTGTTAAGAACTACATTAACAACACAACACAGGAGTGAGTTCGTGTTCCTGTCTGGAGGTTTTAAGACTTGCTAGCAGCTGAGACTCCTTTAGATGTTTGGATTTGCACCACATTGGCTACTTTGAACAGCGCCGACACACCGAGGTATTTGGTTCATTATTAGTTGTATATAACCGCTAATTGCGTCAGCACCGTTGCTAGAAACGAGTAACGCTAACGTTATTGCGACACACAGCTAACGTTACTTACCAAACACCGTCATATACTTTAGTCAACAACGTTATGAGCTAGCGAGCCTGTTGTTTATCAGCCACCGTTAATCTGGCTTTCGCTTTCGTTTCTCGTGACAACTGGATCACGTCGCCGGTAGCGCGAGTGAGCTTGGTTAGGCTAACGTTATTAACGTTTATTTTACACGCACGCACACACACACACACACACACACACACACACCTCTCTCTTTCTGTATTCATTGTCATGTGATCCTCAGTTAAGCTACCTCCTCGTGCCCGTGGCCCTGTCACTAACACCTCTCTGCTGTGGTCTCGTGTGTTGCAGCGAGCAATAGAGCTGAAACCACAGCTGTTGCCATGGCAATCCTGTTTGCAGTGGTGGCTCGTGGAACCACCATCCTGGCAAAGCATGCGTGGTGTGGTGGCAACTTCCTGGAAGTGACTGAACAGATTTTAGCCAAAATCCCGTCAGAGAACAACAAATTGACCTACAGTCACGGCAGGTAGGATTCACACACAGCAGTCTCTGACTCACTCTGTTATGTGGCTACATGGGTCTGCATGTAGCATGCAGGTGTTTCCCAGTTTAGGAAAGATCATGTCCTACTAATATGTACAAGTGGTGAAGTGATCAGATAGTGTATATTGTGATGAAATAGAGTGCACCTTGGGTAAAACTGTAGCACACGTATCTAGAGTGCTGTATGAAATGCCTAAGTTGTGAAGGCAAGTGTAAACATTGCTTGTCAACTATTAATATGTACACAAAAACAGGCTTTACTTGTCATTAGTTTAGGGCAAATTTCAAACGTCAGCAAATGCACTGTCGCAAATGACAGCCGTCAGCCATGTAGAACTCAATTCCTTGCAAATCACAACGTTAGCAGCCACTTGGGTACGGCAATGTATTGTTGCCGATAGACATGATGAACTCCTCCAACATCATTATCCTCCGGCGTGATGTAACCATCGTCACTAAGGGTCATTCTCATGCACATTGACACACTTCACAAAAAACGAAGTAATCCGGATTTTCAAACAGAAATACAGCTGTGTTCACTGATTTATTTAGAAAACTTCAAAAAGGTAACAGCGTTTGCATTTTCATGGCAAATTCGAAATATAATCTGATTATTACAGTTTATATAAACATGCTACTTCAACATGAGAAGCCCGCATTTATCCTAATTGCAGCACTTGACGAGCTCTAGAAATACAGAAGGTGCATCACAGGAAACCCCAACATGAATCAATAAAGTGGCACCACATGCCGCAAAGGCACAGCGCAATGTGTTCTCAGTCAAAGTAGAATGGTTGAGAGGTGTCATTTCAAGTTACTACGGTCTATCTGTAGTTAATGTTTTCTTAGACACATTTTACAGAGCATGTAGTGTACTGTATTAAACTGTGCTTTAAATTGTATACACGTAATGTTGACATTTTTTGTCTTTTTCTTTTACAGCTATCTCTTTCATTACATCTGCCATGACAGAATCATATACCTGTGTATCACCGATGACGTAAGTATAGAGTTGGCTCAGCTATCTGTATTTATTTGTGTCGGGGTGAGTGGGAATTTAAGTGATAGATTTTAAGGTCCCTTGAAATGCACTTTATGGAAATAGTTGAATATAAAGAAGATACAGAAATAAAGGTATTTGCACCCAAATGCGTCTCCAACCCACGTTTGTGAAGTAATATATTGATCTTTTACAACAGGAAGTAGAACAGTACACTCAACAGACACACGGTGACGATATACAAAGGCATTTTTTATTTCCCGGGACCTTTTAATAGGAATGTGCTTAAAGTAATAACTCCAATAGTTTACTGTCTTTGTACTGAAGGACTTCGAGAGGTCGCGCGCGTTCAGCTTCCTCAGTGAAGTCAGGAAGCGCTTCCAGACAACGTACGGGTCGCGAGCGCAAACGGCTCTGCCTTACGCCATGAACAGCGAGTTCTCCTCAACACTGGCCGCTCAGATGGTGAGTGTGGAAAAAGAGCTGGAGCATGTAGAGCACCATTGTGTTGTGAGGGCTTTGTGACGGCTTTTTACTTCTGTAGTCACACATGCAGATTTTAGCAATCACAATCTACGCTCCATTTCCTCTTTTTTTGTCTTTGTAGAAACACCACTCGGACCCACGAGGATCAGATCGTGTCACTGAGACTCAGATGCATGTGGATGACCTGAAAGGCATTATGGTCCGCAACATAGGTGAGCTTCTCATGAGTCTACCCACGACACAGTGGCACTGAAAGG
>NW_022280049.1:5926893-5990441 GCF_004355925.1 Anarrhichthys ocellatus
ATAATGTGTGGCCATAAGATAATAATGAAATTAAATGTTCATTTAATTAAATCAGAGAAAACATAGTTTCTTCACTTTTAAATGAGTGCAGTGCATTGTGGTTGCACCAGTAACCTCTTCATTATGTTGTGCAGGTGAAGCACTGGTTTTGTTGCCCAAAGCACAAAAAGCTATGCAGATTTCACAAACCATTATATATGAATCTCACTACACTGGACCTGTTTGAAGTCTCCCAGGTTAACTCTGGCTCTCTTTGTGTCTTTTTACAGACTTGGTAGCTCAGAGAGGAGAGAAGCTGGAGTTGCTGATTGACAAGACAGAAAATCTGGTTGATTCTGTGAGTTTAAAGTCCAGTGTTTGTTTTGTGTTTTCTCCTGTTCATCCAACTTGTTTTCTAGTGCATGATGTTTGGCAATAGGCAGTGTACATTTTGATCTTTTGAGAGTAATCTAGCAAGCGACTTATCCACAAGTGTCGTCACTGGTGTTCCTTGCTCTCTCTTCACTCCATTTAGTCGGTCACATTCAAAACTACGAGTCGTAACCTGGCACGAGCCATGTGTATGAAGAACCTCAAGCTGACTGTTGTCATTGTGGTGGTGTGCCTGGTGAGTACTGGATAGAAACGGTTGTTATTGGGATGCAGGGTAATTGTTCTCTCGCCAATTTAGTGGATTATTACATATAATATATTAAATGGTTTTTTTGGACATGGAAAATGACCCAGATTACTTACTAGCTACTACAGCTGTGATTTCCAGCTATGATGAGACTCAGCTGTCCTGTAAATCTCCTGTAGTTAACTTCACATCAATAACAACACATTGCAGCTAAGGCTGGCCGATATGGCCAAAAATCTTCCATCCTGATACAGGTCATTCCAAATCCCGATACGGGGATATATATATATATATATATATATATATATATAGATAGATAGATAGATAGATAGATAGATAGATAGATAGATAGATAGATAGATAGATAGATAGATAGATATCTCACGATTTAGCATGTTTTCTGATAATTCAATAAATAAATAGTTTATATATATAATCTCTATGATGAATGAAAAGTACTGAGTATTTTTCATTTAATTAAGAGCGTCAGTGCAAATTAATCAGATTTTCTAAGAAATTTGAATTAGCATGTGCTAATTATTATCAATCTAAACAACGTAAATGTGTATCATGATATCTCTACATATGATTTAATCGCGATATGATTCAGTTGAAAGATGATAACCTATCGCCCAGCCCTAAATGCAGCAGTGCTCTTTCCTCAGAGGGCCCTTCAGCATGGTTTGACATTGACTGAAGGATCTCCTCCTGTGTGTTGGGACTGCATGGCTCACGGCGTGATTGGTCAAACAGCAGTGCAGGAACTTAACTTTGTACCCGTCCTCCTTTCAGGTGGTCCTTTACGTTATCGTTTCTGCTGCCTGTGGAGGCCTCAACTGGCCCTCATGTGTCAAATGAGAGGAGAGAGGGGGGAAGAGGGGGAGATGCACCTGTTCAACCCTGCCTGCCAGTGGACACCAAAGGAAACTTTCCTTCCCCTACTCCTCTAGCTTCAACATCGCCGGCAGATACATGCTGCTCCTCCTCCTGCCTCCTTCCTCTGCCCTTCTTTGATAGCGTGCACATTGACTTGCCTTCTGGACAGGGAGTCCCACCTCATACCCACACTAATGGACAGCAGCCATGTGGCCTAAAACTGATGTGGAACAACAATCTTGTCTTATACTAGTCTGGTACATTCATTCTGTCTCACGCACTTAGTGGCCTGATGTATCCGTTTGTGATACTGCCCTGCACCTACCTATGTATTTCATCCAATCAGACTGATACCGTCATGAACCACACAGATAGCAGAGATAGCTTTGTAATTTTCCTTTGGAAGTGACATATGGGCCCTGCAAGTATAAGTAGCATGTTGCAGATCCATCAAGAAGGAATCCCACAATACAATGTCTGGTCCTCCGTTACATAACTGAAAACTAATTTTTTTGACAAAAACCAGTGCAGTATACAGTACGTCTTAAGTGGCGAGTGTCCGATGAACCATGTTGTAGATGTCTCATGAATTTGCTCGGAGTCACAGATTTTCTGATTTCCTTCATGTTTTATCGCAAAGCACAGTCGTATATTCTAGAATGGATGTTGTAAAATACCAGATATGATCATACAAATAAATATTGTAAATTTGATTAATTTTACTGACTCAAAAGATGTAATGGTTGTTTTAAATCAAGCCTAACATTTGAGCAAATCCTGATCTCTTTCCTGCCTTTTCACCTCTGCTAGGATGCCCATATGTTCAATCTGTTAACACAATGCACTTTTTACATTGTACATAGATTTGCTTCTTAGCATAATGTGGTTTATAATCATGTAATTATTGTACATCCAGATTTGACATAATAAAATCTGATCAAGTTGGTGATCTCTTCAGATGGGGAAAAAAAAAAGTGTTTTGATATTTGTGGCTTTCATTATAGACACCTGACCTAATTACACTGATAAGAGCTGAACTGATTCTTTCATTAATTGATTTCAACTGTTAATAGTCTCTCAACTCATCACACTGTGTCAGAGTTCAAACAAACGACACTTCTTTCCCGACACAATAAGCTGACCTCTAGTATGAGCGGCCGGTAGGTTTGAATGACAGAGTGGCATTTGTTTGTTCGGGATGCTCTGAAATAGGGAAACGACCAGGTGAAAATAACTTATAATTAGGACCTCGTTAGCGGCGCGCTCCCGTCGGTCCTTCTCGCGACTGTAACTGATCATTAAACCGATGGCCAAAGAAATGCTTTTGTTTGTTCAGTAGACGGCAAATAACGTTACAAACTAACAATCCAGTGCAGTTAACTTTGTGCTTTTACTTACCTAATTGATAACTGTTTGTCTTGGTGGGCAAAGTGGTAAGTCAGTTTTTACGTTTATCCCTATACTTTAATTGAGTAAGTTAGCGAACAGTTAACTTACCTGATGTACCAAAAAGTTCCAGTCAACCGACATTAACGAGCTGACGTTTGTTTCTCGATAGCTAACAGTTAGCTAGCTCATATAAAGCTAATGTAAAGCTAGCTTATTGGGAGTTATTTTATCTTTTTTTTCGCCCGTTGAAATAAAAGCTTCTTATATACAGTCTATGTTTGAAAGCTAATGTAACTTTAGTAAATGGTATTCTGCTATGTTTGTAACTATATACAAACCTGCTAACGTTTAACTAATACCGGCTCATTTTAACATAATACTAGCTAACGTTAGCTTATTCCTTAATCCTTTAAAGGGCCTCAGACATGTTGTGTAGTCCGTTTTAAACCGTTTGTGGACTTGAAAGAGTATTTTCCTTGCTATAGACGCATAGTATGTTTACTACTGGTCTAATTATAGAGCTAGCTGGCTGGAAGAGCACTCACAGGATGTTTTGATCAGAAACTGTACAGGAGCCAGAGAGGACCGAGGTAATGTTACTCCAAACACACCCAGCAAGATTGATTTATGTCATGTTGGCTTTAAATACTCACATTTGACCTATGGACTCCCTGTTTATCTGCTTTACCATTGATTAAACTAAAAACTTTAAGAGCAATTTCAAAATGCTCTTGGTGTTGATTGCACAGTATTGCATGGTGAAATGATTTTCTTCAACACCTTATAGTGCTACACAACAAACACTTTTATCAACTGTTATTAGAGCATATAGTGTAATATCTTACATAGCATCTCAGATGGAGTGTGAAGGTTCATTCCTGACCTGCAGTTTGTCAAAAAAAGGATCTTAACACAATGTTCAACTCAATGTTTGTTTGTTTGTTGTTGTTGTCCACTCACACTTTAGACTCACTGAATGAAGAGCTAACCAAGATGCATTTGCACAGCCGCTGACACATCTGACATGCATCTGTTTTTCACTAGATGGCATAGGCCCACAGCTTTGTCTTGTCTTGAAAGCCTCTTCCTTTCCTTCTTGCTGGAGCAGACGTACTAATATCCCGGCTGTTGAAAGACAGTGCCACGCTATTCTTCTAACCAGGCTCGTTGGTGTGCTTTTGTTCCCTGCTTTACAGAGGACAGCGTTGTCCCTGTGGTATGCTGGCTGGAATCCCCCAGCTTGACCTGCTGCCCTGCTTTAGTGTGGTGCGGCTCTGTGCCTGGGTTTTTGATGGCTTTCCCTGCTACTCATAACTGCTCACTTTATCATACCGATATGTCCAGTCATCCATGCAAAGGCAAGGAAAGGCCATTTGAGTCTTTCTGCACAGTGCCTTAGGGGCTTCAGACATAGAGAAGCATTGGTCTGTTCATATCACTCCATTTTTAATGTAGAAGGCCATTTGTAGGCTGTAACTTGGCTTTAATTTCTCTCGGCTAAACAGAGGTACTTAGTGAGGTCTCATGTCAAACAGTATGGTTGATGATGAATCTGAGACAATTACAAAATAATGTAACTAGTTGACAGTTTAATGTGAGTGTTGGGTATCAGAGGGATTTTGGCCAGTTATCGTCTTGGTTTTGAATTCATTTTATATGCTTTCAGAGTGTACGGTTTAGGTTGGCAACATGCATCACTCAGGTTTTATGTCTAAATGCTGGTTTTCTAAATTCTGTTGAAAATGAACATTACTTCTGCATTCTTGTTAACAGTACTTGAGGACCAATGTCAAAAGGCTTAGATTACATAACTAGACTCACTAAATAGCAGATTTTACCAGATATAAGACTAGTTCTCAGAACTCTGAGGAGATAATAAGCCCACTCTATACCATGATTTACGTCTTGTCTCTAGTTAAGATTAGACTGTAGTTTCCAGGGTCAGGGGCCTTGTATAGATTAGGTAGAAATAGCATAGGTCTTAGGGGTCTTAGACTCTGGTGTCAGAACACTGCTGTAATGTCAGGAGCAAGTGTCGAGCCGTTTGTGTACAACATGAGGCAGTGACATCAGTGTGGAACTTGGGATAACTTACCAGACATGATAACCAACATTGTAATCTTTTTGGAGTAAGTTAGTTTCTATGCAAATTCTGATTGGGAATTGTCATAGGGCAACATTCCTCTAGAAACGTGGTCCTCCCGTAATTCTGCTCCCCTTTGCACTTGTTCTGCACTAAACAGCAGCCTGATCCATTCCCTCAGAAAAGAGGGACTTTGGGCTGCTTAGCAACAGTGAATGCCAACTCAGCCTGGCAAGTCATGGCCACTCCCCCAGCATTGGGCTCAGCATGGATAAGGTAACATGTTGCTTTCTTCCTGGCTCTCTCTGTAAACTTGGGAGTGGAGCACTTGACTGAGCACAGTCCGTAGCTGGACCTTGACATGCCTGCACTGATCTGTCTGACACAGTAGCTTGTTGGAGAGATTGCTGATCCACTGCTGCAGTAGGCCTGCTGGACTGGTCATGTTACCTCGGGGAGGGGAGGAAAAAGCAGAATCTAATCCCTGCAGAGGGGGCACCCTCATTCAGGCTGTGATGTTACTGATGCACGGTTGACTCTAAACACGAGGAAGGAGGAGTTGTGGGACCGTTAGTGTCTAGTTGAAGCACACCACTGCCTGCCCAGTTGGCTGGATTTAGTGCTTTGCAAGGAAAGCAGTAATGGGATTGTATCTGAGTGAGTAAAATTAGCTGGATGAACCTACAGTAACCGGGAGATCTGACATGAGCCGACTGTGGAGGCATTTTCTTTTCACTGCTATCATTGAATGGAGAGGACAAGAATGGTGTTATTGAGTTAGTTTATACTAAAGTTGATCCGTTTTTTTTTAGTCAAAGGTAAGTGCCGTTAACATATCTTTTAAATTGTTTGCTCAGTGTCATGTAGCCTATTTTCGTTTTATTTTCCATAAACATTGTCAGTTCATGGTTTGTCTCGGGTGCAGTTATACTTTACACACAGCAACAATGTAATGCGTAGTCACGTTTCTAACCAGTAAAATCCCTTCTGCATTGTTATATTGTGGGCGAAGATACTGCAGTAGGGTTGGAGATGCAATTCTTGCCACGGTTCAATGTGCACAGCAGTTTGCCGAGGCTGTATGTTTAATTTGATTGCACAGATTGTATGTGCAGTAAGGTGTGTTGTTTCTCTGCCTGTTAAACAAACCTATTATTCATCCAGATTTGGACTGTTGGCCATGTTGATATAAGCAGAGCTGCTTTGATGTATCTTATCAACAGTAGTGTCGAAAGTAAGGCAGATTTAAAAGTTAAGACTTGGTTCTATTGTGGCATATTTATATTTTGTTTTGTCATTCCCCTAAATGTTTAGGCTGAAGATGACTTTAAGGAATGGAGTAGCACTTAGATATTCAGCGGAGGACTTTTATTTATGGTGGTGGTGGTGTTGTCTTTACAGACTGAACATTGCTCTAAGGTCAATAACATTTTGAAGTGAAGGCCAGAATTATACTCAACAATGTGTTCTTGATTTCTCTATTAGTGTCTCTTCGAAAGGAAAATCAAATCAATACATTTGAGTTGAAACTTGAGTTTACTGAACTGTCGATGTAAATATATCACCCGTCCTCAGGCCTGCAGCTAGCTCTAGCATTGTCAGGTCTCTAGTGACTACAGGTGTCCATGACTCTTTAACTCTTCAGTTACATCACTCTCTTTAAGTAGAGCCTTGTTTGCCCCTCTATACACAGGGAATCAACATTCAACTGCTGGATTACATTTTGATATTGCTACTAAAGAAACTTCCATCTTAGCATTATTTCTCACGGATGAGCCAAAGGCAAGCAAGCTGCCACTCTAGAATGAAAACATTAGGTTAAACTAAGTTGTATGTTCCATGTTTTCTGCATTTTGGTGTGTGCTTCCAGTATTCTTTGTCTCATTAAACTTTCATTTCCTGTTATTGGGTGATTGACACCTGGAAAGATGGACAAGGTCATATTTTTGCAATAGAAACATTAAGACAAGACGAGACACGAGTAAGATTAATTATTATTATGCTTAAGTTTACCTCAGGAGTTTTCTGCTATGCACCAGGATGTGTTGGGTCTGCATACTGGAACACTTTCAGGCCATTAGTGACTTGATATCTCACTCTCCAGGGGTGCATTCCACAATGGTGCTTTTGCTGTACGAGTAGCTGGCAAGCTTAGCAGTCCAGTCAGCTTAAATGAACACAACAGTACTCAACAAATCAGTTAAGACTGCCATTTACTTCTCATGCCAAACCCATGCTGGCTCATTTCAGTAGAAGCCTGACTTGTTGCTGCTTGGCCAGCCTCATATTTTGTATTTTTATGAAACCATGAGAGAGGAGAGACCGCAGGTGTGTCTGGTGAAACATTTATGTAGAAAGTGTAGATGCTCAAGTGATCTGATGTTCAACAATCTTAATGCAATTGCACAGCTAGGAGTTGATTTGGACATAACTGCACTACAGTATACTCTAAGCGATCCTAATGAATTTTGCATCTTTCATTGAGCCAAGTCATAAATAATTTATACATATATACAGACTATATAGATACTGTTACAATGACCAATGGCTTCAAAGACTCACCAGGGCAAGCTAAAGCCTTTTTGGAGCCCTGAGCTAAATGTTATACTGGAATATCAGTTTGGAGCGGCTTCTGTTAACATTTAGTGAAATTACAAAGATGTCGGCATAGATTGTACGAAGTAACATAGTTATAAATATTGACCTTTTCCATCTCTTTACAGATGTCCATGCCTGATCAACACAATTGATGGATCACTGTGCTTCTAACCAAAACCAAGTTATTTAAAGCTGCAGAAGAAGGCAAAATCCTGTCTGGACTCCAAAATGTCTAATGGGACATTCATCATGTCCACCGACCAAGTTGAGAGCACAGTTCTTCTGCCCCACAGAGAGGCCCTCACCCCTGAGAGTCCGTGCAGCAACTCGTCGCCGTCGCCTTCACCCGACTACAACAGTAGTGTTTCAAACTTGAGTGACCGAGAAGCCAACAGCTCCCCTGACATCAACATACTGGAGTGCTGCCTCAGCGACGGCTCCTTTGTGGATAACTCCTACAACACCACCATACCACAGGATGACGTATTCTGTGGCGTAAGAATGAACCTGAACCAAACTTTTCTTGCCACACCTGTTGATGGCAGTGTGAATTTCTGGAATGAAAACTTGAGTCTGATGAGCAACCATAAGATGAGATTAGACACAGAGGATGGAAGTAGCAGCGCAGTGACGACTCCAGACTCTGCTGGAAGGGAAAGCCAACTGAGTTCAGATGAGACTTCCCATAGAGGATCCACTGAGAATGACTGCTGCTCCCTGAGCTCTGGGGAAATGGTAATAAGGAGCAACAGTCTTTGTCAGGAGGATCAGTCACACTTGGTAGTCTCTTCCTTGGAGGAGTCGTCTATCTCTCTGACTGCAGGCCATCCAGCATTCCCTGCTGAATCTAACCTGCTTCCAATCACTCTGCCGGATGTCCTTGAAAAATCCACAGACAGAGTCACTGAAGAGAACATGGACTACCCGTGTCTTGGCATGACTTTCACTCAGGCAGAGCTTCCCACTGAGGAAAACGATATGGCAACATCCAACTCTCTTGTAGCTCTGCCAAGTGAGAATGAGGGAGGTCTTTTGATGACTTTTCTCTGTGAATCGTCTGCAGATAGTGGAAAAGCGGTTCCGTTTGCCAGTGCTGAATCAGAGCTCTTGCCCTGTTTCCTTGGAGCATTTACACCAGAACAAGGAGAGACCTTTTTGTCCACTCTGTCAACTATACAACACACTGATAAGGATACTTATACTTCCACTCCAGTGCAAAACATTGGGAACGTGATTCCCAGCCACCCCTCCTTTCCAGAGTCTCCCTGCTCTGGAAACGGTGGCAGCCCAGGACTCCACCCGGTTAAACGGCATCAAATCTCTGTGTCTGCTAACTGTTTGGTTGCAGCCAGCAAAGTCAAGAAAATGGAAATTAAGAAGTTTCCCAGGTCAGACTTCAGCAGCGTAAAATCTAAAGTTTTGACGAGAATTGTGCATCAAAGGTCAGTGTCGGGCACCGCTTCACTGCACAAACCATCACAAGTAAACGTGAACAATAAACACACTGAAGCACAAAGCGGACCACCTATCAAGAGTAGCCCTGGCAAGTTTAGGAGTAGCGCTGCAGTTCTCTCTACCACCACTAAAGTGGTCAATGATGCTCAGAGACGAGTGAATACAGGGGCTGCGAATTGGGGCGTAACATTTGTACAGTCTGGGCATATTGCTGTGGACGGACAGGGGAAGAGTACAGCATCCCCACCTTGCCAACACCCAGCTGCAAATAAACATGCGTCAGCAGTCCAATGCAGTAACCCCAGCTCTGAAGCAGAGCAGGCTGCCTCAAGCCAAGTAGCAGATGCAGCAGTGCTGCATTCTGGCAACCAGACCCTTTGCTTCTCATCCTTAGAAAAAAATCCCAGCAGAAGTGGCCAAACGGATCCCAAACCAACTCCAAAAAAAGGCGTGTTCAGCAAGATTGGGGTCAGGTCAGGCTGGGCTTTAGGCCAGGACAAGCCTTCTGTGCTGAAGAAGCGGACTCGCTGCACATCGGACAGTTTATCATTGTCATCTACGCAATCTAATGAGAAGGGAACAACTTCCATTCTTAAAGCTGACACCCACCTGGCCCAAACCAAACCAGGGAAACTGAACTGCTCTTCCCTGAATATACAGGCCGTACAGACTGAGGCCACAAACGTACCTGCTGAAATCTCCCCAAGAGAGGTTAAGAGGATCAGCCTGGTGGTGAGTATGGACTTGTGATGTAAACAATTAAAAAATCGGCTACAATTTGAAGTACTGTTAATGTTCATGTTCTTTCAGCTTATTCTGTAAATGTTTTGGAAACGAGTGATTTGGTTGGAAAATGTTTTTGTTTTGTGAAACATTCGGGGCCAATTGCACAGTGCTGAGTGACTGAGTGAGAAATTGCTGTCCTCGCAGGCAGAGTCCAGTAAATCGACAACAGCGGGAGCCTCCTCTGATGAGAGTAGGATCAGATTTCGAGGACAGCCAGCTCCTAGACAATCAAGAGGACCACCACTTTCACATCCTCCAGCTGCCAGTCCCACACCAGCCACTCTGTTAACCAGGCGGTGGCTGGGAGCCCAATGGAGGGATGAATATAGGACCTCCAAAGCTGCAGGGACACCACAGTCCAAGCAGAAGAGCAGCCTAGGTAGGACTCATAAAAACTGGCCAAATACTGTACATGCTCTGCATTTTTTTTGTTATCCAGTTAAGCTGAGGCTGTGATAACAGAAATTTACTGTGTGAAATTAGGATATCAGCACATTACAAAATCTGGTGAATCAATGACTGATAATATGATGAAAGCAATGTACTTTCCTACACTTTGACAAGAGTGTTTAGATGAAGCATTAAGTTGTTTGGTTTTTATCATTTAGAGACTGGCTAGCTAATGTTAGCTTGCTCATTCAACCATGTTTTCGTGCTGAGGTTACACTGGGAACACAAATTGAGCAGAACAGTGGACTGGAGGTCAGCAGCAGCGCTCGGTCCAAACCCACCGCTGGTAGAGACTACAGCCTGGAGGAGAGCAGACAACCTTTTCAGAGACTGAGTCGCTGGAGTTTGTGCCGTCTGTTTTGATTTGCTACAGACTACAGATTTGCTACTTTCAGAGAAGTAGTCTCCCAGCAGGTGGGATGGCATTGCACCATTGCATATTACTATTTTCAAGCTACTGTAGCTGTCATATTTGTCGACACTGCATTGAGGCTTTAGTCATACCGAAGTGGGCTTGGTTTGATCTCTCCGCCCCTGTCCCACTTTGTTTTTTGCATTCTTTAAAATTGTGCAATGGGTGCACTTAGGCTCCGACCAGTTATACTTTAAAGTGTTCTCCATTCGTTTCACGAATGAGAAGGTTGACTTGTCAATGTCAGTAAATAAACATTGACAGAAGGTCACAGTCAACCCTCAGGAGTCTTGTGACCGACCTTTGACTAAGCAGAGAGCTAATGATTTCTTAACTATTTCCTCTGTTGTGTAAACGAAGAGAATTGTGAAATACGCCCGTTTAACCCTTTTTGTACTTGAAACAAGCCCAGTAGAGAAGTTGAAGGGCCCTGTAGGATGAAGACAGCACCAGAGGTTCATGGTTTACTGTGTGGTTTATGGACTGAAGCTTGCCGCTATCATTTCAAAAATAATGAAAATGAGGGATACAAAAAAGAAACTTAAGTTTTTATTTGTGTTGCTCTCCCAGCACAGATCCTGAGCCCTATCATGGGGGCGGGGCATTGTAAACTGAAATGATTGAGGTTGTTTTAAAGCATTCTCTCCATCAGAGGGTGACATTGAGCTGTTCCTCTAACAGACCTACTGTTGCCCTCCTGATGAGCTCAGCCATGTTCCACAGGAACACTGTTGGATACAGATGTCACCTCCGGTCTCTTGTCCAGGTCTTGGGGGGGGGGGGACAGCTAACACCCTCTGCCTTATCATAGTAGGCGTCCTGGGGAAGGAGGGGCACTCTTCCTCTGATGGGAAGCCATCTGTACGAGTGGAAAAAGCAGGGGAAGGAAAGGGAGGTTTAGGGCACAATGTTTGAAGGAAGCGCCCTGAGCACAGTAACAAAGCATTAACCTTCTCATGCCGACGACAGACGCTTTACTAAGATGCATTATTTTGTTTAACAGAAGTTGTTGTTTGTTTGTATTAAATCAGTCTTTCACATGTTTGCTGTAGTGAGTGAGATACATGCAGGTAAGTTTTGTACAATATATATGTAACCAAATATAGGTAAGCTGCTGGGATCATTTCATTTTTTCAGAAATTGATGTTTACATTGTCTTCTATGTGCTTTTTTTAATAAAATTTTTTTAACTAGTTTTGCTTATGGACAAATGTCTCTAAATTATCCTATGAAAACGACTCATTATACTACTACCCGTTATGAGAGTAATATTGGCTGCTTTATTAAGCCTGATTTGATCTGGGAGCTCTGTGGACATTTGTACTGCCTGTGTTTGTATTTCTGACCAACGCGCTGGTAAGCTCCGTATGTGTGTTTGTCCTTAATAAAGCGGTTCATGCAGCTGACCTTAATGTTTATTTGTGCTCCATTGCATCCCAGGCAGTCAGAGAGTGCAGTCAACAGAGCCATCCCCTGGAACTGCCTCAACAGCAAGTATTAAGCCTCAACTGCACGGATCCCGACCTCCTCGTACTCCCACTCGGCCTTCTCTTATGGGCCCTCCTCCTCCTTCTAGACTACCACGCAGGACCCTGGGGCCATCCGGGACCCTTGCTGAGGCCAGAGTTCACACTGAGCTGAGTGAAGGTGCTGGGAGTACACAAGGTAACCCTAACAAGGATTTACATAGTTTTTAGAAATACGATATTCAGTCCCCTCAGGCTATTGCATAAAGGTATAAAAAATCAGTTTAATGCAGGTGTTTTCCTGGATCTGGCCACGGTGTTCCTTGTGCTTTTTAACACATCTGGACATGGAGGGGAGGAGCCTCTGTTCTGAATGGTGACCCACTTCAGGCATCAGGCTAGGATGTAAATCCCCCTGGGGCAAATCTGTGTCTGATTTAATGCCTCCACATCTGCCAATATACTGGAGCTTCGGCATCTTAAAAACATTGCGACATTTGTCAGATTTCTTCATTTTAAAATCGGTATGAACGAGCTGAACTCCAGTTCAATGCCAGCAAATCATTGTGTGTTGCTGCTGAGCTTTCGAGTGGTTCTGATGGCATTTGATATTCTTACTGGTGTGTAGTATTAAGAGAGCGGTGTTAGACTGCAGGCTCTCTCACTCCCAGCATCTTCAACAGCTTGCAAGTCTGTGATTGGCTGAGGACCTATGTTCCAAACTAGGGACCCCCCCTTGTGGTTGTCATGGCAACGAGGTTCTATTCCACTCTAGTTCACACACACAGCCTGGAGGATGGTGAGCAGACACACACACTACAACTGATGTCGTCTGAGGTGAAGAAAAGCTTTCCATTGAAAACCAATGGCTGGCTACACAGGACTTCGAAGCTGCACTTGGACCGAATTTCCATCTGATGTTTTCAACAGCTCCTCTCTAGTAGCACAGGGGCGTGCAGCATCCAACTTTGATCTCACCCTCTTGACATGCCTGCTCATTGGATCCTATCGATTTTGTATCATCCCTTTGTTAGCTGCGTTTAACGGAAAAGAGAGAAAGCTTTGGAGAAGTAAGTGAGACTGGAAGTCGAGTCCTAATTGTAGTATCCATGGTGAAGGGTTCAATGGAAAGAGCTTCTGGATATTTTCATCAGTTTAGTTCAGAGGACACAAATATTTGTTTTACATGCTCGATAGTCATTCAGTTATTAGCTACCTCTGCTATGGTAAGTTTAATCATAACAGTCAGAGTAACATTACCCATTGTTAGTTATTCATTGTATTTTACCTAAATTACTGTATTTATGCAAATCTATAAAATGACAAAGAATCATTTCCTGTGGCTTGTTGCACTTACTGTTGTGCTTGTTATGGTCCGTTCACATGCTCTAAGTTGACTGTCATGTCAGTGGTGATTACAGCAGTACTACAGTTGAAAGCAAAGAGGTATTGAGGTGCCCAGTGCATTTCAAATGCTTTTATAAAAACATGTGATTTGTAGTATTTCACCAGCGCTTCTCTATTTGTTCAACAGTTTCTGGAGGACCTCCACATAAACCATCTCCTTTCAGAACGCTGCTGAAAGCTCGACTCACCACAACCTCTGGGAAAAACACTGGACCATGTGAGAATCCATCTCTTTCTATTGTGTGTGTGTGTGTGTGTGTGTGTGTGTGTGTGTGTGTGTGTGTGTGTGTGTGTGTGTGTGTGTGTGTGTGTGTGTGTGTGTGTGTACACACATTACATTTCAGATTTTTCCTTTATCTCGTTGTCCTGTCCAAGGATTTTAGTTTTATTTAAGGTTGTAGAGTTAATGTGAGTGCTATCACATTGATTTTTGCATTCCAAACACTGGTAAATGCTCACACTATGAGAAGGAAACGGCCCTGTCAAATCTGAATTGTGTTGAACGTGATTAAACCCTCCCAAAACACAAAATTGTATTGTTACTACCCAATGTTGTTTATCTTGTGTGGTAATATTTGATGAGGGCTGTTTGATGTTGATTGAACAGTGTGTTTGATCAAACCTAGTGAATTGTTTCCAGCTTAAAAGCAGTCGGCGGTTGTGGTCGGTAGCCCGTTTGTGCTCCGTTATGGGTCAGATTAACTCCAGCCGCTTGTCTCACCTGGGTCTTCTGCTTGTAACAGCTCTGGCCGCCGCCTGCAGACCTGCTGCTCTCACCAGCAAAGGCTCTGCAAATTCTACAGTCAGTCCTCTGAAAAGGACCGCTTCTACAAGACGTGTTCGTCTAACTTCAAGTGGACCTGGTAAGAGTTCAACTGTATCCATTTGATTTTCTATGTGCATTATTCCTGTTTCAACTAAGTATTTATGTGGGCTTGTTTTCAGACGATATTGGTTATTCTGCTTTCTGCAATAATGGTAAAGTATAACATAATAGAAATGCAGTTCAAGCCCCTGTATTGTTATTGTTTAGTTTTCTTAATAGAGACCTGATACTTTATGGTAATGTTGTATTTGTATCGACTACGAAGAACCTCGGCTGCTTCATCTTTAATTGATGTTTCAAGTCTATCGTCTATTTTGAGGAATATTAACTTTAAATAAAACTAATATGGATTACCTTTTTGTTTTTTACCTCACTAAAAACATGCTGAGAAGTTGGAAGTGTTTCTTTTAAAGGCCTTATTATTGTCTGCAGTCATCCTCTCAGACTGCATACAGTCCCAACAACTCTAAGCAATTAAATAGGGCAACCTGTATGTATCTTGTGAGGCGAAACAAAGGGCAAAAATGTCCACAAAAACATGCACAGTAATAATTTAAGGTGACCCTATGTAAGTAAATCTATGTTTTTATCAACTCTCTCATTTAGATATTGTGGCTGACAATAATAGAATAATGAATCAAGCTTTTAGGAAGAAAATTAACCTGAAACTATAACAGTGAGAGGGATAAAGGTAGGTCGTCCCTGTGGCTTGTATCCAGAGTTCTTCTTTCAGCTGAAACTACTACAAATAATACTAGTATTTTACATGTGAATGCTGCTCAGTGCTCACATACAATGCTTGATGCATACTTTCATTCTCTTCATTTGTCCCGTCTTTTACAGCGCGGTTAAGCTTACAGTTTTACAGAAACTAGATGGAAAAACATGCAGCATTATAAAACATTCAATTAGTGGGCACATTCTTTTCAGTCCTAGATTGAATATGTTTCACAGTCATAGCTGAGGACACATTTTCACAGAGGGCTGTGCCAGCAAAGCCATTTGCAGCTCAGCTCATCACACAAACGCATGTCTGTTATCTCCTGCCATCCCACTGCTGGGGAAGGAAAGTGTAAACGAGAGGAAGAGTGAGGGGAATGGGCTTGAATTCCTATTGGCTGCTTATATGCCATTAGCTCCTCCCACCCCCTCTGCTCTCTTCCTAGCATCCTGGCTCTGCTACAGCACCGCCATCATTAAGCTTGGAGATGCTGCGTTGCTCTGCTGTGGGAGATTCATGTATTTGGTGAATAAGCTGAAGCCTGGCTTTACCAAGAGGATTAAGGGATTTTTATTTTTTTCCCTGCCCCAATCGCTTCTGTTAGGTTGTGCCACAAACCACTGGCCAGCCTTGAACCTTCTCTGTATTTTCCAGCCTTCACAGCTTGGAATTAGATTTTGAGTTGGGAGATCTGCCATGCTGAACTGGGTGCCTTTTGCTTATTTCAGGGCTGTTTCAGTGGTGTAACTCTTACTACTCTTTTTGTTGATTTTTATTTATATTTTTGGCTGTCTGGTGTGCTTTTACCTGAGGCATGATACACTGAGGCACATGCATGTGGTTCATAGCCAACATCGAGCGTCTGCATTTGGAAACTGTTTTTTTTTTTTTTTTTTTTTAAAGTAATTGTTGGCTAAAACCATTGGGCGTCTCGCTTTGTTTTGGAGAGATGTTATGGTCTCCAAAGCTCTCCCTGTCGAACATCCACGTGCGTCTGACAGCCAAGGGTTTACTCCGAAACATTCAGCTGCTGTCAGGATGCAGGAAGAACACTGTGGTTTTCCAAGCAGGTCTGTCAGTTACTTCATCATTGAATATTTCTGCCAACATTGTTGTGGTGTTTGCGCCTCTTTGCTCTGATATTAAGCCATTCCTACCAGTGTTTGCTTCTCACACGTAGACCTATGGGCAGCTAGCTCTTGCTGAAATCTATTTTTAAGATGATCTGTTTACTAGTTTGCAAAGTAAGAGGGTCATCTTTCATTTAGCCACATTGGTCACCAAATCATGCAACCCTGAGCATAACTGGTGTATGATATGAATCTTTAAATCGGCAATAATTGTGTTTTATAATATTATTTCAGTCGTATTGTATTTTCAGAATGACTATTATTTTTGAGGCCACCTTATTATAAGACTGTGTCAAAATGCACTTTGTCTTGCTCTCCTGCTCACTGGGACATAGTACTCCTGTTTCAACCTGAGGTATAGTAAAGTTATTTTGGTTCTTGGTCTCTAGGTTGAACCTTGTTGAACAGGACTCTGGCAAAACAGCAGCTTCCTGTAGTTCCCACATTATTTAAAGCATTCTTCTCCTGTTTTTAAAAGGTTATGACCAAATATGGTAATTTAGTTTTACTCACTGCGATTATAGTAACTGTAACATAATTAAAATTTTTATTTTAATAATGTTAAAATTATATTAGTAACATTATTAAACAATGGAAATAATTATTTGTTTACTCCAACAAAGTCATTATTAGTATTTACAAGGTGTCCCATGAATCATGTCAGTTAAAACACATTCATTCATTTAAGACAAGTGTCCAGTGAATGTTCCACTGACCATTATTGTCTTGTTCAACCGAGCCCTATAACAAGTGCCCGATTGTCAGCGGTCACCCATCATGCTTTGTGCTATGGTGTGCTATCTCTTTACAGCAGCAGAGCGCTACGCAGTGGAGTCACTAAATCACTCGCTATTTGATGTAAAGCGTACATGTTGAAATGGTACAAAACGAGGACATGTCATCAGCTCTGTGTTCAGACACTTTGATGAAAATAGCTGCAGGTCCTCTGTTGCCATGGAACAGCAGTCAAAGGGAGAGATGGCCTGTGTGCTTATGTAAGGTCAAATTCAAATGACAGCGCAGATTTGTGTGGTAATGGAAAACAAAAGCCTCATTACAGTTAAAAACACTGTTAGATGATACTAAATCCTAGAATATACAGTGGGTACGGAAAGTATTCAGACCCCTTTAAATTTTTCACTCTTTGTTTCATTGCAGCCATTTGCTAAAATCAAAAAAGTTCATTTTATTTCTCATTAATGTACACTCAGCACCCCATCTTGACAGAAAAAAACAAATGTAGAAATTTTTGCAAATTTATTAAAAAAGAAAAACTGAAATATCACATGGTCATAAGTATTCAGACCCTTTGCTGTGACACTCATATTTAACTCACATGCTGTCCATTTCTTCTGATCCTCCTTGAGATGGTTCTACTCCTTCATTGGAGTCCAGCTGTGTTTAATTAAACTGATTGGACTTGATTAGGAAAGGCACACTGTCTATATAAGACCTAACAGCTCACAGTGCATGTCAGAGCAAATGAGAATCATGAGGTCGAAGGAACTGCCCAAGGAGCTCAGAGACAGAATTGTGGCAAGGCACAGATCTGGCCAAGGTTACAAAAGAATTTCTGCAGCACTCAAGGTTCCTAAGAGCACAGTGGCCTCCATAATCCTTAAATGGAAGAAGTTTGGGACGACCAGAACTCTTCCTAGACCTGGCCGTCAAGCCAAACTGAGCAATCGTGGAAGAAGAGCCTTGGTGAGAGAGGTAAAGAAGAACCCAAAGATCACTGTGGCTGAGCTCCAGAGATGCAGTAGGGAGATGGGAGAAAGTTCCACAAAGTCAACTATCACTGCAGCCCTCCACCAGTCGGGGCTTTATGGCAGAGTGGCCCGACGGAAGCCTCTCCTCAGTGCAAGACATATGAAAGCCCGCATAGAGTTTGCCAAAAAACACATGAAGGACTCCCAGACTATGAGAAATAAGATTCTCTGGTCTGATGAGACCAAGATTGAACTTTTTGGGGTTAATTCTAAGCGGTATGTGTGGAGAAAACCAGGCACTGCTCATCACCTGCCCAATACAATCCCAACAGTGAAACATGGTGGTGGCAGCATCATGCTATGGGGGTGTTTTTCAGCTGCAGGGACAGGACGACTGGTTGCAATTGAAGGAAAGATGAATGCGGCCAAGTACAGAGATATCCTGGAAGAAAACCTCTTCCAGAGTGCTCTAGACCTCAGACTGGGCCGAAGGTTCACCTTCCAACAAGACAATGACCCTAAGCACACAGCTAAAATAACAAAGGAGTGGCTTCGGAACAACTCTGTGACCATTCTTGACTGGCCCAGCCAGAGCCCTGACCTAAACCCAATTGAGCATCTCTGGAGAGACCTGAAAATGGCTGTCCACCAACGTTCACCATCCAACCTGACGGAACTGGAGAGGATCTGCAAGGAAGAATGGCAGAGGATCCCCAAATCCAGGTGTGAAAAACTTGTTGCATCATTCCCAAGAAGACTCATGGCTGTACTAGCTCAAAAGGGTGCTTCTACTCAATACTGAGCAAAGAGTCTGAATACTTATGACCATGTGATATTTCAGTTTTTCTTTTTTAATAAATTTGCAGAAATTTCTACATTTGTTTTTTTCTGTCAAGATGGGGTGCTGAGTGTACATTAATGAGAAATAAAATGAACTTTTTTGATTTTAGCAAATGGCTGCAATGAAACAGTGAAACATTTAAAGGGGTCTGAATACTTTCCGTACCCACTGTACATTTGCTCATGTGTGAATATGTTCTGTTTTGTGACTACATATGAGAATCGCATCAGGCAGCCCAAAGAGGAAATGTATTTCTAAAAATAAAAGGAGTGAAAGCTAAAACTACATTTTGCTTCACAGTGGGGGGAAAAAAAAAAGCCCATATATAAAAATCAAAACTATTACATTAACTACTTATTGTACACGTTGGTTTACATGATCACATAGACACATTTAATATTTCCACAATATGATGCAATACTGCCACTCTGCAGTAGCTCATCAGCCTGAGTACGTCACTGAGGTTGGCTTCATTCTGCCGGCCTGTTTGTGTTGCATGTTGGCTGTGATGGTGCTTGAGATGGCTCCACCTTCCTGCTCTTTGCACAGCCAGCAGAGGGCCCCCTCCTTTAAGGAAACCCTTGTAGAGAACGGCAACATCATCACAATAATTGAAAGCTGAGCAGCACAGTTGAACTGTTTGTGTGGCTATGTATCAGAAAAAGGTTTTCGCTTTTGACATTTCTCATGCTGCACTAATGCTCATGATACAAAAATAGGTAGAAAAAACAGTTTCAAAATAATTGGGCGAATGCAGCCAGGACACTGAAATGGAAATCTGTTTTTCTGCTCGATTTCAGTCTGATAATCTCACACGCTCTAGAACATACATGTCAAACTGTTCACAAAGTTAAAGCATTAGAGGCCAAAACATTGTGAAAGTCATTTAAAATGGTACAGTAATGCGTGTCTTGTTGTGTTTGTCTTGAAGGCTGCGCCTGTCTTTTATGCTGAGCAGTTGACTTTAGCTCTGAGACACAGAGGCCACTGAGAAACTCGTTTTTTTGAGGTGAACAGCACACCCGGATGCGGTGCTGTGTAAACTCAAGCCTCTGGCATGAATGTGGAATAGAATTATTCAGAGGAAATGGATCTGGCTTTTTATTATCATGCTCTCATATAGGTTTTCGCTTTGCTCCGTCGCCACAGTGTTGAGCCAGCCTGGGGTGTTATGTTGACCCAATCAGGCCAGGGCTCGCTGCTCTGCAGCTCCTGGATCAGCCGTCTACAGTAGGCAGGGAGGATATTTCCTCTGGTTAGATTAAAAACCTTCTCCTCACTGCCAATAGATACTCTGGGGTTTTATTTTGAAAGGCTAAATGCAGCATTACTTTGCTCTGAAAGATGTCTACATCCCACAGTTACATGCTGGTGTTATTCTGGGATGTTATGATGCATCCAAATTTAGCTCTAATATGCTCCAGGTCTTGTATAAAGGGCATGATTGTAAACACTGAAGCTGGGGTTGTGCCTACACCGTATTAGGGGAGCACACTTGAGTGGACTCACTTACAGTTCCTTTTTATAGTAACTTTATCACTGGTTTTACTTTGACTAATTCACTTGTAAAGTCTATTTGTTTTTATATATCAATATTAGTTTTTTTTTTTTTGCAGAATAATCTTGATTGGCTCCCACAGCAGTTCTCTAAACCAGCTGATTGAGTATCCCCACAGGCGGTAAAATAGATTCCACTCACTGGTTTTCCCCATATGGCTCAGGCTACACTCACTGCTGTGTTACATAACACTCACTCCAGTCTCCTCTTAAACAAAACTGTGCTTTCAAAGAAACACACGGGTGTGCTTTTCCTCCCTCAGTGGTAGTGAGTTTGTCAGTTTCGTGTCCCTCAGTTCTGGTGTCTGTTGTAGAGGAGTAAACAAAGTGTTCTTCATTAGTAGGATTGATGGTAGCTATTTTACGGGGGTGATGTATTTATAAAGCTGATGTACATCAAAGCTGCAGTAGCACGGCCTCGCTAAAATAAGTTGTCCTTGGTGACCAGTGTCTGCACAGCACCACATTGAATTAGGATATGGAAAACTAATTGCATTCAGGGGATCCATTTTTACGTCGGGTCTGTCTGAGGAGCAGCAGCACTGGGACTCATCAGACCAGCTGGTTGGAAAGAACAGTTCCGTCCTGCAGAGAGATCCAGAGCTTTGATGCTGGAGCTTGCTGCATCTGTGACCCTGACAGTGGGAGTGTATAGGGTGGGTGTGGTGCTGTCGGACCAGCTGTAACGGTTATTGGGGGGGGGGGGTTATGATGATGATTATTGACGTTGTCACAACACTCAACATGTTTTCTTTCACAGTGGACAACGGCAAACCCAAGGCCAGCTCCCGCCAGCAACACCCTCAGCAGCAAGCGTCCCAACCAAACCAGCGTAGTGGAGCTCCGGATGTGGTGCCAGCGAGTGTCGCCGAGGGAGGGAGGAAGGACCAGAGCGCCCAGCAGCTCAGAGCGCTCCTGACAGCCAGTGACAACAGATTTCAGGCCGTCGCCATCGTCTTGCAGCAAACTTTGGCTGAGGTATGAACATTTTAGTTATGACTGGAGGTACATTATTTTATATTTTTACAGAAAAAAATAATCAAGTGTACAATTACTGCAGCTTTCAGCCTCACCTACCTTTTTATTCACAGAAAAATGGAAAGGTCTTTTTAAATATCAAAGACCTGTTGGATATTAATAATATGTATTTGCTGTCGGTAGTCATCAGACACAGATCACTGGCCTAGTTCAGTTTGTGATTGATTCCAGCGGTATTATAAATCCAATACTAACAGTGTGGCTCACATTACCATGTTAGGTTGTGCCTAGTATACGCTCACCGGCCACTTTATTTGGTACACCTTGCTAGTACCGGGTTGGACCCTTTTGCCTTCAGAACAGCAAACAAGGTGTTGGAAACATTGCTCACAGATTTTGATCCATATCGACGCGATGGCATCACGCAGTTGCTGCAGATTTGTCAGCTGCACATCCATGATGCCAATCTCCTGTTCCAGCACATCCCAAAGGTGCTCAATTGGATTGAGATGTGGTGACTGTGGAGTACAGTGAACTCATTGTCATGTTCAAGAAACCAGTTTGAGATGATTTGAGCTTTGTGACACGGTGCATCATCCTGCTGGAAGTAGCCATCAGAAGATGGGTCCACTGTGGTCATAAAGGGATGGACATGGTCAGCAACAATACTCAGGTAGGCCGTGGCGTTTAAACGATGCTCAATTGGTACTAAGGGGCCCAAAGTGTGCCACGAAAATATCCCCCGCACCATTACACCACCACCAGCAGCCTGACACGTTGATATAAGGCAGGATGGATCCATGCTTTCATGTTTTTTACACCACATTCTGACCCTACCATCTGAATATCACAGCTGAAATCGAGACTCATCAGACCAGGCAACGTTTTTTCAATCTTCTATTATCACATGTTGGTGAGCCTGTGCGAATTGTAGCCTCAGTTTCCTGTTGTTTGATGACAGGAGTGGCACCCGGTGTAGTCTTCTGCTGCTGGAGCCCGTCTGCTGCTGGAGCCCGTCTGCTTCAAGGTTCCACGTGTTGTGCGTTCAGAGATGGTGTTCTGCGTACCTTGGTTGTAAAGAGTGGTTATTTGAGTTACTGTTTCTATCATCTCCAACCACTCTGCCCATTTTTCTCTGACATCAACGAGGCATTTTCGTCCACACGACTGCCGCTCACTGGATATCTTCTCTTTTTCGGACCATTCTCTGTAAACCCTAGAGATGGTTGTGCGTGAAAATCCCAGTAGATCAGTAGTTTGTGAAATACTCAGACCAGCCCGTCTGACACCAACAACCATGCCACGTTCAAAGTCACTTAAATCCCCTTTCTTCCCCATTCTGATGCTCGGTTCGTACTTCAGCAAGTCCTCTTCACCACGTTTAGATGCTTAAATGCATTGAGTTGCTGCCATGTGATTGGCTGATCAGCTATTTGTGTTAACAAGCAATTGAACAGGTGTGCCTAATAAAGTGGCCGGTGAGTGTATATCAGGCATGAAGATTCACAATATCTGTCCAAAGCAGAAAGCAGAAATCTATCATATCTTACCTGCATTATGCGTTCCATTTTACATCATTTTATGGAAAGCTGAGATCTTATTTATGCCAGATACTTTTAAGATATCGCCTCTTGATTTCTAAATTTACAGTTTGTGGTTTAGTACACACAGTCTGAATATATCTTTATGACATAACTACTATATCACATAACTGTGTGTTGATGGAAGGCAAACCAATGCCATTTCTATTTACAGCAAAGCATGTGGGGGGGGGGGGGGGATTGTAAGGGTATGAGGGGCTGCTCACACACAGACCTACTTGGAAGCTGTCCAACACAAAACAGCCCTGTTGTCGTCCCCTGAACAACTGAGGCCATCCTTGATCAAAGAGAACATCCGCTCCATTTCAGAATGAATCTTTATTGCAGCAGAAGATTTTAACAGAAGAGCTGAACTCATTCTGGCTTCTGTCTAAGAGCTCGCCCGCCTTTCAGTTCAGTTGTACACTTCATGGATTCATAGGTCATTCAGGTAGACGAGCATGACACAGAAAGTTTAAACTTCCATATTTTAAAAAGGCTCTGTTTGTTTTGGATCTGTTTTAATAGTGGTGCCATGTGATTGGCTTCCAGGAACTCTGTGCCCCAAGACACAGTGCAAACAGACTTATCCTATCAGCTACCCACCCAACCGCAACCATCTACTGCCTCATTTAGGTGTTGTCGTAGCAAAATTATGATTCGGTGCTTGGACTGTGTAAAGTAAATTTAGTCACTTTACAGTCTAATATGAGTGAATTATGAAATGATTGTGTAAACCTAGAGGTTAAAATGTCACAAGCTATTTGAGTCTCTCTGGTTAACTCTAGACGTGTTCACGTGTGTTGATTGAGTGAAGAAGTGAGAAACAACAAAACACTTTTACATATGCATAACAAATACTGAATCTTGTGGTTCAGTGCTGTTAGAACTAAAAACAGAGATGGGTAGCCTGACGACCAAAGGGGGTTCATGATGTATGTGATATATTTGATTTTCTTCCTCCACTCTTCATTATCCCCTGGCTAACAGTGCTGTTGCATTGACTATTGTCAAACATCAGAACACCAAGGTAGTTGTAGAAACCCTATTTTAGCATATATAAAATGATATATTTTTTTCCCTTTGTTACTTTGTGTTGGGTTTTATGTCCTTGACAGTTGAGGCCTGATTGAGTGGCACAAAGAGAAGACGTCAGGTCTGCCAGGATTTTGCAATCCACTGGACCTCATCTGACATTGTTGCTCCCCCTCTGACACATCAGCACAGGGAGTTGAGGCCAAATCTATGAATCGCACATGTATGGATGACCCTATCTCTAACCCTACTGTACCTGCTGTGGCTCCAGTTTAGCGGAGCGCTCTGTCACACACGCACATCAGCAGTGTTTGTGTGTAAGGGATTGTAAAAATCTGTTTGCAAGCAATGTGCTACTTACTGTATGTATTAACAAGAGCCAGGGTCTCTGGAGGAAAGGGAAAAAAAGCCGAGTATCTTAGTTGCTAACATGAAACATATGGCCTAGAAACAAGGGGATGTTTGTTGACCAGAATTTAACAAATGTGTTCAAGTGGTTGTGCACTTGAGCTCTCTGCAGCAGTGTTATTTCAGAAAAATAAACCACTGCTTCTCTCAATTGTAATACAGAAAGTCACTCATGCACTTATTTCCTTTGGCCTAGAAGATTAACTAACTTTACTCCGGCCTTACTCCAGAGTTTGACACCAGACGGATCCCTTGTGGCAGCGCTCTGGATAGTTGCAGTTGTGACATGTGAGTTCATGTCAGTCCAATTTTAGCCTCAGTGAGCTTCAGCGATTACTGTTGGTTTTTTAATTGCTCCTGCAAAAAAAGTGAAAAAGTCCAGGTATTCTGTGAATGCAGTCAAGTGTCTTAAGTTATTTTGACATTTGCTCCTCAGATGTTTTAGAATCATTCCAAACCATGAGCATCAGCATGTTTGCTTGTTGTAACTTGAGTGCTCGTTCCATTCATTACAAAGTCAGTAGTAACTCATTTTTTGAGAGTAGTGCAGAGAGTATTGACTGATGGATATATATGGAGCTATCAAAAAAACAAAAGCTGGAGAAAAAAAAAAACGTGTTCAGATACTGTCCCATGTAATGTGACAGCTGGTGTTTTACGGCACAGTGTGTTTGACTCGTATCTATGTCTGGTTAGCAGGGTTGTGCAACTGATTACATCAACAATTACTAAAAACACAATGTTTGTTCCTCTCACTGACTAACACACACCCCTCCACTGAAACCAGTGATTCCAGTGAACACGTTCTATCTCACACACACACACACAACTTGTATTTAATATGAAAACATCAATTCAGTACACAAGAATATCAGATTTGTGTGTTAATGGGTGAGTCTGTGTGGATGGAGTGTGCAATGGAATTTGGTGGCAATTCATCAGACCAAGAATAGGAGGCATGGTCTCACCAGCATGGTGTGAGAATGTCCCAGCTGTTGACTTGATATGGTTATGGGCACTAAGCGAGGGCTGAACACTGGTTCTTATCTGTTTGGATGAAGTGTGTGAGCACCGGGTCTGGTTTGACACAACTTCACTCGGAGAGCAAATGCTGTGTCTGCGTTTCAGCGTAGGAATGCGAGCGCATTCCCCCGCCCCCCCCAAAAAAAAAAACAGATGAATGATTGATGGTCTTCACTTCACTTGCTTTCTAATGTTCACAATATTTCTTGTAACTTGATCTGAAGCAATTAGTCATTGATCTTAGTCGGCCATCAAGTGTTATTCTACACCTGACATGGTATCATGCGGATATACACTGGGGATGTCTACTCTTTGTACCCATAGATTAGCTTTACTGTGTCGGTAAAATGGTTTCTAATGCCGCCGTCTGAGTGATTACTGAGGTCAACAAGTGACATCATTTTCTTTAATGCTATACATTGACTGTAAAGACTTGTGCTCACACAGAAGCTGGGAATGTGATCCGTCTCAGCATGTTATCATCTTGTATAGATCGTACCCATGAAGCCTTGCAGCAGAGCGTACGGTAGTGATGCAGAGGGGTGAGGGGATGATTTAATGTAGGTTTGGGTGGGGGATGGTGGTAATGAAGCCTCCATGTATCCCCTGGGAAGGTCACTGCTCAGCACTAGTCCTGCTCCATCAGCCTGATGTCAGGCAGCTCTGTGCAATTTATCTGTTTGCTCGTCTCCGGCTGCCTTTAGTGCTGTCTTAAAGTGACCTCGCCTCACTGATGAGGAGGCTGTTCTTGTGTACACTGAAGCCGGCCCCTTTTGGGTTTTCTTTAGGTGTAATACGGTAATGCACTCTGCAGTCACTCTCCTCAGCCAGCAGAGCGGCTTTTTCAGTCCTGCCGCCGATGTAGTCAGAGCAGTCTGAGAGGAGGTGTGTGTGTGGAGAGGTGGTGCGTCCACCTGGACCACTGTCTGTGCTGGAGTACTGGGTCTCCATAGCTGGAGGGGGAGTCTCCAGCTAGTAAGCCTCGGGCTGAGGCTGGGTCATGGGCTGTATTGGCAGCAGAGCGTGCCTTAGTGCTCCCAACGCTGCAGAGAGGGTAACCGGCTTCTACATTGTTCTACTCTGCAGTGAGGAATAGATGCAGTTCTGGGATAGAGCTAGACAGGCTGGACTATATTTGCTTTTGTCTTACCAGGCTATTATGTGTCTGGTTCATACTTGAATTATGCAGGCTGTGTGGTGTACTGTTTAGTGTGTCAGGGTGTTTATGTGAACCGACATAGTCGGAACGGTATCACATGAGGGGTAAACAGTTTTTGGATGCGTCTGTTTGAATTGTGGAGGAGCACTGCAGCTACAGCCTCGTCTTTACTGCACAGCTGAGTCAGACAGGGAGAAGTAAAAGAGTTGGGCTGACAGAAAGCATGTGCTAAGACTGAGAACACGAGATGA
The DNA here is from genome assembly GCF_004355925.1 of Anarrhichthys ocellatus. NCBI lineage: Eukaryota > Metazoa > Chordata > Actinopteri > Perciformes > Anarhichadidae > Anarrhichthys > Anarrhichthys ocellatus. The sequence goes on from NW_022280049.1 coordinate 5,953,653, forward strand.
ATGTCTATTTTTCCTTAATCTCCCTCCCTTGCTGCCATGGTAATGTTGATGTATTTGCATTTGGCAGTCGAACCCAATATCCTGGAAGGACAAACTGAACTCATTAGATGGTTATGTGTCAAGGGTGTTGCCCTGGCAGAGCCTTCCTTCTAATACCGACTAACTTAAGTCCTATATATTCAACTTCAAACTGATGGCGTTGTTCATGTGATGATTTAAGTGGAAAACATTGCGCTGACATCTTCATGAGCATGTGCGTCACTGTTTACATGTGTTTTCTCTCTGCAGCGTGATGAAGCAGCAAGGCAGTGCGGGGATCTGTCCCAGGAGCTGGTCGGCCTTCGAGGAGAGCTGGGTAAGTTAGGTCACCTTGGTCACACACCAGCTGTGTTTAAAGTTGTTATCACCAAAGCACACACTTCTGCTACAGGCTCTGCTCTGCACCTTTCTGATGCGTTGTTGTCCTTCTTTGATTGTTCACTTTAGACGATAAGGAAACATTTAAGGTCATGTTTGTATCAATAATGGGAACAATAACGTTTTCCTATTGTTTCCTATCTGGTTGTTTACTTATTTTGTTGCTGTGATCTAAAGCAGTTATTGATCTTATTTATTGGTGCTTTAAATTCAATGTGTATGTCAGGCATTATTCTACATTGATGAAGTTAGTCTCCCACTGCATTGCACTGTACTCAGTCATAGCCAGTGTGACACAATAGTTTTCATAAATGAAACATTACCATCTCTGTATGCAGGGGAGGTCTTACTCCGGCTTGCTTTTGCCTACCAAATAGATACCCCCCCTGGTAAGGGGGGGGTATCTTCCTCCACTCGTTGACTGCTTTGTCCTCGGCTGAAACACACATGCCTATTTGTCAAGGCATGTGTGTTTAAAGTGTTGCTGAGTAGACTGGTCAGCCCGTTCCCTAGGGAGTGTCAGGCTGACCTCTGACCCCACGCGGGAGGGGCTCCCAGTGGTGGAATGCCACGCCACCAGAGGCCTTGTGAGCGCTTCGGGACAATGACCCGTGCTTTCTGTCCAGCCTATGTGCTGTTACACAGAGTAGACCTGTATGTACAGACGCATGCGCGCTCCCAGTACACGCTCGCTCACCAGCTTTCATCTCTTACTCGAGGCAGCAGCAGTGTTGGGGCTCCTCCCCTCCCTCACAGCCTCGGGACTTCCACATGACTGCTCTTACAGTTGTGTGAAAAGTGTTTGCTCCCTTCCTGATTTCTTATTTTTTTGCATGTTTGTCACACTTAAATGTTTCAGATCGTCAAACAAATTTAAATATTAGACAAAGATAACACAAGTAAACACAAAATGCAGTTTTTAAATGAAGGTTTTTATTATTAAGGGGGGAAAAAAATCCAAACCTACATGGCCCTGTGTGAAAAAGTGATTGCCTCCTAAACCTAATAACTGGTTGGGCCACCCTTAGCAGCAACAACTGCAATCAAGCATTTGCGATAACTGGCAATGAGTCTTTTACAGCGCTGTAGAGGAATTTTGGCCCACTCATCTTTGCAGAATTGTTGTAATTCAGCCACATTGGAGGGTTTTTGAGCATGAACCGCCTTTTTAAGGTCATGCCACAGCATCTCAATCGGATTCAGGTCGGGACTTTGACTAGGCCACTCCAAAGTCTTCATTTTGTTTTTCTTAAGCCATTCAGAGGTGGACTTGCTGGTGTGTTTTGGATCATTGTCCTGCTGCAGAACCCAAGTGCGCTTCAGCTTGAGGTCACGAACAGATGGCCGGACATTCTCCTTCAGGATTTTTTGGTAGACAGCAGAATTCATGGTTCCAATTACCACAGCAAGTCTTCCAGGTCCTGAAGCAGCAAAACAGCCCGAGACCATCACACTACCACCACCATATTTTACAGTTGGTATGATGTTCCTTTTCTGAAATGCCGTGTTACTTTTACGCCAGATGTAATGGGACATACACCTTCCAAAAGTTCAACTTTTGTCTCGTCAGTCCACAGAGTATTTCCCCAAAAGTCTTGGGGATCATCAAGATGTTTTCTGGCAAAACTGAGACGAGCCTTTATGTTCTTTTTGCTCAGCAGTGGTTTTCGTCTTGGAACTCTGCCATGCAGGCCATTTTTGCCCAGTCTCTTTCTTATGGTGGAGTCATGAACACTGACCTTAATTGAGGCAAGTGAGGCCTGCAGTTCTTTGGATGTTGTTCTGGGGTCTTTTGTGACCTCTTGGATGAGTCGTCGCTGCGCTCTTGGGGTAATTTTGGTCGGCCGGCCACTCCTGGGAAGGTTCACCACTGTTCCATGTTTTCGCCATTTGTGGATAATGGCTCTCACTGTGGTTCGCTGGAGTCCCAAAGCTTTAGAAAAGGCTTTGTAACCTTTTCCAGACTGATGGATCTCAATTACTTTGTTTCTCATTTGTTCCTGAATTTCTTTGGATCGCAGCATGATGTCTAGCTTTTGAGGATCTTTTGGTCTACCTCACTTTGTCAGGCAGGTCCTATTTAAGTGATTTCTTGATTGAGAACAGGTGTGGCAGTAATCAGGCCTGGGTGTGGCTAGAGAAATTGAACTCAGCTTTCCAAAGATGTGATAAACCACAGTTAATTTATGTTTTGACAGGGGGGGGCAATCACTTTTTCACACAGGGCCATGTAGGTTTGGATTTTGTTTTTCCCCTTAATAATAAAAACCTTCATTTAAAAACTGCATTTTGTGTTTACTTGTTATCTTTGTCTAATATTTAAATTTGTTTGATCTGAAACATTTAAGTGTGACAAACATGCAAAAAAATAAGAAATCAGGAAGGGGGCAAACACTTTTTCACACAACTGTATATGCTGAGCGCTGTTATATCTGTGCTTTACCACATTCTTCACGTCCGTAAATTCCTCTAGACTGTGTCGCTGCCTGCTTCCATAGTGATCTCACTCCTCATACAGCAATAAACTACAGTCTTGGGGCCCCAGCCCAAATTGTGATACAACCACACCCCTTTTTATCATCCATCACACGTAAAATTATATCTAAAAGGGATCTGAATTATCGGTGACACTTCCAAACACCCATCACCCTGCTGAGTGTTTGCCAGAATGCGGCTAACTTTAGATCAGCTGGGCCCTCCTCCCCAGTATGAGCCATGAGGTGTTTTTGTGAAGTGGGTTTAGACAAAGGCTCATATGACCAGATCTCTATTACACGTGGTTGTGGAGTGCTGGGCTCCGTTTGATGAGCTGTACATGTCAAAGCGTGATAGATGGTCCCTATGTTATCTTGGCCTCTGTTCCTGGATCTGCTGCTGTTATTCCACTCTTGCTAAGGTGAATCTTCATGCTCCTGCAGTGCCGAGTTTATACTGTAGCTCAGTTTTAACCGTGCAAAAACAGACTCTGGGACTTTCTTTGCATCCGGATTTATCAGCATCAGGAATACACATCATTTGGGACTATTCGTCTGTGACAAAGTTGTTCAACATGACTAAAATTGCAACCCTCAACACAGATGTGTGAACCAGTAAAGACGTTAAATACAGCATGTGGCCCTCATGGCTAACAGGGGAGTCTTCATACCTGCAAAAGATGTTGAAAAGCGCCTGTCATGACCATGGTAGCATTATACTGTGGCTGCCAAATCTGTGTTTTAGAACGGGATGTAAATTGTAAGATGTTGTATCGCAGCAGAGCAACATCTGGGTTCAGTTTTAAGTTCTGAGTAGTTGTGGTTTATTGATACCAACCGTTTGAAAGGGAATCACCTGCTTAACATGTCGGCAGACGTTCTTGTGCCTTCTTACTGCACACCATCAGTGCGAGTTCACTAGTGACTTGACGTTCACATCGGCTTGCTGGTCTAAACAGTGTTTGTGCGCAAGCATTTAAACTGGAGACAGGTTATGGAGTCGGTCACTGTCACCTACTCCAGAGCAGATATAAACACTTGGCAATGGAAACAGTTGGGCAATAGTGAGACTGGTTTACTGAGCAAAAGCCACCAATTGCACAAACTTCAAAATGGCAAATTACCAGCTGCGGAGGGAACAGGCCTGATTTAAGAAATCTGTTATGATTTCTGGATATTGTGAAAGAATTAGGAGACAAGTTGTTGGCGTATCTTTATCTGCCTATAAATAACTGCAGTGTAGTTGGCATATGCACTCAAGTGCAAGAGGAACCTCCCCCTGAAAGTCAGTTTTTCCATTCCTTTTTGGAGCCCATTCAGTGTCGCACATTTACACCCACGTAGACTTTTGCTGAACAGAGTTTCTTCCAGTGGACGTATAGTATTTGTTACACAATCAGTTACTCATACCAATGTTCCTCTGCCCTATTTAATGAATATTAGTCTACACAGCTGCATACAATCACTGGACACCATACACATGTCCTGTCACCTTTTTACTAGCGTTCTGTTGTATTTCCAGTTTGCTCCGTCCACTCATCTGAACTCCTGGAGAAGGAGAAGGATGAGTTGTATGTCGCTCTGCAGGATGCTCTGCACAAACTGCAGGAGCAGCACCAGAACGACCTGGTGGAGCTGGAGCAGAGACTCCAGGCCTTCTATCAGGCTGAGTGGGACAAGGTCCACCTCACCTACCAGGACGAGACTGACAAGTGCAAGACTCTCATGCAACAGCAGGTTTGTCCCGACTCCCCTTTGAAATAATCAGAATCAGCTTTATTGGCCATGTATTACTGCTACATACACACATAGATAATGTACAAAAGTATATATGAACATAAAACACAAAAACAACCGCAGTGATTAGCAATGCCTTATGATCGGTGATGCTGCGGTTTCATAATGAAGTCCACCCTGTGTTCTTCTTGAAGATGGGAGAGCTTAAAGCCAATCATGAAGCCATGAAGCTGGAGCTAGAGAGCAGCCACGCAGAACAGCTGCTGTCTGTTAGACAGCAGTATGACATGTCACTGGAAGGTGAGTGAGCAGTGTTTCACCAAATTAATGAAACTATTCTATAAAGTTGCATTTTATGATTTTTATTTGAAACTGAAGCTTTGAGTGTATTTTAACTTTGAATATTCTTCCTCAGTTAGCAAATGCATGCATGGATTTTTGTATTGCATCATAACATTAAATTGTGATCAGACTTGAGCTTTGTTGTGCGGTTAAAGTTATCTGAAATGATTATTGCGTCCTCTTCAGAGCTCAGCAAAGTCCACAACCAGGAGCTGCAGTCCTTGGAAAGAACCCTGAAAGAGACGGGAGCCACTCTGTCTGTAAGCTTGACTTTTGTTTTTCCTTTCATCGAAGAGACTCGCACAAAACGATTGCACGTCACCTCACGAGGATAACTTGTGAATTGATGTGTGGAAGCTTTACTCGGTGAGTCTGTTGTGCTGCGTACATCCACAGGAACGGATCCAAGAGCTGACTGTGGAGAACTATGCCCTGATTGAGAAGCTGACTGCGGTGGAGAACCGGAGGAAACAGCTGGCCGAGAAGAGTCAGGTACTCTTATCTGTGTGATTTTTATAGCACAGCTGCACTTGAGAAACATCTCATGACTCCAGTGTTGTTTGCCTTTTTAAGCTTAAAAGGTGACAGAAGCCAATGATTACAAGAGAGGAACGATAAACATTACACGTTATCTTAAAGGAACGGTTGTCTATGAGGTCAGTTAACCATTCTTTATGAACTGGTTTGAGTGGGTCTCTGCCCAGAGGGTAGATTTTACTTCTCCCAGAGTGCTGTTGTCAGTGTTAAGTAGCTTCCACATGTACTCGGCGTTCTGCCCTGGCCCAGTAGAGTCTTTAAGGGAACTACCTCACATCACCCTGCCACTCCACATCTGCTATTAATGGATAATAAGGCTCAAAATATATTAACCACCTGTTAAAAAGGACCAGGAGTCATTTAAACACAACCTTCATGCAGAGCACACTATTTTTCTGTCATTGTGTATGACACCTAAACATCCAGAGCTTCATTGTCCCTGTGAGCCCAGAGCAGATTTTTTTTAAGATTACTTCTAGTGATGCGTGGCGCCCTCTGTTGTGTGGTTCTGGATTTATGGCCACATGACATTTTACGAGGCTGGCTGAACTTTTTTTTTTTTTTTTTTTTGAAGTCTTTGGTCTCTGAGCATCTTGGCGCTACTCATTTGTCCCCTCAGAAGGACTCCCACACCCTGTATCTGGAGCAGGAGCTAGAGAGCCTCAAAGTGGTGCTGGATATTAAAAACAAACAGCTCCACCAGCAGGAGAAGAAGATGATGGCAATAGACACACTGGTGAGACCTGAAGCGGACGATCGTGATTGCTGGGCATCAAGACAAGCAACACTATGATGAGTGATTCATGTGGTGTTGTTTTTAATCTTTCCAGACAGAGAAACATGTGAAGTTGGATGAGAGCCTGAAGAAGGTCCAGCAGGAGAATGAGGACCTCAAAGCCCGTATGGAAAAACATTATGCACTGTCAAGGTAAGAGTTCACCGTATCAACTCCTATTTTACAGTGATGGAAACCAGACGGCTTCTCTGTGCCATGCATAGTATCATTATTATACCTTCATTATTTAACACAAACTATTAATCAATGAGCCACACAATTGAACTGGTTCCCTCGGTGAATATGGGCACTGTAGTTAATTCTGACTTAATTCCACATACGCTGTCTGTGACGGAAAATTGTCCCCAACAAATGCTCCAGTTTGCTTGATGTCTGCGGTGCATCTTCAGTAGGAACCAATGGGTTCAGGGCTGAGAGCATCAAGTCAGAAAGTACTGGGAGATGTATTAACGTATGTTTATGACTCTTATCATAGTATTTGTTGACAATAACTAAGTGAATATGTCGCATAACTGCTATATACTAGTACTTTTTGGCTTCAGTTCACTGGTTGAATATCTCCACGTCTGTACACATTTGTTCTTCAGAGCGTGTCTAAATTGTCTGTTGTGTCGATGCATCACAGACAGCTGTCGACGGAGCAGGCAGTGCTGCAGGAGTCCCTTCAGAAGGAGTCCAAGGTGAACAAGCGTCTGTCGATGGAGAACGAGGAGCTGATGTGGAAGCTCCACAACGGAGACCCGAGTAGCCCCCGCAAGGTGTCCCCCACCTCCACCTCCCCATCCCGGTCCTTCAGCCTCCAATCACCTCGCAGCTCGGCCGTGTGCTCCAGCTCGCCCGTCTCGCCCAGATAATGACGGTCCCCTGCTTCCAGGAAGCACACCCCGTCTTTGGAGTTTTCCACCTGGAATTAAGAGCCATGTTTGTTTCCTGTTCGCTGAGCAACACAACAGCCTGACTGTGGCTCCTTCAGGATTGGATGAACTCTGACACTTTCTGTACAAACACTGCAGAGTACAAAATAGTTGCACAGATGCACTTAATAGGCAAGGTCGCCTTGTTGTTTTGCCTTTCACGTCTGGTACTATGGAGGAAATCTCAGGACTTCTATGTAATGATACACTATTTTTATTTGTTGACAGAGACTTGTCTGCCCTGAAGCTCATCGTACACACACACACACAGTACATGCAGTAAGAGATGCACAAATGCTTGCATGTCAACTCGTGCAGATACAGCCCTTGTTCTTTCTGTCTCTGGAGATCACAGCGATGGAGTTCAGATGACATTGTCCCTCCTCGGGGCACATTTTATTTAAAATGTGCATGAAATGGCTCCTGTTGGATTCCTGCACCATTTCTCACATCTAACTGCGCAAGAGTGACAGTCAAATTGTCACGTCACTAACATCCCGCTGCTAGTCGGTACACCAGGGCTGTGCAAGTCTCCATGTTCAGAGGTTCTTTGGGTTTCTTTTTTTAAAGGTTAAGGTTTTTTTTACACCTAGTTTGTCAGTTCAAGCATCATCTGTTGCCTCAAACATGTTTTGTTTTCCACATGTGTTTGTTTGACCAAGAGACCAATCCGAGTCTTTGTGCATGTGTTTGTGTCTCGGTGATCACCCCGTATTGAATCCTCCTAGTAGACCTTCAAAGATGGGGTCTTTGTTTGTACTCAATTTCTCAGAGTATTTTGTGTGGACTTGATATTATTGGTTTGTCGACCCTTTTTGAAATATGCAAATAATAAAGTCTTGTATTAAACCTGTTGTGTCAAAGTAGAGCTGTATAACTGATCTATATATTTGCAGCACATGAGATTTAGTGTTGTATATTAGGGGTGGGGGAAAAAATCGATACAGCATAGTATCGCGATATTTTGCGTGGCGATATTGTATCGATACACAGACGCCAAGTATCGATCTTTTATTATATAAACTATTTATAAAAAATAAAAAAAATTACTAGAAAAATCAAATCGATTGCTTTTTCAGTCCACTAGATGGTGCCGAGTTGTTTTCTGGTGAGGTCAGCATGATTGGTAGGAAGTCAAAACAAAGATGGAGACAGCTGGCCTCAGAACGCGGTTAAATCTGCCAACAGTAGCCAGGCTCATGGGGAAAGTGCAGCGCATAACTGTCTCTCTGCCCTTGACGTCCACGCATCGCAAGTTATACTGAGTTATACAACTCTTATATCCTACTTATATAAGTTATAGTTCATATACTGAGTCCACACATTTGCATTTAGTTAACTTGGACTATGTAGTAATAAAAACAGTTCAGTTTGTCAGGTGCATGCAACATTTATGACCTTGTTGGTCAGTCTGTCTGCTTGACGATCCTATTTTGCTGCAATAAAAATGATTGAAGTGAGATGAACAGACTGAGAACTTTATCTTATTAGATAAAACATGTTGACAGTTTTCCTTTGAGGACATCATTTGAAGTTGGAAAAAAGTAATAAATCGCAATACAGGCCTATGGTATCGCAATACTCAGAATATCGCAGTATCGTGATAGTATCGTATCGCGGGACCTCTGGTGATTCCCACCCCTATTGTATATGATAGGATTTCAGCAGGCATCATTCCAGGATACCAAATATCCTTGATTATTTTCTCAACCACAAACATTCGTCTCCTAAACTGAAGCATATTCCAAAAATCTTAACAACCAAATAACGATTCAGCAAAGTGGAAACTGCAGCAAGTGTTGCATTGGACCGAAATGAGTTCTGGGCCTGCAGATCACATTCCACATACGGAGTGCATTAGGACGTCAGCCTGGCACACTGCTCAGCTTTAAACCAGATTTTCCTCTTTGACAACTTGCTGCGAAGCCAGAGCAAGTCTGCTCTCGTTTCTAGCATCATTTCATTTAAACATTGCCGAGTTTGAGAAGCTACATGTGAAACCCGAACTCCTGTAGAGCAATCGCAAGAAGCATGTTGTCAAACGGTTTTTGGGGCTTTTCACTGAGCAAACGTTCCCAGTAGATCTGCTGGACTGTGGAGGAGAAAGTCAGCACTCCTTGTTCTTCTTTGGAATTCAGATTGCATTCATGTGTCGGCTCATTGTGCTGCTGCAAAATGAATCTCCTCCTCCAGAACTACCTTTTGGCCACTCTAAAAATGAGTGAAACATCTCACACACTTTGGCTTCTGTGTTAGACTGTGCATGGCTGTGCATGGCTTCATGCAGATTTGCACTAACCTACAGTCACGTGAACTGCAAACATACAGTAAGGGTCCAGTTTTGAGAATGAACTCTTCAACAAAAGATGTAGCAAATCTTTATTATGTTATCACATAATCTGCAATCTAAAAATACACCCATTTTGATGTATATACATGTCGATTTCATCAGGTCTCACTGGTTGGTGTGTTCCTCTTACATCTCAGCAACACACTCAACCGTAACACGGGCTCCGCTGCCGAGGCTATTTGGAGATGATGTTGGTCGTCACGATTGTCTCGCCGTTCCGGTTCTTGGCTTTGCAGATGTAGTTTCCAAAGTCGATGGTCTCCATGTCTTCTACAGTCAGGACACTCTGGGAGATCCTTGTGGTGTGGCTTATTCCTCTGTTAACCAGCCTCCAGGACGTGTGGGTGTGAACCGGCCGACGGCCCTACACAATAAAACAAACATGATCTACTGCCACTGTGGGGTTTTCTGGTGACAATCGGGGCGGGGAAAGGATTGATCTATGATTCAAAACGGTTAGGTAATCACAAAATCCACCATGGTTTATCTGATAACCTAAAACTTACCCTCCAATTAAGAATGTGTTATGATTATTAACCCTGTTTACAATATCAAAATGTCTCTGTTAATTGAAGCAGACTGACATGTGTAAACGCAGGTTGCTGACTTTGTCCTCAATCAGGTGTGACTGTAGGATTTAAGCCCAGTTGTCGTCTTACCTGACCAGGATAAGACCAGGTGAAGCTCACGTCCACCTCCGGCTCCCCCAACACTGTGCAGGTTACGTCGACGTTGTCGCCTCCTCCCACTGACTCCGGAGAGGCGTCGAGGCTCACAAACGGTGGCCCACTCGGAACTGGCAACAAGAAACGGTGACCAATGTTAAAACTCATAAGACTCACAGGTGAAAGCTGAGGGGTATTTAACCAGTTAAACCTCCGTCCCCAGTCCAAAATCCGTCTCTCTCCACCTGCCAGTCAAACATGCCACGGGAGCTTAATTTGACCTAAACCGCACACGCACAATTTCCATTCCATATATTCACCGCTCTTCTTCCTCCTCATATTTGCAAAATCTAGACTGTTTCCATTTCAGTTGGAAATCGCCCACACGAACCAAGCTCAGCAGAGAGGAGCCAGGAAGCTTTTGACAGCTGAGAAATACAACCCTCTCCTAGAGGCTGATGAAGCAAAAAAAAAACAGCACTTGATTCATGACTTTGTAGAAAATGCCTGTCACCGTGGTTCTTGCTTTTAATCAGTGAAGTCATAATTAAAGTTTCTATGTTTGGCAGTTAAACACACAAGAGGAAAAAGGTCACTGACCCAGCCCTCTGAGCAGCGACACCATTTGAGACTATCTGTGATAAGTGTGACTCCTTACCCTCCACATAGAGCAGCTGGTACTTGGTGGAGATCTGAGGGGTGCCCTTGGTCACGGCCTTGCAGTAGAAGACCCCCTGGTGCTCCAGGCTGGGGCTCTGCAAGACAAACCCCTTGGTGGGGTCGTAGGTCACCTGCGTCCCGTTGGCTGGGATCTCCTCCGGAGGGACTTCTCTGTGAAGGGACACCTTGGCCTGCGGGTCGGTCACGCGGCAGGGCACTACGGCGGGCCTGTCTGGGCGCAGGTACACGATCTCGAAGTGGATGGCAGAGGGGACGAAGAGGTTGTCTTTGTCTGTTTAGGGGGAGAGGTGTAAGGTTCGGATGTGGTATTGTCCTCTATGACACTGGTGCCAAAAATACACCTAAATGGAGACAGGCCATCCAATCTCAAAGGTGATCTATTTGTTTGATGGACCAAAGGGTTGTGATCTTATAAATGATAACGAAGCATAAATAAATATCATATTCATGTTATAATGAATCATTAACCATTTATTAAAGTGGCATCGTGTGCTCTTTGTAAATATCCCTTATTTCTCGTTTTAGAAACTGTAAAGCTCAGTGTGCTGAGAGTGCTTTGCCTCACCTGTGAAGTAGATGTATGAGACGTAGGTGCGATCGTGGTCCCTCTCACACTCGGTGCCGTCACACACGATCACCCAGCAGCTGTAGGGCCCCGTGTCGGCAGCAGAGGGCGACGTCAGGATCAGTTGGCTGTACTTGTCGCTCGGAATGATGCTGGAGGCGGGAAACAAAAATATATATATATGAGACTTACACACTTGCATCAGTTTATAGCACGACAAAATGGCTGACGCGAGCTTCGGACACCTGAGGCGTGAGTCGTTGAAAATGTCCAGGTAGGTCGGGTACGACCATCCGATAGAATTGCCTTTGCAGCGCAGCTCCATGTCCCTCCCGGGCGTCAGGGTGGTGCTCGGGCCCAGGCGCAGGAAGCGCCCCTTATCTAAGACCTGGGTCAGCAGGGACTGGCCTTTCCCTCCTCCATCTTTTGGTTTGGTAGGTCGCGCCTTCACCCGCTTCCCCCCAGGACGGATGCGGTTCTCTCCTACATCTTTTCTCCGCTTGACCTGCTGGCAGGCACCTGGACGCACAGAGGGAGGAGGGTGAGTTAGAGGCAAGAGCCAAGATGATAAAGATAAATCACAAAATCAGCCATTGCCGGAGCTGTGCTGTGGCCTAATTCTTTAGACTGTCCAGACTGGCGTTCAGATCGCCCATCCAGAGAGATACTCTTCCTGGTTCCCCCAGCTGTGACAACAGTTGAGCAGGAAGTGTGAAATCCTTATTACTGGCACAAAATGTCCAGAACCCAGAACCCTCTTTCAGCTGCGGCACAAAACAAAAATCTGTCTATAATGTAGACTTTCAGGGTTTGTTGTTTCATTCTTTCGTGCAGAATTAATGAGAACTCCAAGCAGAGGTCAGCAGCGAGGGCTGGTTAATTAGAAACGCCTGCTGCATGCCTCAGATGCAGCTGGTTTGAGTTGGTCTGCAGAAATACTTTGCAAAAACTTCACACAACTCTTCTGCAAACTTTTACAATTCACATGCGTTATATACAATTCAAATAGAGGAGATTAGTTGCAGTGTTCGCCTGAGGAGAGACAGAATGATTGACAAAATGTGTCGATCGAGTGTTTGCCTCCTGTGAAGCAGATCTACCTCTTTGTGAATCCACCTCCCATTCTACGCACAATCACAGAGACTGGTGCCCACCAGCCAGCCACACAACCTCAGATTATTTAATCCTCCCTACAGGTTACACTCCCAAGTTCTCATTTTTGCTTCAACCATAAGTCTACCAGACAGATGTGGAGACTTTACTCACCGTTTTGGAGCTCAACCCAGAGCAGCGCCAGGCAAAACACAACCCAGAGCTTCATGCTGTGTGCTGACGGGACGGTGCGCTCTGCTGGGACGGAGAGAGTCGGGGAGTTTTGATGCGGGGCTCAGTAGGAACTCTGCGGGCTCCAGCTGCCCCGTCTAGATTTCCAGCTCCATCCTCACAGAGTGAGAGGAAAGGGGAACATAAGCTCAGAGCCTTTTCTGTTTACTCCCTCTCCTCAGAGCTCAGGAGCAGAAGCAGGAACTCTAGAGCCCTCTGCTGGACCTGAGTGTAAATCGTGTTCAAGGATAGCCTCACATCTGGAAGATTACTTACCTGCTCATATGCACGTTAACAGAGTCCTTTTAAAGGGTGATGACGGGATCAGAAAAGCACGGCTGTGCTCTAGCTGTGGCGTTCATTGTTTCACATGTTGCACACACAGCAACATCCTGATTAGTGCTGTAACAGATGGTGTTCTGCCCTGGACCACACTTGCTGTGATGGGAAAACTAAATGGGATGTGGCCAGAATTGTAGCAAAGTTTCAACAGGTGCACTGCGTTCCACATACTTGTTATTTTTACTTTTAATCCATATGCTGCCATAACAATGCAGTATGCCATTATTAATGTTTCTCTGCCATAGATAGTATGATAGTATGGGTGTAGGAGCTATGTATTTGATTTGTGTTTATGAGTAATATGCTTTTCAAGCACCAGGTGGTGCTTTGGTACACTGAGATGACGGTATCCAATGTTTCGAGCTTAAAAAATTAAAAATAAAATCTAGTGTGTGAAATGTTTAAATGTCTGAACACTGTTATGTTATTTGAAATATTTTTCCATCCACAAAGGAGTAAATGAAACATTTTACCTTGTAGTCCTCAGGTGTTGTTGTTGTTTCTCTTCCTGAACACCATCCAGTGCAAATCCACAAATACGGGATACCACAGCATATAACATAATAATAATAAACTGTGATTTGTTGGCAATAATAAAAAACAGACTAAAAAGTAAGAGGCCATATTTCGAGCCTTTACTTCAGGAAATACCACAAAGCAAAAATATTCAATTACAATTAAAGAATACTTCATTCAAAGTGTTAATAAAGTATCATCAGCAAACTATACCCATACTGTCATAAGTAAAGTACTCGTTATCCTCTTTCAAGATATTATTTTATGTACACATCATTTTACAGGTCTGCGGTTCACCTTATAGTTCCTAGGAACTAATTAATAATTACAGGTAAGGCCTTCCCATTAAAGATACAGCTACATTTAAATCCAAATAAAAATGTGTTCATTATTTATTTATAACTGCTTTCCTTCAGGCAAACTGCATTGCCTGTTGGTGCATTTGTTCGGGACTTCTGTTGCGTATTAATACACATTTGGTGCTTAAGTGACAATTTATGGTTACAGTAAACTACAGCGTCCGTGTTCATTGTAATGCAGGCACATGTCACCCAGTGCAACGGTGTTGCTCATTCATGTGTTTTCAATGGTGTTCATGGCACTGAAGAAGGTGTGCAGGTGTGCTGCATTGCCCAACTGGGTGCACCTGGTCTGGGAAAGAAGATTTTAAAAGCTTATGTGCCGGCAGCACATTTATTAATGTCAATAATTTAGTTTTCATACTTGCTGATAACCAAACACTCTCCTGCCAGATCCCAACAGTGTAACAGTATGAGTAGTTAAAACTAGCTCCATCTTGACCAGCTATACCTATAATAAAATACTACGTACACATTGTTACCATCTAATAATGTCATATATTACAAAATATCAGTCACAGGGGACATTTGACACAAGTACTTGTACTACTTTTGATTCTATAGGTATATTTTGCAGATAATACTTAAATAGGATATTGAATGCAGAACTTGTACTTTTTGAATTGGAGTATTTTTCCCATATTTTTACTGGAGTAAAAGATCTGAGTAAGCTATGAATAAACGGCCACATGGGGGCGTCATCTACATAACCTCCGTGCTAGCCCCAGGACTCCCGGGTCTGGTCCACAGCGCTACATCGTCGTCCTGCTACTGGAGCTGTCGGTCTTCCCTGCCTGCTACATCGCTTGCCAGCACGAGCGGCCTGCACGAGCACACCTGTTTACCCTGCCGGGATCTTTCCGTCCCGGCGCGGTTAGCAGGCTCGGGTTGGTCTTCTCCGCTAGCCACAGCCGCGCACCAGACCTCCATTTTCCGGGCAGGATCGTCCGGCTAACAGGCTGGTAGCCTCCAGGCCACCACTCCTTCCTCACCGGACTGTTGGCGTCTTGCCGCTGTTATGCTGTGGATCATCCCGTTGATACTCCTGGGTCGCACATCGCTTCTCCTCTCACGGACAGCCGGCTCTTGGTCACCAGCTAATGCTAGCTTATTGCTAATGCTAGCTTATTGCTAGCGCTCCCCAACCGGACCATGCCGCCGCTGTACTCCACGTCAGATCTTCACAACTTCAACAACCACCTGCGTCCGGACTGCATGGACATTCTCAAAGAACATGGAGTACTTCACCGAGGCCATCCTTCACACAGAGGTTCTGGCCGCATGTTCACTTACAACTTCACGTCCCCAAACTCCATCCCATCCCTCTGGTCCTGTCGCACCCGAACGTCCTTGTTACGTCACCACAACAAACAACACGTGAATCCGTCCCCTTCCTCAGTCCTCACAGCCTATCACAAAGCAACGTCACCTGAAACTGGCTTTGCTCAACACTCGCTCACTCAACAACAAAAGCCTCATTCTGAATGAATTCATAACGGACAGTAACCTTGATTTCCTCTGCCTCACTGAAACATGGCATAAACCCCTGGACTACTTCTCACTAAACCAGACCACTCCCACAGGATTCACATACATTGACAAACCTCGTCCTGAGGGGCGGGGAGGTGGTGTTGCTGCTGTTTACAGGAAGGACATTAAAACAACCACCATTCCCATTCCTGCCATTCATTCTTTTGAACACCTTGCCTTCAAACTCTCTGGTCCCACTCCTTTGGTTACTGCTGTAATCTACCTTCCCCTCAAGCCAAATCCCTCCTTTCTCTCTGACTTTTCAGACTTTTTGACTCAGCTATGTGCCATCTCACCTTCCGTTCTCCTCCTAGGTGATTTTAACATCCACATTGATAACACTGACTACATCTACGACAGAATTCCTGGAACTACTACAATGCTTCAACTTCACACAACATATCAACTTCCACAGCCAAGGTCACATCCTGGATCTGGTCTGCACCACTGGTCTCACAATACCGCAACTCTCCAGCCTCAACCTCAACATCTCTGACCACCTGGCTATCACCATGGACATTGACATCCCTATCCCCATGCCAAAAACGAAGCGCGCCATATCCTTCAGAAATCTCAAATCTATCTCCCCCACAACTCTTTCAGCCTCTCTTGCCAGTACCATGTCTGCCTCCCCTGCCCCGCTGTCTGATAATCCCTCCGATCTTGTAAACTACTACAATGACACACTCTCCTCCTGTCTTGATCAACTGGCTCCCATCAAAACCAAAACTGTCTCATTCACACACTCGGCTCCCTGGTACACTCCTGAACTCCACCAGATGAAATCTCGAAAGCGCCAGCTTGAAAGACTCTGCAAGAAAACCGGTTTAACAGTCCATCTCCAAGCCCTCTCCGACTACCTTCGACAATACAAAGACGCTCTCATCTCAGCCCGGTCCACCTACTACTCACACCTCATACAGTCTGGCTCCTCTAACCCAAAGGCTCTCTTCTCCACAATAAACAAGCTTCTCAAACCCAAGGACAACACCTCCACATCATTCACAGTGAACAAATGCAACTCTTTTCTTTCATTTTTCCAAACGAAAATTGACACCATTTACAGCAACCTGAACACATCCCCCCCCCCCCCCTTTTCCATCTCTCCACCTGCCCCCCCCTCCTCCACCCCTCAGCCCCTTTCTCAGTTCTCCCTTGTGTCCCCATTGGAGCTGCTTAACTTCACAACTGGAATGAGAAGCTCCACCTGCATCCTGGATCCCATACCATCTAATCTGGTCAAGGACTGTCTCCCAGCCATCTCACCACTCATCACAGTCATCATTAACTCCTCCCTCAGCTCCGGCTCAGTCCCCGACACACTTAAACTGGCTGCTGTCACCCCCATCCTCAAAAAACCTGGACTTGACCCTGACACCATGAGCAATTTCCGTCCCATTTCCAATCTTCCCTTTCTGTCAAAAATACTGGAACGCATTGTCGCCACACAACTCAAAGCCCACCTCATCTCCAACGATCTGTTCGAGCCATTTCAATCCGGTTTCCGTTCACAGCACAGCACTGAAACAGCCCTCCTCAAAGTCACCAACGACCTCCTCCACTCCTCCGACGCTGGTCACCTCAACATTCTCATCCTCCTCGACCTCACTGCAGCTTTTGACACCATCAACCACAACATCCTTCTCTCCCGCCTCGAATCCTTCACCGGAAATCACAGATCAAAACCCACCTGTTCAAAACTGCTTTTAATGTGTGACCACTATTGTGTATTTTATGTTTTTAGTGTATTGTTTTTATATATGATGATTTTAATGTAAAGTGTCTGAGTTTTATGAAAAGCGCTATATAAATAAAATTTATTATTATTATTATTATTATTATTATAACGAAATGAATCGGTTATTTGATTTATGGCCCAACTCTCAGATTTCATTAAAATGTTGTTTTTTCAGATATCCTGCTAACTAACAGACAAATACTTAAACACAACCACCTTAAGGCAGTAATATAAAAGAGAAAAGAAAACATGAAACACTGTGTTACTGGAAAATACATTTATTGTACTTGTGCAGTTGGTAACAAGTGATACTGTATCATGACATTGTGGTTACTTCTACCCTGTAACCTCACTGGAAGACTCCACACTTCATGTAGAGGTTCAGAATAGTAGAACACCTACAAACTCCTGCTGAGACAAGCTTCTGGATTTGTTCCACATTCATTTAAACCACTGCACTGCACACACCAGGGCTCAACACTAACTTTTAAAAGGCATCGACAGGCTGGCAACCAGGCATGAGCTTTTGGTTGCCGAAACTGAAAATATGGTTGTCATTTTTAGTCACCATATATTTTGAGTAATTAAGCAGTTGTCCTGTACGTCAGCTTAATAATGAAAATGCGACATGAAAGAATAAAAGCGCTATAATAGAAACCGAACAAAAAACTCCTCCGTCCAGCTCAAAGATGCTGAGACAGTTCGCCTCCCAAGACTCCACCTGCTTCCTTTTTGTTTTTTCGTTCAGGTTCATCTGCTTTTTTGTACAAACAGTTGCTTCCACATTGTCTCTTAGGCAGATGCCTGTGCGCAGGCGAGTAAACACCCCAAAGCACGTGCAGCTTTGTCACATGTAGCTTTGACACATGCACCGATGCGACAAATATTAAACATGTACTTTTTTTTGCTGTTTACTGTCCCTACTTTTGTTAAAAAATTGGTCGCCACTGAGGCCAAGAATTGGTTGCCAGTTTCTCCAAATGGTTGCCAAACCTGGCAACTGCTACTGTTGAGCCCTGCACATCAATCAACCTGATCACCAACATCCCAAAGTTTCTACTGTTAACTAGAGCTCACTGAGCCTGACAGGGTTCCCCCTGAAAGCCCAGAGGAAAGAATGAAAGTGCTGAATCTTCATGCAGTTTAGCACAAAAAGTCTTCAACACGGTTATAAAGCAACACAGACTCCAGTCCTTGAAGCAAGAAGACACCCAACACAAGAGAATAAACCTGGAAAAAGGACCCAGTTCATCTAAATGATGCTGCAAGACCGACCTTTGGAATGAATTGTTGTGCTTCATGTTAGGTGTCAAAGAGAATCATTTCATGAAGGTCTGTAACCGTATCAAAATATCAGACAATACAGCATGTCATATATCTGACAGTGGAAAACGCTACCACTAAAATACTTCTTGAGCAGAGTTCTGTATCAAATAAGGATCGTCATATTCATATTGTAACAGTTCATAGATAAAATACACTAGCAAAAATGCAAAAGTAAACCTGTGCTGAGTAAAGCCACCAGCACCACGACAGCTACAGATACCTCAATAACTACAGCTACAGACTGCTAGGATCTGTTGCATGCCACCTACAGAAGTCTTCTCCACCAGCACTTACTGGACTTCCATTAGTCTACCACAAACTAACATTACTTTTAATAGTAGTACATAATTGGTGTATCCAAAATCTAATAATACTCTGGAGGAATAAAATGGACAACACAGATTCCCAAGACTTTACATTTAAAACCCACTTGTACAAACCTGCTTAAAGTGTAAAGAATAACAGAAAAGGAAAATAGAGAGAGAGAGAGAGAGAGAGAGAGAGAGAGAGAGAGAGAGAGAGAGGCTTTGCTGCAGTGGTGCACAGACTGCTTCAGTGTTAAAGGAAATGAACATCACCCTCCAGTGTGTTACCTGTCCTTTTTTAATTCTGTCTCTGTGCTGTCCGTGAAGCGCAATGTGACCTAATGCGAGTCCATCGCAGTGATAGAGCGGCTCCCCACATCATGTGGCCGCTAATACAGAGTTCTGACGCCGCCCGTGTGAACAGGTGCATCAAGGCAGAGCTGCTGTGTGCTTTCATGCATCTGTCGCCTCACAGAGTCCATCACTTTAAAACTGGCTGGTCTTTTCTGGGCGGATGAAACCCTCTTGGTC
This sequence comes from Anarrhichthys ocellatus, assembly GCF_004355925.1. Taxonomy (NCBI): domain Eukaryota; kingdom Metazoa; phylum Chordata; class Actinopteri; order Perciformes; family Anarhichadidae; genus Anarrhichthys; species Anarrhichthys ocellatus. The sequence goes on from NW_022280049.1 coordinate 5,973,101, forward strand.
TTTTCCCGCCGCACCCGTACCGGCCCGCTTCTCCCCGCCGGTCTTGCTGTGTTCCCGGGTGCTGCTGCCGTTGACGAGACCCTGGAGTTTGCGCTGGCGCTCCTCACTGTGCCACATGCCGTAGCCGAAGTAGATCACGAAACCTGAAAAAGAAAAATACGTTGGAAAAGACATGAGATACCAAAAAACAAAAGTTGATATGTGTTTGCTAAATACGAAGCTACATCTTAGCATAGCTTAGCTTAGCTTAGCTTGGCTTGTACGAACGACAAAATCCGTCCACCAGCACCTCTGAAGCTCATTAACTAACACGATATATCTAAAAAAACAAAAAACAAAGTGTGAGTGATGTTGTGCTGAAATATTTCTCGACGAGGAGCAGTGACTTCTTGAAGTTTCCAACGGTTCCAACGGTTGATGACAAGACGCCAGGAAGTCACTGCTCCCGGTAGAGACAGAGTACCTTTAGACAGAGCCGGGATAGCGGTCCTTATGCTAAGCTAAGCTAACCGTAGCAGCTCTAGCTTCATGTTTAGCATACACGTGAGAGTGGTATTGAGCTTCTCACCTAACTCCTAACCAAAAAGCATATTTCCAAAAATGTCTATTACTCCTTTAAATGTCCACAACTCACCCACGGCCATCCACACAGAGAAACGTATCCAGGTATCTCCACTCAGCTGAACCATGAGGTAAATATTGACAAATATGCTCAGAATGGGCAGAAAAGGCAGAAGGGGAACCTGTGACGGAAAACAAGCAAAGATAAATCTACCATCAATGTATATGTATTGGATCGGCCTCATCCCATGAGGTGAGACTATGAAACTGGCGCACTTATTGAGCTGCCACGCACCATGAAGGAGACCTTCGTGCTGGTCTGAGGCTGCCTGCAGACCATGAAGACGCAGCCACTGAAGATGAGGAGGCACACGGTCAGGAGCGCCAGGATCCACACTTCCATGCCCAGGATGGAGTAGATGTGGTACGTTGTGAGGTAACTGACCACGCACACTACCAGCACTGTGGTTTGAAAACACACACACACATACACTTAATTCTGACGTCTTTTGTCAGATCATTAAAACAAAAGAACCCGGCCTGCTTACCGAGTACACAGACGGTCATGTTGACCACACTGGAGGAATGCTCGGAGGGTGAGGCGGGAGGGTGCAGGACAGCCTGCAGGGTGGAGCTGCCGCCGTTGAGCATGTTCAGGTGGGACTCGGACTCCGTCAGCTCAGACTCCCCCGCCTCAGAGGACAGGTAGTCCCTCTCGCCGGTGCCTGCCCGCTGCACTAGGGCTCCATCTGGCTGGTACCTGGAGGACAGCGGAGTCAGAGATTAAAGGTCACGAGTCTGCATTTCACTATGGAAAGATGCTCGAAGCACTACCTGTTTACATACAGCCTCCTTTAAGCAGCTACAAAACACTTTCATTGTGAATTATGTGTTTGGTTTTACTTTACAACTGAGGCCTATAAATCCAGTTTGAACCAGTGAACGGACACTGTGTCCGTGTTAACGCTGCTGTGGTGATGAGTCACCTCGGTGCAACCAGCAGAGGTGTACAACGTGTCCAGAGTTTAACAGTACAAGGAGCCTGAGTAAACGCCTTCATTCACTCAAGCAGCCACTACACAGTCACACAATGGGAGCATTCACAGTTCTTACATCACCAGAGTGATGCAACAGCATGAGGCGTTTGTAATCGTACCTGTGGGTTTTTAGAAAAGCTAAAAGGGACGCTGTTTCACAATGTTGCACAAATAACACTTCTTGGTTATTTACAAATGTACCCACCTGAGAATCAGCACACACACAGCAACCAGTGAGTAGGCCAGCAGGGTCCCAATGGACATCATGTCAACCAGTGCTTTGAGGTCAAACAGGAAAGCCATGATGGCTATAGCAGGTAAAAACAAAAAACACAAATTTTTAAAAATAATTTGAAAAGCTGTTTTCTTCAGATGCCCCATCCAACAGATGCACACATGAACAGATGAAAATTAAACTTCATGCAGACATGTTTTCACAATAAAACAAAATTAAATGAAATGATTCCCCCGGGCTCGCAGCTGCAATCATCTCCGCGCCGAATGTCGTTTTATGTGAGATACACTGTGGTGCTCCCCCTCTTGTATCTCAGCACCAGACTCCGGCGTGGAGCTGATCTCAGCAGCACAGTACAAACACAGAGCGGCGGTATGTCCGCTGCCCCCCACGGCATTATATTAAAGCAAAAATAACAAAGAAAGCTCCCCCGCCCAGGTCTACCAGCTCTGTACATGGCCGGTGGGCTGGGTTCCTTCCCAGGGTTCACCTCTGCCTGCCACTTCACCCGGTCAACCAACTTAAAGGTCATCGCCCCAACACCTGAGCACAGTGAGCATGATGCAACCGCACACCGCACCTTACCGCAAGCTTTAGAAGTAGACCTTTATAATAATGTATGAGCATACCAATCCCCAAAGGTCAACTGTTAGTATTTATTTTTTATTCTATCATTAAAAGTTATTTTACTTGGCTTTATAGCTCATTTAAAAGCAGGCTGAAAATAAGTTTTTCATTGTCGTCTCAGGTTGAATGTTTCATCCCTATTTCATTGTGTGGTCAGAATTGTACTCTTTGCAACTGTAACCACACCCACCTGTGATGTCACGATGTACTGACACACCCTGGAGTACGCTTCCTTTTGTTTGCAGTCTCTGTGTTAAACTAAGCTAAGCTAACCGCCCACGTTGTTTAATCTGTACGAAAATAATGTAGAAGCCGTGTTTTCATTGACATATTTTTATGTGCATGTCGAATCAATGCATTAGAAAAGCTGTATGTAAATGGCAAAAAAAAAGACTTCCTCAATTGCATTATGGAACAACCTTTGCTGTGAATATTCTAACGCAGCGAACATTGAACTCGTATGACTGATCTGCTGTGCCCGCTGTCTTCTAGTATATTCACATGATGTCCAAATGCTTGTTGAAAATTGAGGCAAAATCCTGAAGACCTTTCTCCATTTTTCTCTTGTAGATGTCAAGCCGCCTTGTTTCGTTTCTGGTTCTAATCTGTTTACTGGCTGATGACATACTTGCATAGCTTATACCACCAGCTTCTGACTAATCTACGATGTAGCAAAGTTGATGGAAATGCACCTAATGCGCATTTCTCTTTTTGCGCCATTTCAAAAGTTTGCTTAAAATTAGCTTGACAACTGATTGGAAACACAGCTATAGTGTTTTTACTGTGGGGTTATGTGTCGGATTATTTCCTGGCCTGGAGCAGTGACTTCCTGGAGTCGTGGACAAAAATAATTTACATTAATTTTCAGCCTTACTGAAGTGTGTAATGTTTCCTCACATGCTTTTGGAAACACCATCACTAAGTTTAAACATGCAGTCACCACCACCACGTGCATTGATAAAATCCCCAAACAAGTCCACGATACAACCCCACCACAGGCGAGTCCTCATCCCGGGAGCTTACCCGCAGTGGTACCTGCCGCCATGGTGGCAGCCACAGGAGACTGGCGCTTACTCACTTTGGACATAAATTTGAACAGAATACCATCTCGTGCCATGGCAAAGAGAATGCGCGGCAGAGGGAACATGGAGCCCAACAGGCTAGGGAGAAGAGGGTTCATGGTTAAGTTGAGGGCATTCTGGGAAAGAAAACATGACACCGGCACAAATGTGAAAGAACAACATGTGTGTATGGAGGGAAAACCTCCTAAAACTGGACTGAAAGAAGAGAGTGTTGAAGTGTGGTTAAGTTTCCGGAAAATAAAATAGAGCCAAATGATTATCTGCGTGTTTGTCTGTCTTTCACATTTGATTGGTGGAGAAAGATTAGCAGGAGTGATCTCACTCGACTCTCCCCGGCTCTCACCTGCTACTACACCGGATGTCATAGTGGCAATAAGTGGGGTCTTCGTCTTTGGATTGATTCGGGCTAAGACTTTGAAAAGCACCCCGTCCTGTGCCATAGCATAGATTACACGAGGCATGGGGAAAATGGAGCCCAGCAGACTGCATGAGACAGCAGAGACATGCAAGACCAACACGTTAGTCAAAAGCCCCAAACACAGAGAAACACACACATTTACACCAACAATCACATCATCAAAGCGTCATAGCATGCTTAAAGGGACAGTTCACTGCAAAATCAAAGAGAGATGTCCACCTTATCTCCAATATAATGGGACTGCTTGGCACTCGGCTTGGGGTTTTGATTTTGGGGTGAACTGTACCTTTTTAAAGTAAACAAGTGTCTTTCTTTCCTGTAGGCACGTCTCTCATCAGTCATTAACTTGCATCAACTTAAATGAATACAATAAATCATGGCTGCTTTTGAGGGCAAATTACATACCACTACTGTCTTTTAACAGTCAAATGTTATGATGTCATGCGAGTAGATTTTCGTTGAGTTTTGAGAGCTGGTTTAGGAGTTGAACTTTAAGGGATTTGATGTGCCCTTGAGGCAGTTCAAACATATGAACGCACCAAAATATGTGTCAAAGGGTTTTCACAATCGGGAAAATAACTGTCAAAGGTGCGGACCCCCGAAGTAACAGCCTGAACACCAATTACAGGCACTGACATAGAACTGATACAGAAACCCCTCAGGGTAGAAAGACAGAATGAAGTCACACCACTATATTGTTTAGACAAACCTGCCCACCTCTTTTAAGATATTCTAAGTGGAAATAATATATTACAAAAACAGGTAGGTGTCTGAAAACAGAGAGAATTAAGCACTGCACCCACTATGTCCCATTGAGCGTCAGGAATCAATCCGATCAGACAGACAGACAGAGACGTGTGGTCAGAGCTTTTGACCTCACCCATGTATAGCATGCACATCAATCAGAACTCAAAGTCGTATTTTAAATACACATCTGAATGCTTTTGTCTACCGTGGATATTGATAGTGTGTCCTCAACTTATTTTTACGAAAAGCAGATCCAGTGCTTACCTGGTGGAGAGGGCACACAGTGACCCTGCAGCGACCACGTATTTGGCAGGGCTCCAGCCCACGTATTCAAAGGCCATGGGCAGAGGGCTCTTCTCGTCCAGCAGGTAGTAGGGCATCATCAGCGTGAGCGCGGCGGACACGCCAAAGTACGCCAGGAAACACACGGTCAGTGACACCACGATGCCGATGGGAATGGCTTTCTGGGGGTTCCTTACCTCCTCGCCTGTCACGCACAGACACACCGACGTGTTTGCATTTGGCTTTGACGGGATTGCGCTAAATCACAACCTATCGATGGCTCACCTGTGGTAGCAATGCAGTCGAATCCAACAAAAGCGTAAAAGCAGGTGGCAGCTCCAGCCAAGGTCCCACTGAAGCCGAAGGGCATGAATCCTCCGACTCCATAATCGCTGCTCACGTTGGCCGTCGCCGACAAGTTCCTGAAACATATTGACTGTCATTTCACAGCAACAATTGGACTAAAAATGTCCAGTTGCTGTCATGAAACAACAAACCAGGCTGACCATGAAAGGCCATGAATGCACAGCTGTTTAGAGAACAGCTGTGCATTCATGGCCTTTTTACAAATCACAACTGTGATGGTTATATGGATGCATTACCTTGCAACTATGGTGACATTTATAAGGGATTCTTCAGTTATCTTCCAGTTGGCCGTGTCTCCTTTGACGAAGCCGGAGATAATGACGAACAAGAGTACGAGCACGTTGACTGAAGTGAAGACTTTGTTGACCCAGGCCGACTCCTTCACGCCAAACGACAGGAGTCCTTAGATGAGCAAAAATGAGGATCACGGCTAGTTATTACAATTTATTGTGAGGGGTACGTGTGGATGTCAGTACCGCATTTCACAGCGATCGAATAACTGCACATGTTACAGGTAAAGTTGAAGTTATTTTAATGTAAAGTGTTGCATATCTGAGAGCAAATTTGGCGGAACTCTGTGAAATAAATACATTCATGACAGAATTTGTAAAAAATGTAGCTGATCCTGTTTTCATCTGGTTGTGATGAATAATAGATATTGCATCCGGTCTACACATCTGTGGTTCTTAAAAACAACCAAACACTTGCGGGTCGCACTAACTTAACATAATCATTGCACTGGCAGGCCAATGGATTAAACATACTTTATGATAAGGTTTCCGTTTTAGCCTGAAGGTCATGTCCACTTCAAATCCCAGGACTGTCATGAATCTGACCACGGGAAATTAATTTGGAGTACTCTGCAAGTCGTCAACAGCTACTGACAATAATACATCCTCGGCTGCTACAGTGGAGCTTGTCGGTGACCTGAGGTTGTAAAGAAACTGTAGTTGTGGGCAGTTCCCAGATGTGATTGTGTGTGACTGTGGGAAAGAGAAGCGGGGTGCTGCTGAGGACTAGCAGGAGACTCAGGGAGTTTCTACAACCGAAAGGGCATATGTGGTCTCCCAGTGGACTCACATTGCCTATTAGGCACTTATCACATAGGGTCGTGCCATCTCTTTATTGGATTATGCCAGCTGTGGCTCATGAAAGATGGCATGAGTTATCCGTTCTTTGTCACCAGCCCCTGATGCAACATATGGATTTTATAATTTTCAGCATTTATTTGCTGCCTTACCAGAAAGCAGCAGTATCAGGCACACGGCAAAGAAGTCGGGGTACTGAGCCAGACCGGGAGAGTTCATGCTGAAGTAGGTCTTACAGAACACCTCTATGTGCCCTCCTATCATTTCATCAAATGTGCCACTCCAAGCCCTGGCGACTGAGGAGGTACCTGTGAGAAAGCGAAAAAAAAACAGAAACGAATCAACATCTTCTCTGAACAACACATGATTAAAAGACAGTCACTAACTCACCTATCACGTAGGAGAGAATGAGGTTCCAACCGGTGATGAAGGCCCAGATCTCTCCGACGGTCACATAGCTATAAAGGTAAGCAGAGCCGGTCTTGGGGACACGCGCGCCAAACTCAGCGTAGCACAGGCCGGCCATGACGGAGGCCAGGGCAGCAATTAAGAAGGAGATGACTATGCTGGGGCCTGAGTCTCCCTTGGCCACCTCGCCGGCCAGGACGTAGACGCCGGCGCCAAGAGTGCTGCCAACTCCCAGGGCGATGAGGTCGACGGTTCCCAGGCAGCGGCACAGCTTCGAGTCCTCCAGGCTGTTCATGTCGACCACTTTCCTGCGCACCAGGGAGCGGCTGAATGACAGGACCAGCTCCAACATGTTGGCGCCTGCAGACGGGGGGGGGAGAGAGATTCAAAGTGAAAATACCTGTGTAGCCTCTGTCTGAGAGACATTTTACTTCTAGCCAGACCACAAACTTAAATGAGTATTTAATGCAATTCATGCTGTGCAGTATATATTGCATAGTTTAATTGGGTGAGTCAACATGTGCATGTGGGTGAGTATGTGTGCACGCAGCACGAAGGCCTCGACGGCGACACACATAGAGAAGATGATTTGATCTCACCATCACTATTCTTTATCTCAGCATCAATATTTGATTTGTGAAAGCAAAGGTCAGGTCTGGGAGCAGTTTGCACTTCAGCCACTTTCGCGTTTTGAGCGGCTCTGACAGCTTGTTCTCTTGACAGGAATGCTGAAGAGTAAGTTGGATAACATGTGAGGATGAAACAAGGGTGGGATGGGGACTGCTGAGAGTGACGTTTAGCCTTTAGAGCAGAGGTCTTCAACAGGGGGTCCGCGACCCCTAGGGGGTCCGTGGAGGTACTGCTGGGGGGTCGTGAAATTTTTGGTTGATTAGACAATTTTTTACAATTTTTTACATAAAAAAAAAAGAAAACATGAATGTGACCATTATTTTATTAGTTCAGTATTGTATGCAAGATAACAGGTATGTTTATGCATGGCAGTGGCACTAATAGGCCATCACTCATTTTTCGTTTCCACATTTATGTTTAAAATGAAAACATCAGTTTGAATAGCTTGTATGCATGTTTATCATGTAATTGACAGACAATGTTGATATTGGCATTGGTATCAGCTGACAAGGTATGTTTCTAAATGGCAGTGGCACGGCCACCCTGCTCCTTGCACATGTTTAAAGTAAAAACATGAATATATGAACCTGTGTATTATTTGAATAGCTTAGTATTGAATGCACAATAAAGAGGTATACATGGCACTAGGCCCAGTTTAATATAAAACACAATTTTATACAATATATATAGTCGGGGGTCCCTGCTCCATCTCTCTATCGGTTTGGGGGTCCTTGGCCTGAAAAACGTTGAAGACCCCTGTATTAGAGTATAACGTGCATGATAGGAACGCTGCCAAGAGTTGTGACGTTCGTACAGTAAGTGACCCATTAAAATCCATTGTTTGGGATTATGGTGCAGATCTAAGCTCTCAAAGAGCTGCATTCATAAGGGGACCGTGAATGCAGCTCTAGACATTCAATGTCTGTCATTACTAATTACATGGAAAAAAAGGACAAAAAGGACGAACTGCAAAGTTGCCTTTGTTTTTCATTGTCTTTTATTTAAACATGTCCCTTTTCATCAGCATGATTGCTGGGGATCCTGCCGAACATCTGTGCATGAATACAATAAGATAAATGAAGAATGAAATATGCCCTCCAAACAATAGTTTCTAGTTTGCTTTTGAAGATTAAGCTTCTGCTTTGAACCAAAACTTTGATTATCTTGACTGCAAATTAACACTGACGACCATCCAAATATGCATTGATCTCCATTTAAGTGTGGAGGAAAATGAGTTTGGAATGTGACAGCTCATTAACATTACAATGTGGGCCGTACAGCAGCATCTTCAAGGATACAGTGAAAGAAAAAGTGAAGATTGCAAAGACCAAAATCAGATTTAAGCACGTGAAGATCAAGTTTTGAAAACTTACAAAACAAATTGAGGTAATATAGGTAAGATATCACCTGTACTATACTATTCCATACATGTCATGTGTTTTTACATTGCACAGTGACCTCAACATAATGATGTTGAATTTCTATGCAAATATTGCCAGTTCACAAACAACTCCCAGCTTCTGCAGAAGTATGACTATTAAAACCCAACACTGTATTTCATTAGAGACATGCACCTACCTTGTCAGACTGACACTGTGTGGATGTGTGATTGAGGTTTAGACACAGGGGAAAAAAAGGCTGTCAGAAGTGTCTTCCAGTGCAGGTCAAATTAGATCCACTGCTCCTGTGAACTGCTGCCTCTCAAAAACTATGCTGTCGCGCTGCTCTCAACACTTATTCATATGCTGGCATGCACACTGAGCAGAGCAGTTCTTTCTGTCCACAGTGTTTCTTCATACACTGTGCCCTCGCCTTGCCTCTATGCTCCAGCCTCCAGTCCCACCGCTGCCAGTGGAGTGATGACCCCTGAGTAGGGGAGGCAAGAGGGGAGGAGGGGGCCCCGGGGAATGATTAGGGTGGGAGGGGTGCTCCACCTCCATGCTTGAGGTTTTGGGGGAGTAAAACTCTGTGAGCTCTCGTCGTGAGATCACACACACAGCGGGACGGAGAAGAGCAAGGCAGGACTCTTGATGGTAGTATTTGTAATTTGTAATGCACATAGATCCCAGCTGCCCAGATGCTTACTGGCTGCTGATAAATGGTTAGGCAACTGGCATTGACAAACATTGAGGCAGACACTTGTGTTTACCCAGTGCAGTCCACAGGAGTGCTGCTAAAAGCATGGGTGCTGATTGGTCAATGAAGGGTGGACGAGCTACAGTACCTGGGGGGGGTAAGTCCTTCTAATGGAAGACAGGTATTGCTCAATGTTCCCTGAGCTATTGGACCCATGGACATTACAAAATCAATAACGCACAGCTCATGTGGTACACCACCAATAGCCTGGCATCTCCACGGCAACTTCAGTTGAGCTCTTGGGGGACAGAGCTCTTTTTTTTTTTAAAGGCACATCTTTCCATCAAACACTGCCTGCGAATTATAACTAAGGTTGAGTTTGCAGTGGTGATAATTTCTGCCAAGACCAGCTCAAACCAGCTCAAGACCTCAGTGGGAAGGTGGCAGCTGGCAGCTAGAAACACCGTGCAATCCGGCATGACAACAGCCAACTCTCCCTGAGTTTGTCCATCCAGCCAAAGCAGTCAAATATCACGGCCCAGCGCCCACCAAACCTTGGCTGCAGGGTTGATTATCTGACCTGCATGCTGATGGGAAAGCCAATGTTTTCCTTAGTGGTGGGCAGGCTGGAGACACTACTGTTAATACTGGCTGTTTGTCTTAAACACACCCACCCACATGTATCTGCTGTAAGACATGTTCCTAAACACATTTATCACATTTAACACAAATACAGCCAAAAAGCTGCACTGACATTCGATATCACCACAGAAAATACTTGCTTTTGGAGTGAGCGTTTTCTACATGCAGCTGGACACTGTAACCATGGAAGGGATGGAAAGGAGTTCGCTGGCTCACCGTGTCTCGTTGTTGACATGCACTAATTCTGTGAAGCCAATTGAATGCATTTGCCCTCCGATGACTGAGTGACCCAGCTTCAAAAACGTGGCTATGGTCAACAGATTGAGTGGTGTTTGCCTTGTGCACTGTTCGCTCCAGTTAACACTGGTGTCGCCAGGAAATGTGAGAGTGAACAATTACTGATAAGGCAGCCGACAGCCATGAGAAGAGGCAAGACAGTGAGAGGGACCTCCAGACTGAAAACTGCATCTTTGGGGCAGAGAGATACTCGGACTTCGATTTGACAAGAATGTAACTAGTTGATGTGGATGTACCAAAGTCAAATAAAAGACAGGAGTGCAGAAAACACAGGTTTCAGTGCAGATCACTGGAAAAATATGTAAAATCAAAGTTTTAAAAGTAGGTTAGACATTTCTTTAGGAGGTCAGTATTAGCCATGGTTTACAAGTTGAATCTAATGGAACGGCACAAAGTCTCTTCATATTGCATTTTAAGAACAGTCTGGGGATGAAGCCTGAAGACATTACCTGTCCTTAGTTTGACATAATACTCTTTTTATTAGGTAGGAAGGTGGAGTATTATCTATGGATGTATTCACCCTCACTGGAGACTAACTCTCTGCTAAAAGTGATTTCCTGTCTCTATCTAGGTCAGTGTACAAGCCTCGTACATACAGCACTTGCAGTTTTTCGTGTAGTGGAACAAAAACAAAAAAAACTACATTTGATCAAATTCAAATGTAATACAAATACCTTTAATGATTTAGAAAGCTACGCTCGTCAAAGGTTTGGATGTGAGTCAAGGCACAATCTCAGAGAAGTATAAAGTATTGTATTATTGAATGCCATCAATCTTTTGTTTTGAGACATTTGGCTACAATAAGAGATTCCTTTGAATATGATCTGCGATGTCCATGTCTGGCTTTACTCCAAGTCCCTCGGAAAACACTGACTTCCAAATATGAATTCCACAGTGACAAGGAACGTGCCTGAAAGTAAAACTGGGGGATTTCACAAGTTTACAGCCCTCAATAAATATTTGGTTTCAAACCATCCCTCTGCACTATCCTTATCATTTCATATCTTGTTTCGGCTTTTTATAAGAGGCGATTACACCTACTTGACAAGTACCAGTCATAAAACAGACACCAACCATGAAAGAATTGAAAATCAGTTCAGTCGTCTAGGGTGGATTGTCTCAATTAGTAGAATGCACATAATATGATTGCTCGTCTAAACAGAGGCGAGTTGTCTGATCCGTGTGATGTTATCAGAACTGAATTGTTTTTTTTATAATCATTGGACAATCAAGCTTTTTTTGGGTCCTCATACATGAATGCGGCGCAGAATGAGTGGGTGAGCAGCAAGGCCGTGAGGCGTCAGTAAGTCAATCACTTCTGCTTAGTTTAACTAACTACTTTTATTGTTTTTGTTCTGCCTACTGTCCTGCAACAGATGGCTCCTCTTCTCACTGGTGTGCAAAATACTGCTGAATATAAAATTACATTTGAAATTTGGTACGACTTGCCAAAACAACGAAAGACGTCAGGAGAACTTGATAAACTAAAATATATTCTTAAAATAGCTTCACACTTTGTTTAACAGTGTGACAATCACTTATTTAATGCTCAGTGCCAAAATGTACAACACTGTATCTAATAACAGTGGCCTTTAAATAACATTTTAAAGTGCCTACTTTGTGACACCCCCCTTAACATTTAGTGCTGGTTGCACGAATGTTATCCTTCTCAGACTAATGTAGAGCAAATAAGGATGTTTCTTAAAAAAACACAGACTCATTTTGGACCAGCTACACTACTTTCTCAAAACTAAGAGCTGTGTCTCTGAATGTCTCCTGCCGACAGCCTACAAGAAATGCTGTAGCGGGAAAGCGTTTAAGATGATTTATTTTGGCATTTTTGCCTTTATTGTACAGTGACAGCAAAGAGGCAGAGACAGAGGGGGAAGAGAGAGGGAGCATGACATGCAAGAAAGATCCCCAGCTGGAATCTAACCGGCGAGTGTTGTAACTGTGTAGACTGCACTCTAACCATTTGTTTTGGATTGGTCAGCTATGTTTTTTATTGTGAAGAGTACAGGATACACTGATGCGTAGCATTTCACCTGGCATCACAGGTGTAAATTGTCCTTTCTGTATGCTATGAACATGTTTTTCTGAACAATGCTAATGTCACCATCATTAGGTTAGCTCAATTTTAAGCTAGCTTATTATCAATAAACCACTAGTTACTTCATTAAACACATTTTATATATTATTATTAACCTTAGTTAAGGTGTGCAGTATGAAGCGTTTGTCTTAAATGTTGCAGAAATGAATGTTGACATGTTTTATATGTCAGGTAATGACTTGGAATAAAGTTGACTAAGGAGTTGAAACACAGAGGTGGGTGATAATTTATACTGTATGCTTTATAAACAGTCAAACCTGACGGGGTCATTTTTGACCCCAGAGGACAACAGGTGTGATTATGTGCTGCCATTAGAAAAATTCAAATGATTCAAGAACAGCATCCTCACTAAACTTTGATATGTACCTCTCTGTGATAAGTCAAATAGTAAAAAATAATATAAAGTCAAAATAATTCATTGTTTCATTGTATTTTCACTCAAAAACAGGGTATACTTTTATGTAAACATAAATCCCTAAATTCCAAAATGAAGGGAGCGATTTGTGGTAATGTGTTGGACTGAAGTAAGACTGAAGGTGTAAAACAGAATTGATTGACAATTTATACTGTATGCTTTAAAAACAGTCAAACCAGGTGGGGTCATTTTTGACCCCAGAGGACAACATGGGTATGGCAGTCGGGAGGACAACACAAGGTTAAATGACTTGAGGTCAGTAAATGTCTTGAATTGACTTATTTTTCGTAAACACTTCAGTTACATAACCATTAGTAACTCTGGTCAGCAGCGGCCTTAAACGCCCTTTGACATTTTAGGCCACAGCCTGATACTAGGCGGGCTTTAGGACCCAGCAGTGCAGCTCATATGTGGACCTTTAGGCAGCCGCAATATTATGGCAGCGTTTACCTGCGCGCTACTGACTGTACCGCCGTTAGCATTTAAGCTAACCGACAGCATATTGTAATACTACTGTACACATGTTGTGCTGCTGCTGTTGGTAGTTGTATCGGGAGAGGTTCAGTGATCGCAGGAAGCGGCGGCTCATCTCTCAGCTTGCTGATGGAGCACATCCGACTACCAAAGGTAAACCGCGGATGTGATTGCAGTGATTAGCTCCAATTTCCGCACTCTGCCTCCAGTGTCACCTCAACACAAACCGTTATACGCGCTTGCGGTGACTGCAGAGATGTAATGCAGACAATTCATTAAAATAAATACAGTCTTAATAAGGTGTGTGCCGTGTCGGCCACGTAGGCAGTCATGGTCCTCCCGCTGCTATCAGCCTCATATAACGGCGGGGTGTGTTTGCTTATCACTGCAGTTAACACATGAGTGTTTGACGATGAGGCTGCTTGAGGTCGTTCTTCCTCTTCCTCTTCCTCCTCCAGGTGGAGAATGTCAGGCTGCTTGACAGAGTCTCCCCCAGAAGAAGTAGGCTGGGCACCCTCTACCTGACAGCCACGCACACCATCTTTGTAGAGAACGAGGCTGGAGTGCGCAATGAAACCTGGGTAAGCAACAGCTCAGCGCACTGAAGGACCAGAGATGAATCAGTGAGGACAAACGGTACATGTTAAGGAAGATGTTGTCAGAAGGCCTCACATACCAGGCCCATTACTGATTGACATTACATGTTTGTTTGTTTTTTGCTGAGTTTGGATGTAGTCAATGTATGCATCATTAAAAGGTCCATGTTTGCCTTCCATTAATCCCGTCAGGTGCTTCACAGTTTGGTGTGCAGTGTGGAGAAGCAAGCCGCCACAGCCTCGGGGTGTTCTCTGCTCATTCACTGCAAGAACTTCCAGGTTCTTCACTTTGTCGTACCTCGGGAGCGGGAGTGCCACGACGTCCACCTGTCCCTGCAGCGTCTCTCCCAGCCAGGTGAACTGGGCTTTTAGAAAATATATTGGTGATGCTATTGCTCAAGTGTGCAAGAACAGATACAAATATATATATATATATATATATATATATATATATCTGACATCTTTTTTTTTTTTATGAGAAACGTTTACTCCCAATTATTTGTATCAGTGGCAGCCTCAAAGTCGGGTATTGGTCATTTCCTCTGCCTTCGCAACACTTGACTGTCAGCCACTGTCGTGCCTTGCAGAGCGCTGCGAGGAGCTGTATTGCTTCTCCTATAAACCCAACGTCGATGAGGAGGAGAGACGGCAGGAATGGGACTTTTTGGACCTCAAGGCTGATTACAGCAGAATGGGACTCCCAAACTCCCTGTGGAAACGTTCCCCTGTCAACCAACACTTTAAGGTCAGTGAGCCGACATCTACGACCAGTTGTGCTATTTTATCCTAATATGGCCACGGCAGAAGCTTAAGCCTTCTCTTATGGTATTTTTTTTATTTTTATTTTTTTCAAAGGTGAGCGACACGTACCCCGCTGACCTGTTCGTGCCTCAGTCCGCCACGCCTCCGGTCATAGTGGGGAGCTCCAAGTTCAGGAGCAGAGGCAGATTTCCTACTCTGGTGTACTACTCCAAAGAAAATCATGTAAGTTGCATAGATGTGCCCTTTTTTTTTTTTCTCCACGTGCTTCCTGTGACAGCTCACCTTAATACAAAGACACACTGAGTCAATGCACAGGAATGGTGTGAATCTTGCCTATCAGAGCAGTTATTTAGTCACAGACGTGGCAATGTAGATAAGAGATCGTATACTACGACGTAAGATTATCACAATACTTCTTTTTTTGCTTTCTGTTTTTGGCCGAAATGACCGTGACACTGGGCGGTCATCCTCAGCAGCATCCTCCCTCATCAAGCAGCCAAAAGTGTTTGTTTCACAAAAGAAAGCTGAAACGTTTTGAATGTCGCAAACCCTCAAAGTAAACATTAAGTCACTGCTGCTGGATGTATCAGATATATGTACTGAGCCTTAAATAAATAAATACAATTGAAGATGCTCTGATGGCTCCAAAGTAGCCTCAGATTCTTTATTTGGTTTGGTATCATTTCCTCTGATTGTCTGTCTGACTGATCAAGCAGGTTAAGAGCTTTCTTCTAATAATGTACGTCTGCTGCAACACAGCCAAGCTACAGGGCCATATGAGACTGTGTGTTAATGAAGACATAGAGCAAAAACAGATTCTCCATTCTTTTAGCCATTTCAGTTTTTACTGATTTAAAAAAAAAAATTGAATATTTAAAGATTGAAAATATATCAATAAAGAACACTAAAGTACGAGACTCGTGCATCAGTAAAACAAAATGGAAAGAGAACCTGTCCCATACTAAGGAGATTCGTAGCCGTGATATTTAAACAGGGACTTTGTCAAGTTAAAAAAAAATGTCCCATGAGGAGACGTCCATGCTATCTTTAAATCAAAGCGTTACTCATTACTATTTTCTGCATCTGAATCAGGGAATAAGCCTCAACATTCATAAACCCTTCTATTAATCCTTGACTGGACAGTTGGGAGTGCTTTATGTGTGTGAGGTCAGCTTCCCAGGGTTGAGGGTCCAGTGTGTGGAGCTCCGTTCGTCCAACGGGGCTCCACTCTGGTTCATGAGCCACACAACGGTCTCTAGCCATCTCCCTTGTGTATATTTACAAAATGATATGAGGAAAGAAAGAGTACTGTGAATTTGTAATCACCCGCATTCTCACATATTTGATTTCCTTTATTGTAAATGTGACCCAAAGTATTAATTCACTTAAAATCAAAATGTCAGACAAGTGAACTTCCCCGTATGAAGCCTGAGCGCCTCTTGCCTCCTCCCAGGCCACCATCTGCCGCAGCAGCCAGCCCCTGTCTGGTTTCAGCGCTCGCTGCCTGGAGGATGAGCAGATGCTGGAGGCCATCTTGAGGTCCAATCCCCGCAGCGACTTCATGTATGTGGTGGACACCAGGCCTAAGGTGAGCCCTTTTGTGCCCAAGGAACAGCCTGCGAAAATACAAGTCTTACAGTACTATGCTGTGTGTTCAGGTGCGTTTTGCCAGCTGGACGTGCTCACAGCACAAGCCCTGAAAACATCCCGGCTATGTGCTCGTTGAACCATCCTTTTTTTTAAATTATTATTATTAGCTTTTAATAAAAGAAAATAATGTCTTTCTAGCTGAATGCAATCGCAAACCGAGCTGCAGGAAAAGGCTACGAAAACGAGGACAACTACTCCAACATTAAATTCCAGTTCATCGGCATCGAGAACATCCACGTCATGAGAAACAGCCAACAAAAGATGCTGGAAGGTAATTATCTTCCTGTAATGATGTACATTCACTGTCGAGCCGGTTTGGGAGGCACAGCAGTGTCAGAAAAGTTCCACCACATCAGTGTTTGCACAACGAAATGTATTGTTTTCCGGCATTGTCTGTTTTAAAGCCCGCTGCTTCTTCCCATTACTGAAGCAGAGCGGGAACCCATGCTACCCCTGCGGCTTTCATATGCACTCATGCAATCAGGCCTCAAATGAGCCCACAGGAGAATTTCTGGGTATTGTGCAGGGGTGCTCCTAGGAAGACTTTGAATCCATCTGGATTTTATTTCTGAGCTATTTTGGTTTCCCGGAGTGGACAATCTGGGACCTTATCCCCCAAAGAGAGACCCAGGGCGTGAGAATGATGTGATTTCAAGTCTGTAAAGTTATAGCTGCTCTCAGTTGTGATAACTCTTTGCCCCCCCCCCCCCTGGCAGCACAGGGGAGGTCTTTACACAAAAAGAAAAAAGAAAGTGGAGCCAGCAACTGCCCTCCAGAGCCTGCCTGCCTGACTCCCTCTCTCAACCCGGTTGCACACTTCAGTGTGCAACCCCCCCCC
>NW_022280049.1:5990541-6015096 GCF_004355925.1 Anarrhichthys ocellatus
CCCCCCCCCGCCTGGCAGCATAAGCCGCCCTACTAGTGTTATAAAAGGTTGAATGAACCCATTCACCTGCTTGCTCTCCTATCAGTGGCCTCAGAGCGCTCTCTCACAGGTCAGCACACTGATACAGTGTCACCTCTGCTCAACGAGCGAGCAGATGTTTGCACACAGTTCTGTAATAGGTGATGTGATACAATTGAGCGAATGAAATGTCAGCTGAGGAGAAACTGGTTCATGTCACTCTGCCCCTCAGTCAACTTGCAAATATTTATGTTGAACCCTGAAGACGGAAAGAAAAATGAATTTTCGGTTTCAGTTTTACAAGATAAACAAACCGAATGCAGGAAGCCTTGTGGTACAGAAATGGATCTTTATTTGATTGTCTGTTTTGCTTGTGTTATTGTTATGTGAGTATGGCTTTTGTCTTCCATTCATATTATAAAATACATAATAACAAAACTAACTGCTAGCGTCTCTGTGAGGCAGAACAGTGTTTCCTTTAAGCTAAATGCTAACTTCTATCTGACAATGCTAACAACATCACGTGTTGATGTTTAGCAGGTATATCTTTGCCACGTTTGTAGTGTTGTTAGCGTGTCAGCATGCTAACATTAGCTAATTAGCATTAAACACAAAGCAGAGCTGAGGCTGATGTAAATGTGGATGGTTTTGCGGGTGTTTACATGTTGATGGCGCTAGACGGAAAGTTAAGGGAATCGACAAAGTGATTGAAGTTCATCATGAGGGGAACATGGATGGCTTCGCTAAATAACATGGCGATTCTTTATGTTGTTGCTCAGGCATTTCACTCAAAACCACAAATGAACCTCATGGTGGCAGTAAACGAAAAGTCGGTTATCTCCAATGTCCTTAGGATCATCATCTGGGAACTATGAATCTACTCTATGTACGAAATGTTGTGCCAATCCATGTCGTAGATATTCTGCAAGTGAAAGCTTTGACCTGCTAATGGGTCCAGAAGAAAAGTCGAGGGGCTCACTAAAATCAGTAGGATCCATCCTCTGGGGAACATGAATATCTGTTCAAAAATGCACGACAATCCCTTACATCCAATTGTTCAAGTCCAGACATTGTCATTCCTAGAACCAATCTGTTTTTGAAAGAAACAGCATGACCCATATTTTCTCATGCCGTGCACAGATTCCCTAGAAATTGCCTGTGAAAGTGAGTGTGGGGTTTAATAAAGTCCAGTGATCAGGTATGCTCCTTGTTTCCTGCTAGTGAGACAGCTGTGTTGTGCTTACAGTGTGTGAGCTGCGTTCCCCCTCCATGTCCAACTTCCTGGAAGGTCTGGAGAGCTCAGGCTGGCTGAAGCACATCAAAGCTGTTTTGGATGCAGGCATCTTCATCGCTAAGGTCAGTCTGGAGGTTAAATCCCTGCTGTCTGCTTCGCCGCGCCACTCAATATTAGCTTAGGTGTTTGTGTATGTATGTGTGTGTGTGGGGGGGGGGGGGCCTATTAGTTTTATAAAAGGTTGAATGAACCCATTCACCTGCTTGCTCTCCTATCAGTGGCCTCAGAGCGCTCTCTCACAGGTCAGCACACTGATACAGTGTCACCTCTGCTCAACGAGCGAGCAGATGTTTGCACACAGTTCTGTAATAGGTGATGTGATACAATTGAGCGAATGAAATGTCAGCTGAGGAGAAACTGGTTCATGTCACTCTGCCCCTCAGTCAACTTGCAAATATTTATGTTGAACCCTGAAGACGGAAAGAAAAATTAATTTTCGGTTTCAGTTTTACAAGATAAACAAACCGAATGCAGGAAGCCTTGTGGTACAGAAATGGATCTTTATTTGATTGTCTGTTTTGCTTGTGTTATTGTTATGTGAGTATGGCTTTTGTCTTCCATTCATATTATAAAATACATAATAACAAAACTAACTGCTAGCGTCTCTGTGAGGCAGAACAGTGTTTCCTTTAAGCTAAATGCTAACTTCTATCTGACAATGCTAACAACATCACGTGTTGATGTTTAGCAGGTATATCTTTGCCACGTTTGTAGTGTTGTTAGCGTGTCAGCATGCTAACATTAGCTAATTAGCATTAAACACAAAGCAGAGCTGAGGCTGATGTAAATGTGGATGGTTTTGCGGGTGTTTACATGTTGATGGCGCTAGACGGAAAGTTAAGGGAATCGACAAAGTGATTGAAGTTCATCATGAGGGGAACATGGATGGCTTCGCTAAATAACATGGCGATTCTTTATGTTGTTGCTCAGGCATTTCACTCAAAACCACAAATGAACCTCATGGTGGCAGTAAACGAAAAGTCGGTTATCTCCAATGTCCTTAGGATCATCATCTGGGAACTATGAATCTACTCTATGTACGAAATGTTGTGCCAATCCATGTCGTAGATATTCTGCAAGTGAAAGCTTTGACCTGCTAATGGGTCCAGAAGAAAAGTCGAGGGGCTCACTAAAATCAGTAGGATCCATCCTCTGGGGAACATGAATATCTGTTCAAAAATGCACGACAATCCCTTACATCCAATTGTTCAAGTCCAGACATTGTCATTCCTAGAACCAATCTGTTTTTGAAAGAAACAGCATGACCCATATTTTCTCATGCCGTGCACAGATTCCCTAGAAATTGCCTGTGAAAGTGAGTGTGGGGTTTAATAAAGTCCAGTGATCAGGTATGCTCCTTGTTTCCTGCTAGTGAGACAGCTGTGTTGTGCTTACAGTGTGTGAGCTGCGTTCCCCCTCCATGTCCAACTTCCTGGAAGGTCTGGAGAGCTCAGGCTGGCTGAAGCACATCAAAGCTGTTTTGGATGCAGGCATCTTCATCGCTAAGGTCAGTCTGGAGGTTAAATCCCTGCTGTCTGCTTCGCCGCGCCACTCAATATTAGCTTAGGTGTTTGTGTATGTATGTGTGTGTGTGGGGGGGGGGGGTCATTGTATCCTGTATGTGTGACACTCAGTTGCCAGTTATTAGGGGCTCCTGGCCAAACTAATACAGTCTGATACATCAGTCCTGCAATAAATCCATCAGCCTACCCTCACAGATATAACTGGGCTGGACAAAATGATAGAGACGCCCATCAGTATAACACAAAAGAATTCAACAGCATCCCAGAATGAGTTCATCAGGTCACTCCCCTCCGACATTGCACTTCTTTGACAATGCTCCACCAGTCGAATACTTAAAAATGTACACGGTTAAATTTAGGGAATGGCTGTGGCAGGGATCATTCAATTCAACAGACTGAGACAGGATTTGTATGTAGTCTAACAGGAAGAAGTGAGTGTCTGAAAGGTGCAAATCAGTGAACATAAATGATCTGATAACTTCTCTTCTCCAAACTGCCATTTACCAGAGAGCTTTTAATTATTCATCAAACAGCTCAACCAACTGTGTCTTCTAACAACGCATGATAAGAGGAACTTGAGACGCAACACGATGTAATCACCTATCTACGATGCAGTGTTGTTTATTCTATTGTTTGTCATTTTAAAGATATATTTCAAATGCAATGTGTGCATTTATGGGACATATTACTATGTTTTTGGCACGTTGGCGCCACCAACGTCGATCAGTGGAAAAGCCTGAAACCAGGGGCATAAACTCCTCGTCCTCTTGCATCACATCAGGAACTCATCGTCCTGCTCTTGGTCAGAAACTCCACAGGGTACCTCTAACATGTTGGCCTTTTTGTTTTGAGGTTAATAATCCCATCTCAAAGCGATGGCGCTATTGGTGTCGTTCAAACTGAGCATTACCGAGATTACATTTTTCTGTTGGTATATTTTAATAGTTTTAATGCATAACAGGCAGAAAACCAAGTTCACCTAAACTTACTAACTTCACTGCTCCATTTTTGTTAACTGGAAAAAAAAAAAAAGAAGTGGAAGTTTCTGGATACAATTCTGGCACCGATCAATGCTAATATTTACACTTTGATTACAGTATAGAGTAGAGTATTTTCGTTGCACTGCACAGACTGTATTTATTTATGTGTGTGTGTGTGTGTGTGTGTGTGTGTGTGTGTGTGTGTGTGCAGGCTGTTGCAGAGGAGGGGGTCAGTGTCCTGGTTCACTGCTCAGACGGTTGGGACCGCACTGCCCAGGTGTGTTCAGTGGCCTGTGTGCTGCTGGATCCTCACTACAGGACCCTCAGAGGACTCATGGTAGATAACCAACCGTTGCCTTTTTCTGTGTTTTAAGTTACAGTGCAGAGTTGCATCTTTTAAGTATAATTGTGAATGTCACATTCGGGTTTAGCTGATAGTAGTCCGCAGGGGGCTAATAAGACTTGTTTCTTTGATCGGAAGGATTTGCGCAGGCCAACTTGGAATCCACCGAAAGCCACTATGGAAAATATTATAATAGAGAAGCCTGCTTTTGGGAATTGTGCCTAAAGTTAAATAAAAATGACCCCACACAGAGGGTGAAGAGGCTCAGTCATTCTGCAGGGATTTACTGTGCTCTTTGTCTGAACCTTTCAATCATGACATGCTGAAAGTATACAGAGTCTGTGGTCCTCCTTCTGTTTCAGCACATGAATGTGTTTTTTGTTCTTTTAGGTTCTCATTGAGAAAGACTGGGTCTCATTTGGACACAAGTTCTCTCACAGGTTTGACTCTGAAGATATTATACTTTTTTTTTTATTATAGCAGCTCTGATTTCCCGATCATTTTCTTGGTTGTGATCGAACCGTCCTCTCCTCTTCTCCAGATGCAACCACCTGGTCGGTGACCCCAAAGAGGTGTCCCCCGTCATCGATCAGTTCCTGGAGTGCGTGTGGCAGCTCATGGAGCAGTTCCCCTGTGCCTTCGAGTTCAACGCGAGGTTCCTCATCACCATTCACAGCCACGTCTACTCCTGCCAGTACGGCAACTTCATTGGCAACAACCAGCGGGAGAGGGTAGAGCTGGGGTGAGATTTAAACCCGCAGTTTCTTTTCCTTTTCACAGTGCAGACATCTTGTCAGGGAAGACTGACCGCTGAAGGGAAGTGACAGCCAGCGGTTTATTGCATCGCCCCTGGGTTTGTGCAAATAGAGACGACTCTGTGCTAAAAAAAAAGCAGGCTATTCTAAATCAGTTCATTTCTTTTATCGATCTTGATTTTCACATTGTCTTTCTCTGTTGCCTTTCATACAGATTGCGTGAGAGGACTCACTCTTTGTGGAGTTATCTGTGGAAGAACAAGACCGACTACATCAACCCTCTGTACCGACCGGACCACAGCCAGACACAGGGGCTCCTCCGGCCCTCTACTGCCCCCTACTTCTTTAAGTAGGTCCTGACAAACAGCAGCAACCCATCCCACGTAGTTTTAAAAACCTGGTATACACATGTGTTTCCTAGTATTTTAAACAGTCTGTGGTAAATGCTTCGCACAGGTCTTGGAGAGGCCTGTACAACCGGTTTGACCAAGGGATGCATCCTCGGCAGTCTGTCGAGGATTATCTGAGTGCCATCCAGGAGGAGACGCAGCAGCTGGAGGAGCAGCTGGCTTCACACAAACAGGTAGGACAGGTCTATAAAGGGAATCAATTCTACATTTCTACATTATGAGAAAATACAATCTACTGCAGGTTTTTTTCTCTGGTTATAGAAGGTGGACTATACTGTAGTCTTCATGTCTTTCATTTTCAATAGAAAATTGCTCAGCTGGAGCAGAAGGGGAGTGGAGTCCAGGAAGCCGTCGCCTTTGCTAAGAGCCCCACAGCGTGGGCTCTTGGTAGTGACCTGGGTCTGGCCAACACCCCTCAGGACTACACCGGGGGCTTCGTCACCAGCAGCCCCTGTCAGCCTAAAGCACCAGACGGCAGCCTGGTCCTCCTGACCCAGGACTGCAACCTCTCCAACGGCAGCGACCAAGAGTCTGGGATCGCGGACGTGAGCTGCCCCTCGCCTCTCAGTGAGGACAGCGCCAGGGACCCGGACTCTGATGAGGCCGCCTACTCGGCTGCCTGAGGCAAATGTAGCATTTGATGGAAGGTGTAGCAGCGACCAGTCGTCCACTGTGCCACTGGACAGACTGTTATTCGGGTGACACAAGACTTGCCCTTTTGTTTACATGTGCTGTGGTGGACTCTCCCTGTTGCCACACACACACATTACGAGTTGATAGTTGTTTACTGTAGCTGACCACATTTCACCTTTTGCTTAACCTGGTGAGGAGCAAAGCTCACTGTCGTGTCTGTTGTTGAAGGCGGAGTTAACCCTTGAGCGTGTGCACAGAAAGTTTATACAACACACAATGACCTGTTTCATGTTGGAGACGCTTCAAAATTCAGTTTGAAGCCTCGGCAAAAACTAATTTACCAAAGTTCAGAATGAGTTACGATCAATTATGAACAATTCAATGCACTTCAGTGCAAGCGTGTAAGTGTGTCAACACATCAAGTTAATAATGAGTCATTTAGCTGTGTGTGCTTCCACACACTTTTATTCATTAACAATTTGGCTTTACAATCATGTAAACATATGAACAACCAGAGCTCCAAAGAGACATAATCATCACTTTAGCTGCATTGTTTGTGCTTAAAGACGGCAAAAAATGATAATAATAATAATAAGGGGGGGGGGCATGATAACAGCAGACTCAAGTTGTAGCTCATCAACAAAGATATGACAAATATGTACAGAATACTGGCTGTAAAGTGTTTTGGTGAATTTCAAACCTAATTTAAATGCTGTCGCACCTTATGATCACTGCTTGTCAATCACAGGCCGTCTGCAATCAAATGGCAATGTAGCGGTGTTTCAACACACCTTGTGGTTTTTCAACTTGATACACAATGTTTAAGCTTTGAAATGTTATCGAACAAGCAACTTATTACATTTCTGTCCACAATATTTCAACACCAGATTTGCGATCAAATCAAAAATCTTACCAAAGGGAATCGAGCCTCTGCTGGTATAAAAGGTGATGGCACGACTGATGACTGAACCAGCAGACTAGAGCACGTGAACACAAATACACTGCTGCTTTGGGCAGCAGATAACTGACAGGCTTTTTGATTATTGCCGACATCTCAACTGTAAAGGTAGCATTTAAACAGTACATAGAACAGTAGTACACGTCAGGTGCACTCCAATAATGCAATTGAATAATGGCAAGGCTATCAAGCGAAGCATGTTGAGATATTTTTGTATTATGTAATATGTTTTTGACTACTTACTTCAGTGTTGTTTTTATTTGTATGAGAGTGACTAAAATGTCCAGTCATAAGGAATTCTGACCTAAAAGAGAGAGCTTTACTTTGCTGCGTTTATGTGTTCAATGTGGAATTAGAGCCAACTTTTGTCAAACTGGTTTAAATGCAAAATTGTGTAATTTGTGTCAATTTTCATTTAAAATAAATACATTATTGTCAAGCATCGTGATTGTGTTCCTGGCTGACCATTTCAGTTCACCCAAAGAAGAGAAAGATCTCACATATACCTGTGGTGTCGAGCAACACAGAAAGGTTTGGTTTTATTTGCTCAGGGTTTGAGATCTCTGGATGGTCTACAGCACACACTGAATAGTTTTCATAAGGATTACTTTTTCAGTAGAAAGTAGTTCCAGTCAAACACGTTTACCTTGTTATCTGTGGGACAGTGCGTGTGTAATATAATAAATGGGATAACAGGTTGTGATGGCTGGTCCAATTTTTAAAAGTATATCAAGTTGATAAAGTCTTTCATGTAATAACTTGTTCAAACACAAATTAGATATTTACCAAAAGGTTTTCTTTCTCAGTTATTGAAGCGGGAGCACTGAACAAATAGGACGCCGACCATTCCGCCACGCTTACATGCATGCGCACGTTTCTGTTTTACGTGATGACGTCGTGTTGTAGGCTCAACTGTGATGGCAGCCGTGGGTTGACATCGATACATTGCTGAATATAAACTATTTAAAAGTTAGCGGAAAACTCCCCCGAAACAATAACGTAGAACAAATTACCAGCTTCCAGATAGTACACACTTAAACACACACACGCCCGGTTTGGGGACACGGTAAGTTCACGACGCTGCAGTGAGCTTTGCTGTATCAAAGTGGCGCTGAGTGTGTGTCTGTCTATGTGTGTGTGCAGAGCTATAGTTACTAGTCTCTTTCATGCATCGCACACACTCTTATGTATCCGTCCAGCTAGCTGTGAAGTGCGGTGAGGCTGCACACAGCCTCCCCACCTGAGTCCTGTTCATGTAGCTTAGTGTGGAGCCTGCTGCTAACTGCTACAAGTAAGCAAGCTAGCCCAAAGTGCTGCTGAAAACCTGCCTGCGACGAGCTAATGTTAACAGCGTCCAGCCAAACACGCCCCGCGCGCCCTCACTCGGCTGGTAACACGTCTGTCTGCGTGCATGTGAAGTATCCCAGACGAGAGGAAGCACAGACTAGCTTCCCTTATGTTGAGACTTCTGATTTGATCCCCAGAGCAGGTTGTATCTTCTCATGCAATTTATATATATGATATAATGCATATTATAACGTGTTATTTAGATAAAATGATGTGTCAGTGTTTCTTGGGTTCGTGTGCTGTATGCCTTTGTCCTGCCACCTCTCATCCTTTGGTCTGTCACAGGTCAGCAGGTGTTGGGGAAGGTCTGTGAACCAGCTGTCTCTCTTTCTTCTTCTTCTTCCCCTTTCTTGCATCGATCTCATTACATGAAGTGGCACTATGCCCGCTGCTACTGTGGATCACAACCAAAAAATATGTGAGGTTTGGGCCAACAACCTGGAGGAGGAGCTGAAGAGGATCCGACATGTCATCCGAAAATACAACTACATCGCTATGGTGAGTGATGCTCCTGGAGGCTTGAAGATGGTCTCACGCAGCCAGGTTTCTGGTCCTGCATAAAGAGCTCGTTGTCTTGTGCTTCTTTACAGGACACAGAGTTTCCAGGTGTGGTAGCCAGACCAATCGGAGAGTTCAGGAGCAACGCCGACTATCAGTACCAGCTACTGCGCTGCAATGTGGATTTGCTCAAGATAATCCAGCTGGGCCTCACTTTTATGAACGAACAGGGCGAATACCCTCCGGGAACATCAACGTGGCAGTTCAATTTTAAGTTTAACCTCACGTAAGATGACTTTTGTGCTTCTCATACGCTTTTTCACAAGAACTGACTGAGCTCAACACCTCAGACAGTACGAATCACCACTTTTACAATTATGACGTCTACTTGCTGCTGTCATACCTACTCGGCTGTCTTCTGTGGGTGGAGATGATGACGCTGTGACACGTCTTTTGTCTTCAGAGAAGACATGTACGCGCAGGACTCCATTGAGCTCCTGACCACTTCAGGGATTCAGTTCAAGAAGCACGAGGACGAAGGCATCGAGACGCTGTACTTTGCAGAGCTGCTGATGACATCAGGGGTGGTGCTCTGTGACGGCGTCAGGTGGCTGTCTTTCCACAGGTATTCAGCTTTCTTTGCAATTAGTTGCTGTTTTTTCGCATGCAGTCAGTTATAGAAAGCTGCATAGTGACAGGAATCCTACTCGTTTTGCCCACAGTATTTACAGAAATTACAAGTTGTGTGACTCAGGTACTACACCTCTTACTTTCACTCTTTGCACGTCAGTTAATAAACAAGCACTTATGGGACCGCGTGCACTAATCAGAAACACATTGTTTATCCCGGCATCATTTTACTGTTTGGCTCACCGCCACAGCATGTTATTGCTCCATGTATGGAATATTCTGTCACGTCTGCACGCAGACATCCTCCTGTGTCTTTAAATGTTTACTAATGATATGTGTTGTTAAAAAAAAAAAAAAAAAAGTTTAAATTTCTTTTGGTTTGTTTTTTGTCTTTGTGTGTTAGTGAGAAGTAAGATGTTACGCAGAACTGTGGTCGTTTTGCTACGCACACGTTAAAACAAGTAAATATCCCGTTGAAATTTCCTATTCAATTTGCTGCTCAAGTGCAATGAACACTTTTTATATTGGTCTCTAGTGAATAGCAACTCTTTGTTTTTTTTTTTGTTTTTTAACCCAGTATTTTCTACAATCTGCTGCTTAACATCTTCATTTCATACTCAGTTTCCCACTGTGTCTCCATGGCAAACTGAGGCTAAAGGTAACCAGGCTTTGGAAAATAAACAAAGCTTAGGTTTGAAACACCTCTGTCATCGTTCAGGTATTTAGAACACACCTTCACCAACAGGCTTTAATGTCACGTTGCTTCTATTTACCTTACTTTGTTCTGTTTTTATCATCGTATTTCTTTAACTCATCCTAATTTTCAATGGTTTCAATTGTGAATTAACCGTTAATCACATTGGATAATTGGTCTGTTGTGAACAAACTGGACATGTTGTTCATCGTTGTTTAGCCTGGTAGAATGCTTGGCTAATCACAAAGTCTATTTCGGGGGAAGAAGCAGTGTGTTTGTGTATTTAGTTGCCCTTGCATGTGCAGGTAAAGACAGTCTGCCTCTCTTTAATTCTCTTTGTGTCATGGCAGATTGGAAGTGACGAAATCTCTCGAAGCCTCCTGCTATGTTCTCTTTTAAATACAAACCAAAAGGAAACCTAGTTAAAAGGTTTGCATGTGTTTGTGTATATGTGTTTTGTAGTGGCTATGACTTTGGATACCTGATCAAGATTCTGTCCAACGCTAACCTGCCTGAGGAGGAGGTGGACTTCTTTGAGATTCTTCGCTTGTACTTTCCAGTCATTTATGATGTCAAGTACCTCATGAAGAGTTGTAAAAACCTGAAGGTACCTCAATAAATATTTCAGCAGGTAGCACAGAGTATCTCCTGTTTTATTCATTTAAAGCTTCACACCTTGATGTCTGTTGTGATCTCCTGTGAGTGCTGCGAGTTTTACTTTGACTAGAAGCATGCCTCTCGAGTGACTTGACGGCGTTTTTTGTTTTTTGCTTTCAGGGCGGGCTGCAGGAAGTAGCTGAGCAGCTGGAGCTGGAGAGGATCGGACCGCAGCACCAGGCTGGCTCTGACTCGCTACTCACAGGCATGGCTTTCTTCAAGATGAGAGAGGTAGGCGCCCTGACTTCAGACCTTCGCCCCTTCACGTTAATCTGAGGGCATTTTAACACGTGAGTCTCGTGTCTGAATAAGCACCGTGGTCACATTTTTCACATTTGCGAGGTCTGAATAGAATGGCTTCAGATTGACAAAGGCTGCAGCAGCACAAGGTAAAACACGCAGAGAGAGAGAGTGATCACTTCAGCAAAGGTATCACAGCTATCATCTCTGATGCTCAAAATCACTTTAACTGTGAAACACTGCGAGAGTTCTTGAGGATGTTTCACATATCAGATCAGTGGAGAAAACGTTTTTTTCCTCTCATAATGCAATCGTGGCGAAAGAAGTAAAAAACGAAAGAAAAAAGTCTCTCCTGATATTTTTCAATGTTTATTCACGTCAACTGCATGGATGAATACCCAGTAACAAGTTGTGCACACTGTATGTGAGCAAATAAGAACGAACGAGTCCCAACTTGTTGCTGTTCAGTGTTTCTGCACTGTCGCTGTTAGAAAACAGGCAGCACAATTGACTCTCTATTAATGTTAAATGATGAAATTGATGTTAGATTGTATTAGTGGATTCAATATGAGAAGAGGCGGCTAGCTTCCCTCACGCTCACGACGGTCATTAAGGCTTCAACAGCAAAATATCTTTTAAAATCCGTCAGCGTTGCAGCCGGACAGAGAGATCAGAAAACATCCTTCTTCTTCGCTGTAACATTTTAAACTCACCTCTATTTCTTCTGCTCACCAGGTGGCAAATGTGAGCATGTCGCTCTTTTCCAGAAATGTACTCCTGAGCCTGAATGAAGCCGTGAGAAACATCAAGTCACTTGTGTCTGAATGACAATACGCTATATGGATGAAGCCATTAATGTTACATATACCACGTCTGAACGAAGGGACCAGTGTTTGTTGAGAAAGGGGCATCCTCAGGGGACACAGAGCAGAATTAGCAGACGATTGAATAATTATTTTTAACGAACTCTCTATCTGATGAGTTCAAATGATCCGCTTTGCGAAACCAATGTAATTGATTTGATTGTTCTGCCGACAGTCCAAAACCCAAAATACATTTAAGTTACAACAATAAAAATAGCAGCAAATTCTGTTGACAGGTTTATTCGATTCGATCTTAATCACTGTGCAAGTATAAATCCCCACCACATACAGTTGTGTGAAAAAGTGTTTGCCCCCTTCCTGATTTCTTATTTTTTTGCATGTTTGTCACACTTAAATGTTTCAGATCATCAAACAAATTTAAATATTAGACAAAGATAACACAAGTAAACACAAAATGCAGTTTTTAAATGAAGGTTTTTATTATTAAGGGGGAAAAAAAATCCAAACCTACATGGCCCTGTGTGAAAAAGTGATTGCCCCCTAAACCTAATAACTGGTTGGGCCACCCTTGGCAGCAACAACTGCAATCAAGCGTTTGCGATAACTGGCAATGAGTCTTTTACAGCGCTGTAGAGGAATTTTGGCCCACTCATCTTTGCAGAATTGTTGTAATTCAGCCACATTGGAGGGTTTTCGAGCATGAACCGCCTTTTTAAGGTCATGCCACAGCATCTCAATCGGAGTCAGGTCGGGACTTTGACTAGGCCACTCCAAAGTCTTCATTTTGTTTTTCTTAAGCCATTCAGAGGTGGACTTGCTGGTGTGTTTTGGATCATTGTCCTGCTGCAGAACCCAAGTGCGCTTCAGCTTGAGGTCACGAACAGATGGCCGGACATTCTCCTTCAGGATTTGTTGGTAGACAGCAGAATTCATGGTTCCATTTACCACAGCAAGTCTTCCAGGTCCTGAAGCAGCAAAACAGCCCCAGACCATCACACTACCACCACCATATTTTACTGTTGGTATGATGTGCCTTTTCTGAAATGCCTTGTTACTTTTACGCCAGATGTAATGGGACATACACCTTCCAAAAGTTCAACTTTTGTCTCGTCAGTCCACAGAGTATTTTCCCAAAAGTCTTGGGGATCATCAAGATGTTTTCTGGCAAAACTGAGACGAGCCTTTATGTTCTTTTTGCTCAGCAGTGGTTTTCATCTTGGAACTCTGCCATGCAGGCCATTTTTGCCCAGTCTCTTTCTTATGGTGGAGTCATGAACACTGATCTTAATTGAGGCAAGTGAGGCCTGCAGTTCTTTGGATCTTGTTCTGGGGTCTTTTGTGACCTCTTGGATGAGTCGTCGCTGCGCTCTTGGGGTAATTTTGGTCGGCCGGCCACTCCTGCGAAGGTTCACCACTGTTCCATGTTTTCGCCATTTGTGGATAATGGCTCTCACTGTGGTTCGCTGGAGTCCCAAAGCTTTAGAAATGGCTTTGTAACCTTTTCCAGACTGATGGATCTCAATTACTTTGTTTCTCATTTGTTCCTGAATTTCTTTGGATCGCAGCATGATGTCTAGCTTTTGAGGATCTTTTGGTCTACCTCACTTTGTCAGGCAGGTCCTATTTAAGTGATTTCTTGATTGAGAACAGGTGTGGCAGTAATCAGGCCTGGGTGTGGCTAGAGAAATTGAACTCAGCTTTCCAAAGATGTGATAAACCACAGTTAATTTATGTTTTGACAGGGGGGGGCAATCACTTTTTCACACAGGGCCATGTAGGTTTGGATTTTGTTTTTCCCCTTAATAATAAAAACCTTCATTTAAAAACTGCATTTTGTGTTTACTTGTTATCTTTGTCTAATATTTAAATTTGTTTGATGATCTGAAACATTTAAGTGTGACAAACATGCAAAAAAATATGGAATCAGGAAGGGGGCAAACACTTTTTCACACAACTGTATAGCTGAGAAGGAACACACCAATGGCGGTATTTCACAGGATGATGCTAGCAGAAGGATAGGAAATAAAAAGCGATTGTGCATTTAATACTGATATTGATATTAAGTGAACGCGTCTGTTCTCAGTAGTTCTTTAACCTCTCCCACAGATGTTCTTCGAGGATCACATCGATGATGCAAAGTACTGCGGCCACTTGTATGGGCTGGGCTCCGGCTCCACGTACGTCCAGAACGGGACGGGGAACGCGTACGAAGAGGAGGCCAACAAGCAGCAGTCGTGACATCACTGCGAAATCCCCCCACACCCCACCCCACCCCCTCGTGGGTCACATGCACAATCAGTGCGGAGCCGAGGCCGAGCTCCGTCAAACGGACGATGATGATGACGACGGAAGAACACAAAGCATACACACATCATTTAACAAGCTGCTTCTCATAGGCCCTGCTCACCTTAGACAACTGAGTATGATGGTAAACTCTGTGTGAGGTCAGTCCTGTATTCCTACCAAGCAGTGTACAGGTTCCGGTTGGATCGGTTGAATTTAACATTGAAAAGACGGGATTTTAGTTCTCCTAAAATGTTATGTAGAAATGTTTTGCACTTTAAAGCCCCAACCTGATTTTATATGGAAAGCTGAACAAAAGTTTCCATTGTCTTTGTTGCCTTCTCTCCGGTCCCCGTTTCACATCGTGAGCGTCACACAGGAAGCGCTCTCGGCACGCTCGGCCTTAATATCAGCTGCGTTCTTCTCTTTTAACCTTTAATTTATTGTGCCGCTGGTCTGACATCGAGCAGATGCTCCGCTCAACACCGAGGCGCCGCATGTCGGTACGCTCGCCATCTGTCATCGGATCTCCTGTTCTGGTAGCGAGAACGGGAGCTCTCAGTCAGTGTTTATGCACACGTGAATACTTCTTCCTTTTTCCTCATTCGTTCATATAAAGATGTTTGTAATGACCTGAATAAGCTCTAATCCCACTGTGATGAGCCTTAAGATAACTACGCTGGTGTTTTCTGCTTATGCGGTATGTAGACTGGATACTAAAACTTACTTTTAGTTGCCTTTTTTTTACTGTTTGTATTCATGATAATGCTAAGAATGGCTACATACATGGATATATACAACATGTACTAGATACACATGGTTTTCATTGAAGGATTATGGATTATTTGTGCATATACACACCCTCATTGACACAAGCACATAGGAGCCCTCTACATGGTCTTGCAATGATTTCAACCAACTCCACCAGACCTTGAAAAAGACTCAATTATAAAGACTCTCCTGCAGTAAGACATGCGGAGGTTACCCTGAACTACTCTGTTGAGAGTAAAGACTTTTAATTGAAATTGAGGTTATGCAGAGTTTTAGTGTTGTGATAAAAGCCCCAAAAAGCTTTTACTGAACATGCATCTTTTTGTTCCAGTGGAGTTCTTTTCACTTGCCTCTGAATTATAGTTTAGTTTTGTGTCGCTCTAAGGTTCATTCATGCTGCGTAGACAAGCCGCATGTACTAGAGTGTTTGAATTAATGCCGTGTTGTTGATAGCAGTATCCTGAACTTCCATAGGTGTGTGTGTCGAATGGCAGCAACGAGATTTTATTAACCTCGCTGAGCCGCAAACACTTTTCCTTTCTGCAGCACATCTTTCACACTGTAACGGAGTCAAAGAATATGCAAAGAGGATTGTTTTTAGATTATTTTGTAAATAAAGGCTTGAAACTTTTCTACCATAACATGACCGTCGCATCCCTTTAATGACTCCCAATGTGCGACAAAGCGTTGAAGATGAGCTCATTTTATTCTTATAAGGCAGCACAACTGTACAGTACATCGCCTCACACGTCCATATCGTCTCTCGAGTCACACAGACAGAAGAATAGAAAAATAGAGATTGACACTGGCTGTCACGATGAAGCTTTTTTTTTGTTTTAAACAAGCATACATTCTACCAAGTAATTGTCAGTGACGGTTGAAAATATACCGTTCAAAGCAGCTGTTTTCTCTGTTTTTGCTCTGCAGCGGATCCACAACTTTGTTTTGCGAGTTAGAAAAACACTCGACCGTGTCTGCTGTTTGATGGGGAGCAGATCTGCAGCGTTGCTTGTGTACTGTAGGCTACCAGACAGCGGTTTAGATATTTGGCAGCACCAGCTTTCAGGTGTTTCAGTGTGACAGCAACATCCTCACTCATGCTATATCAGAAGAGCCCTTATTCAAATGGGATTACTCATCACTACACTTGTTTTTTTTCTTTTCTTTATCCAAGCAAAGGGGAGAATATCTTGAGGTACAGTTCACTACAACAAGGTGTGTTTGTGTTGACATCCTGAGATGAGAGCATGCATCGGTTCAACTTCCACGACACTCAACATGGTGGATGAGGGAAGAAAAACAAAATCCTTCACTGGAAAAAGAAAATGGCTAAAGAAATATCAGTTACATCACATTATCACCACTACTAATCTATACTGAATGTGCAAACATTTGGCAAACTTATAACACCATTTATTAATGCGCTAAGCCGCGAAAAACGTTAAACAAGAAATCGTGTAAATAATTCTGAGAGTTTCTGTTACATGAACGGTAACACGCGAAAGCAGCTCAGATTTCATCTCCTAGTATGCAAAGTGCAAAACAGTCCCTTCCATTGCTGCTCTGTGCTTCTTCCTGTACAAACAAAAGGAAATGGGATCGTCTTCTGTAGCCCAAATACTATCAGATGGCAGCAGACATGGTTGCTGATAAGAGTAATACTGATGATGATGATGATTTTTCTTCCTCTGCTTTAGGAGATGTCAGTCAGGTAAAGCTCTCCGGAGCAGGGTGCGGTACGGAAAACAACAAATATTGATGCTGTCACCACCACGTCACGCTGAAATAACGAGGATGGGGGGGGGGGCGGCGTTGACCTGTAGGATGACACACACATGGTAACAGATGTTGACTTTTTATCCTGATGTGTGTGGATAGCTTCTACATGACTGTAAACTCACTTTTCTTCTGGGTGGAAGGCGTCTCCTCTATCTCTGACTGGTTACGCCTCATTTTCTATGGTCATCCCCGAGTTACTGGCACCTGAACAAGCACATGTCATTTCCCATATAAAGGTCCCATATTGGAAAAAGTGAGATGTTCATTTTTGTTTTTATATATTTATTATAAAGCAGGTCCACAACTATTCAATGTAGAGGCCACAGTTTGAAACGGAAACATTCTAAATGTGTCCCAGTTTATGTCTGGTTGCACTGTGTGTGAATGACATCAGCTGACAGGAAGTAAAGATGGAACCAAGCCTGTTGAAACTGAGCATTTCAGGGAGAGGGTGAATTCATGTTCAGACAGACAGTGTGAGAGAAATATGTTTTTTGAACATTAAAGCATGTAAACATGCTCTAGAAGAAACCCAAAACACAAGTATGAATAAATGAGCATAATATGTCTCTTTTAAGTAATCATCAGATTTAATAATAATTCAAAATACAAAAAAATATGTAAGCAAGCGGCTATATAAACCCATTATAAGGAGTATAAGAACACTATCTTACCCTTCCTGTCTGTTGCACCGTCACTCTCTGACCAGGAGGGGGTGCTGGTGAGCAGTCGACTCTGAGACTCTGTCAGGGGCCTGGAGGGGAACTGGTGGCCTTCTGCTGCACTGGAAACACACAGGTACACTTAAGCAGGGATGATTTCTAGGCCCACTTCCTCCTTTGAATAAATTAGTCCTAAATCTGATCCGACTGATTAATTTAAATCTGCAAGGCCATAACTGCCGCAAGGTGATTCTCCTGCATCATTAAACTCACAGGGTTAATAAACCACTATATAGAGGCTGGCTAGCAGGTGTGCAACTCTGTACTTTACTGTTGTTTCCTTCATGTTTTACTCACCTCTTGTTGGCAGGGTTGGAGCCAGCGGGCGATGACGAGGGCTGCTCCGGGTCCAGATTCACCAGACAGGTTGGGAACGAGCACCCGTCACCTAAACTGGAAAGCCAGCGGAAAAGAAAAATAACAGAATAATTCTGTGATTTGAAGGTGATATTTATGAGCATCAATAGAATCAATCATTGTGTATTTTATTTTATGTATGTGGAAATGATATTAAAGTGAGTCTACCAGTGGCAATTATGGGATAATGGTAAATGCTAAAACATAGTATATACATAGTTTATTATCACAAAATAGAGAAGAGTCATAAAGAGCCATATTTGGATCTGGATCTGAAATTTGTTTTTCACATCAACAGTGTTTTGTTCCAACATTAGAAAATGTGGGTTTATGTTTTAATAATTGGACTGTGGTTGCCAGAAAGCCGTATATTCATAATATCATTCATTCTGTCAGCATGAATTACTAATATTTGCAAAGCTGGAGCTTCTGCATGAATTCACTGCTGTGGTGATGTTGTTGTTTACTGAAGCCCATGCTCGCTCGTCTCCCCGGGGACTTAAACCCTCTTTTGAACCATTTTGTTTCAAACTAAGTGACAGCGCTCTCTAATCCCTGAGTGACTTCATTCATTCACAACTTCTCTGACATCCTGAGTAAGATTGTTTGAACTACAGAAGCATTTTGTGAAGAAAACGTGGACCTTTGCTGTGAATATTAATGCTGATTGGCAGTTATAGTTATCTCCGCCGGGTGGATCATGCGATCGCTCGCGTGAGTGCGTCTGTGAGTGTGCCCCTCTGTGTCTGTCCACGGCTAATCTTGCATTCTGCTGCAGCAAACTGCATAATATTTTGGGTGGCAAGTTATGGCTGCATGCTCAAGGATCTCTCGTGGTTGCGGTGTCTTACACTTTCTCAAAACACCTTTTATTTCCTGTTTTATACTGCCATCGACTGCCTGCTGACTCCTCACTCACTACTCCTAACCAGATAACACAGCTGAGTGCATCACCGACCCCCAGCCGCTATTCTGCGCCTACACCGTGGGGATAATAGTTTGCGATGTGTTTGGCTAACAGCTAACGGAGCTACCAGGACACTCCTCAACTCAGCCGCTGCTACGCGGGTATACAGCTTGGTAAGTTTAATTTAGTTGTTGGCAAGATTGACATATGACGTGTCTGATACAATGACTTGGAGTCGATTGTCTGCATACATTGCCACTTGTTTTTAAGTTTGAATTAAGTGTGTTTTTACGACGCTTCACAGTCCAATAGTGTGTAGATGGGGGGTTGGCCAATTGTGGGTTGTATTCATTCAATCACAGCAGCAGTGGTCGATGCAGACAACACCTGGCGGAGATCTGCACTCTACTGAGTGCACCTGTCTAGTTAAAGATGCAATTGAGGCTTTAAAACACTTCAGCATTAGAATTTTAACATATGATATATAACCTATAAGCTTTACTGATCTCATCTTTAGTCAGCAGTTGCACTGAGTTGTGGTTCTTGAAACCAAACCTGAAGTCTCTGACCTGCTCGTCCTTCAGTCTAGACTCAAAATGACAGATGATCGGGGCTCCTAAACTGTCAAACAAGCCGGCGGGGCAAATTCTAAATAATTAACACATAGACTTGTGTTATCTGATTCTCTTTAGTTTGCCCTCCTTGAGTCTTTGCAGACATTTTCTTCTGAATGCCTTTGACAAATGCCCATAAGAACTTACCCGGAGAAAACAGGAACAGGCCAGTATTTAACTTCATCCCCAAAGACCTGGCGGAAGTTCTTACTGAAGCCCAGACTGAAACCGCTCTTATCGGTGCCGTGGCGGAACACCGGAGCACGCACAGCCTCTGAGAGGACACACGTGGAGAAGAAGAGTCAGTGAAGAGGAAGATGAATAAATGCAGCCCTCCCACTCCGTCTCTATATAATCTATTATTCAGACTATTAGCAGGAGCTCATTCACACAGCACATGAACGACTCCCGCTGCACGGCTGCGTCAGTGGAACAAGTCTGAATGAAAAGTGTCTTTGTTGCGCAGGAGAAGCAGATCTGAGACTGTGCCGCCATGTGTGACTTCTCTTCCTAGCAGTGCCTGTTACTAAGCTGCTTACCACTCTGAGCCTTGTGTCTTTGCATTACACTGTAACATACTCCTATGGATAATCCAGTCTCCGCGACGCGCCAACAAAGTGTGCCACTGTGCACGCATAATGAGAAACTGCTCCGTCTGATAACGGCCCAGAGTGGCTCATCAAATCACTGCGCTGATGAGGACGGCCGGTGACTGATGGTGGGAAAAATGCAACGAAGCAGCCTTCATCGTTAGAGCGAAGACGACACTGGTAGCAGACTGAGACTACCCCACCCAGCAGCTGTACAACAGAGGATGTGTAATCACTGCATCCACAAACAGAACACACACATACATGAAGTGTACGCCACCTACCGAGGGTGGATCTGTTCTTGCAGACGAGCCAGCAGTGATAGATTAAAAGTGAAGCCAGGCTGACTGAGAACATGGAGGCCGAGAAGAAGAGGAACAGGATGTGGAACTTGGCCTGAGTGTCTGGGAGGCCGTTCTGAGGGAGGGGGGGGGGACAGCAACCAGACATTCAACACAACTGAAAACAGAGTGGACACCAAGACACTCCGAGGCTGAGCGGGATCTGAGATATTTCTGTTCTACTAGAGTTCTATGGGAACTTATTTAGCAGTTTCTATCCCACTAACTACAGCAGTTGGTTGGTTCATACCAGGTATTCCCTCAGACGGAAATGTGCTCTACCTCCAGCCTTGTGAAAAAAACAATAATCAAATACCACAGAATGCATGTTTTCAAAAGTCCATTCAGATTTTTAATTGGATGTATTTTGTGCTAACCCCACCCCCCCCCCCCCAAAAAAAAAACACACAATATAATGAATGATTTGTGTTCTACTGGTCAAGCCGTACTTACCAGCCAAAACTTAACGAAGTACTGAAGATCTGTAGCAGTTATAAAAAGGCAGTAGAGCAGCGAATACGCCAAGAACAGCATGAAAAACTTGTAGTTGGAGAATCCCACGCAGTTGTTCACCCTGCGACAAGGTCAGTGTGGGAGTGTCGTCATTAGTACGCGTTCAAATCTTTACTAAGTGCAGAGATACAAGAGGTATTTGAGCAGAAGTGCATAAGAGCAGTAAATATTGGGGATGGGGTGTTTGTGCACACAACTATTCCAGGACTTTTTTTTATTATTTTAAACAACCCATTTTCCAAACTGCTTTGGGCTGAAAAACAGGTAAATGCATCACAAATGTTTGGCGGATCTTTACGAGAAAACCCCTCTATCAACAGGTTTGTTTCATGTGCATTATCAGAGGACCTGGTATTCTCAGCCAATCAGGGACCAGTTTTGGACACCAGCACTTTCAGACTCTTTCGTGATTTTCTCCCACACATTATTGTTGCAAAGAGAGCAGACAAACCGATCACGTTTGGCAAAAAAACAATGCCAGCTGGAATCAGATTTGCTTTGTCTCCCTCTGCTGCCAAAATGTGTCACCTGGCGGAATGAGAGGTTACAGTGAACAAGCTCTTTGTGCCTCCAATGTGATGTGTGTTTACGAGTCCTGTTAACTGGAATAATGATACCAAGAAGCCTGTCGGGCCTGTAATAAAAAAGGAAATGATAAACTAACAACACCGTGTGAGTGCAGTGTCACTGATATTTGTTTAAACCCCCTATTGCCGCTACGTACCATGGGCAGTGGTGATCCATCTTCAGGATGCATCTGTAACACAGCAGGGTCAGACGTCAGTGTAATTGAATCTTACTCTGCCTGCCAGAATTCAATGCATGGTGTGGTCTGTTCTCTATAGAGAGCCTTACTTATCACAGACTGAACAATGGTGACATCGATCAGGCTTCAGCAGCTGGCAGCGGTCACAGAAACGGATTGCTGGGGAGACACAGCCGATTCAATCACACGGCCCTCAAACAGCAGCTCCAACACTTGACCATGTGACGATGTGACGGGGGGTGAAAAGGAGCTCAGAGAGCTGCTCCCGTGTGTGCTGCACTCTACCTCCAGAGTTGGTGCGGGTGTAGATGGGCAGATCCCTGGCTATCCTCCTCAAGATCTCCTGCTGAGACTCCCCCCGGTCTTCACGCTCCAGCAGCTCTTTGTCAGAGAAGGACAGGTGAAACTGTGAAGGGCCGAACACAGAGGGAAAGACAAACAACAACCGTGATATATATCGAAAGCTCAATCTGCAAGCAGTGGCATCCTGACAGAGTCAAATCCTTTGTCTACAAGCCGTGTTAGTTTCAGTAATGCAGTGATGTCTGTCGCTGTGAAGCCGCAGCTCAGTAGGCAGCGAATTTCTGTATCTTCCATTTGTTTTGGTTCTTTCTGCCCCAGCAGGCAAAGCAGCACAGCGCTGAGATATTACTGTCAGCCACTCCGACGGTTTGTGATTGAACACTGGAAACAGAAATAACTCTGACGATGACAAACAGCGCAGGAGGACACGTGAAGTATGACTTTTATCACTATCTCGAAACCTCATGTGATCCGACGATAACATCTCGCGAGGAGAAGCTTTCATATGGGCCGATTGCACGCCTCGGTTAAAGCCGAAATGCAAAGGGGGCATTTCTCAGATGCATGTGCTGTGGTCAGGATCAGAGCCATTACTGTGCAGCTCCAGGCACTTCCACTGGAACGTGTTATTAGTTAAATCACACGGGGAGGCAGTAACCTACATCTGCACTTCCCCGCTATGCCTCATCCTCCCCGATGGAGGAAAAAAGAAAACCGCTGAGTCGCAGACGGACACACTCACCTCCTTCAGGGGGTTCATGGGCCTGGTGAAGATGGTCTGCCAGTACGCCCACACAAACATGATGAAGATGACATGATACACCAGCAAGTATATCACTGGAGGCAGAGAAACGGAAACAGGCCGTCATCATCCATCATGAGTCGGGTGCACTTAACCGTTTACTCACAGTTTGCAGCGTCATTGAATATGAATAACCAGCTGAAGACGCTTGTGATTCCTCTCGATGTCAAACAGCACTACGAAACACTTACCCTTCTCTCCTGTATGCTCGATAGACTCTGAGGAAAGACAAACGAGAAGACGCAGTCAGGTTGGTTAAAGACAAAGCACTTAACACCCAGATGTGTCGGTCAACATGGGGAAAGCTCAAGTTTCATTTGTCTTTTTAGATCTTCCACACGTGCACCTTACGTGACACATGTTTGCCTGACTCCAAATCAGCACAACTGAAGAGTGCTGAATCTGTAAATCCTTAATACCACACCAGTCATAAACTCAATGTACTGCACACTCCCAGTCGGACAGTTCGACTCATTCTTGCTCTCACGTAGATAGGCATTACTGTGCATTATCATAAAGCATTGATAAACAACAGGAGCATCCTGCACACACACACACACACATACACACAAAGATCTGGACTCAAACATAAAAAAGAGACAAATATAACCTGTTGCTAGATATTAGCTGACACTGTTTTATATTTGTCCCAATATCTAAGCAATGATTAGCTGAGCATAGTGAATCATCCATCTTCAGCAGTTAGCCTGTGAAGCAGTACACACACACACACACACACACACATATGCACAAAGCAGAAACCGAGGAAAGGTGAGCCAAGATGCCGGATCGAGGCATGCAGCCAAAAACCATGTGCATGCCGCCTTGCCAGCTTTGAAAGCCCCAGAGTCTGACAGAGAAGCATACCGTGTATGTGTGATTAAGAGCATGAATAGGGATCTATATCAATGTGTCTATGAGAGCGTTACGGCTACACTGTAGTCCTCTCTGTCTCTTCTCCTCTTTGCATTTTTGCTATAAAGAGGTCAATCTTCCCACGATGCACGGGCGAAGTCAACAACCACCTGATTTCACATTTTGAACAGCCTTGGAGAAAAAGGACCAACTGTTCAAAGGCTGACGTTCGGTGCTTTCAAAGAAAGTGGGTCAACAGCAGGTCGCTCGGGGTGAATTATGTAAGCCAGACAATGGGATTAACTCAGCCGCCCAACTGGAGCTATCAGCTGACGAGACTTTCACACAACTGTCTCTGTGTGTGTCTGCGGAGCACACGCTGGCCCCCGAGCGACCGCCGTCCTGCCCCGCTGCTGCTGTTTTCATCCGTCCGCCCCATGTGACGCGTGTGCATCACAATGTCGCTCTTGTTCTGCTGGATGCAAAAACAAGACGGTTAAAAAAAAAAAAAAAAAAAAAAACAGCCTGATGATGAAACGGTGACTTTGCTTTTCTGTCGCCCTGCAGTGCTGAAGGATGACTCAATAGCTCATAACAGACACATGGCGTCCTGTAACTCTAGAAGACATTGGTCCTGGGTCAGAAGCTGGCTGCCCCCTCTGGTGAGCAGGGGCGGGTTGAGAAGTGTGGAGGACATGTTGGTTCTTGGCAGTAATAAACTACATTATTAATAGCTACATTGTTTATTCATCGCAATGAATTAATGCCAAATATACAACTTTAGATATACTAGGATGAAATAATATCAATAAACAGCTGTTGTTTAATATAGTAGCTCCAAATAGCCTACACCCATGGATGGATTATGATAAGATTAGACCCCAACCACTCCTACAATGCTGCAAGACTTTCTCCTTGTTGTTTGCATCTCTTTGTGGTCATCTTTTATCTCTCTGTGGTGGTTTTGTGTCTTTTTGTGCTCGTTTTGTGTCTCTATTGGTGGTTGTTTTTATCTGTTTGATCATTTCTGGATCCTTGTTTTGCGCCTCTTTGTGGTCATCAAGCCGTTCAGTCATCCATCCATGGTACTAACAAGCCAACAACGATCACCTTCTGACTCTGGTAGTGGGGGGGGGGGGGGGGGGGGC
>NW_022280049.1:6015196-6028383 GCF_004355925.1 Anarrhichthys ocellatus
GGGGCACCAAGAGTGGCCAACCAATTTCAGGAGCGGACCCCTGCTGGTGAACCCAGGCTCATGGCACCATGATTCTCATTGAGTCTCACTGATCAGGTAGAAAGACGACCATAAAGGTGTACCCTTTCTGTTAAAGCTGGATAGCATGCCTGGCTCTATTTGGAGAAGATCAGACCGAGGAACAACCCCTCCCTCCCTGTGTTTTCCTCTGTTTGGTCTCATTAAACCGTCTCCATTTCATCCCCCCTTTTTTTGACAGAGGAGATCTGCTTCCCTAGTGGTCTGACAAGCTGCCAAATAGAGCACATGAGCAGGCTGCTGAGAGTCCTCTGAGACATCCAAGAACCTATTACTCACTATCCAGGTCAACTCTGTGTTCACCGTTCACGGAGAAGGCTTGCTGTCTGTAGCCGCACCATCCGACGCTCGGCAGCCGCAGGAAGCGAGAAAGGAAGCAGGCAGGCCTGACTCCAGAGCCATTACCGTCAGACTTCTTGCCAAAAGATAATGCTGGCGGTGTTGTGGTGGAGGATATCAATTCAGATAATGAAGCTCGGTAACGACATGAGCCCAAAGCTCTTACAGTAAGTCTTTAAGATAGTGCTGATAGAGTGGTAGTGGACTACAGATAATGAGTCTCGTGGACCTGATCCTATTCTGTGCAGCAGCTTCTTCACAATAAGAGCAGGTGGTCCAACATATTTCCAATTCTGTCTGTGGGATGAAAATACTGAACTTGAGTTTTTTCATGCAAAGACACAGCACCGTCACATCCTTGTAACAATATGCCTGACTATAAAATTCCTGCTTGAATTGTTGTGATGTGACTGACACACTGTCCACACACTGCATAAACAACAAGCTTCTGCACCCCAAAATAAAATCTGCCTGGACCACAAACTGCTTAAACACAAATGTCTCCCCAACCCATCACCAAAAACACACACACACACACACACACACACACACACCAGTCAGAGGCATTCCCCCCTCACACACACACCCCTCATACTACCCAGACAGCTGGTCTCTTACCTATGCAAAGCTGCAACACATAGGCGTAGTATGACCACGCCACTATGAGGGCGATGAAGAGGACCGGGATCCAGTACAAAACTCTCTGACAGCCCTTCTTGATACTACGCGAGCCCGACGGTGCCATAGTCTAGGAGAGGATCATTTCTCGTGCGCATCCGTGTGTTACTCTCCCTCCCTCCCTCTCCCTCTGTGTGTGAGCGCGCGCGCGTGTGTGTGTGTGTGTGTGTATGTGTGTGAGTGTGCGTGCGCCTGTGTCTTCCTGTAGACTGTCACTGCATCGTGTGCTCCGGCTCTGATCAGCCTAATCGGCAGCTCAGACGCAACATCCTACCAGCCTCCAACCCGCTTCTGCTGCTGCACTGCTCCCCTCTGATTGTCCTGCTCAGATCTCTAGTAGCCTACCGACGACAACACGCCACCAGACAGCTCACACATGCACACACGCGCACAGAGTCTGCGCCGCCCCTGCTGCCTCCCCACAGGTTGCCATGACGTCCGCGGGATGCTGCAAGCCTGGCACATTTTTTTTAATTTTTTTACCACCGCGAGCAGATGGGT
Source organism: Anarrhichthys ocellatus (assembly GCF_004355925.1). Taxonomy (NCBI): domain Eukaryota; kingdom Metazoa; phylum Chordata; class Actinopteri; order Perciformes; family Anarhichadidae; genus Anarrhichthys; species Anarrhichthys ocellatus. The sequence goes on from NW_022280049.1 coordinate 6,016,793, forward strand.
TCAATAAGTTCATACTCGCGAGTGTGGAAACGGCGGTCTGTTCACACACAAAAACACACACGCACGCACACGTAGAGGCACGCGCGACATGACTGTAGGGGGGCACGGGTTCTGTTGAACGACAGGTTAGTTGTTTATCAAAGAAGAAGATAAAATGTTTATTTATTTCAAAGTGAGAAGTGTTTTTTCAGACATTCCTTATTATTTTGTCCCCTTATATTATACCACATTACTAGTAAACTAGTATCGGTCTGACTACTGTTGTGTGGTTTGCTTGTGTCAGAGGTTAAGCTAACATATTGTGTTTTATCATTACCTGATAGTGGAGGTTGAGGTCTACAAGATCCACCTGCTTCGGCTGCCTCACGCCCAACTGCACCTGCAAAATTGCTTGCAACCCTGCAGTACTGTAAGCTGTAAAAGCCCACCTGCACTCTGTTTCACATTTCACATACTACGTTCTTTAAAACATTTTCATAAATGCTGTTTGAATGTGTGAAGAAAAAAAAATTAAGTTATGGTTTTCCATCTGTTGCCAATTTCGTGGGTGGGTGACACGCTGCAGCAAACTAACAATATGCACATCTCGGTCTTACTGTTAGAACAGATGGCTCAGTAATGTGTTAAGAATATTGTTTATGTAAATATGATGTTATTCAAAAACTACACAAACACACATATAATTTGTGGGGATTTACCAGGCAGGGAGTGTTGGACGTTATTAGCCATTGCTGTCCACATTACATTTATGTCATATTGCGAGAGTAATAAGCTGAAATAAGGGATGTAGTCTCTGTAACATTGACGAGGTGTTTAGTATTTAAACCTGGCTGACATTATTTGTGACGTTCTTTGCATAGTTTTAATTCTGTCTTACAGGAACATTGAGAGGACGTTCATTACTCATGCATATTATGAAGATTCATCTGCAATCAGTCCAACAACGTGAACTGTCCTCTGTGTCTGCGTCTCCTCTCCGACTGGAGTCTCTGTTGTGGGTGAGGTGAAAGACACTATTGAGCTTTATTATGGGAATTGTAGAATCCCGTGTCTTTTGACGCTCAATGCTAAATTTGTTCGAGTACCTTTTTCGACTCAGAAGTTTTTTTTTGTTCATGTGAAACAAGGTCATACTGAGGGGAAAGGGAAACCTGGGCAATAGTGGGTGAAACTACTACAACATAGGGGTAGGTGATGTGATGCCTGTGTAGAAATCCTCAGCAATGTGTGGGTGAAATGGGCAAGCAATATTGCAATAACCACACAGTGTCATGTCACAAAACAATAATTATATTAGTTTATTTATTTGCCAATAAAAACCCAAGGTACTGTTGGATCATTTAGAGAACTAGGATCCTACTACACAGGCCTGAATAGATCAAATTGCTCAGAGTTAATGGATGAACTTTGAAATTAAACTTTCCATTATATCTCAGGGATCTTTTACATGTTTGAAGGACCTCGTTGATCTCACTTCAAGAAGTTCAGGATTAGAGTGTGAGACTGCAAATTATTACCCTGCTGAATGAATCATTTAAAGATTAAAAAAAAAGTCCCTGATTAGAGTTCCGTACACCCACACAGCCTCAGGTCCCTGATGATTAATACTGTTAATGATTCGCCTCCAGGTTTAGAATAAAACCACTAATTTATTCTTCTGTGCTCCTGCTATCAGTCGCTACAAAGAAGGGCAGGTTGACGGCCATTCGCCTGGTGAGAACGGTGTGAACGGTTCACAGGTTAGTAGCTGTTTGTGTGTGAGAAAGGGCACAAAACCACCAAATGTTTTACATTATATTTATTGTACCATGTCATTATAAATGCATCGGTGTAACAGCTGAGGCCTGGTTTAAAAGAACAACACACGGCGAGAAGTTTCCAAAAACTCTCCAAGAGGTAGACGGACTAATCTGGTTGATATTACAGCATGTAACATGTTGGTATCTTGTTTCAGTACATAGCTCCACCCAAAGCAAACATTACACCAGGAAACAACGGCCATCAAGAATTCACACACACTGCACTGTACCGTAGTACAAGTGAGGATTCCTATAAAGAAGATGAAGTGTAAACTCTTTCTCAGAGAGCATAAAGGGAAGGTAATTACAATGTATTACTCCAAAACTAATTTAAGCTGAGTGTCCCCAAGAGTGGAACAAACACATGGCTTTAATTCTTTGCATATTTATTTATAGAGAGGTCATCCCTGCCAGTGGCAAGAAAATAGCACTTTTCTTTTATCAGCTAAGAAATGATTAACACTGGTAGCTGCCTGTAGTTAAACAGTGAAAACGCCACAGACTGAATGAGTTTGTTCAAGCCTGCTGCAGCTCTGGGGGATCCTGGAGGATTTTAGCTGCAGAGAGAGAGAGGAGGAGGAGGAGGACGACAGGGAGGAGGGGAGGTGCTGTCCTGAGCTGATCTGTGCAGGGGGCTGCAGAGCCGGTGGGAGAGTGAATATGTGAGCAATGCTGCCGCCACCGTACCGAATGGAGCTCGGGACAAACGGAGATTCGAACTGAACAACACACACTGGCAGAGCAGTGATAAGACAACATTGGACTTTAAGTTAAATAAATAAAATCAGTGTTAACAATCTTAAACTGATCAACATATTTACAATCAATAAATAGTTCAATATCTTCTGAGCAGGCAAAAAGCAGTTAGACAAACTGATTACTTCAAATTAGACTCCTGCAACACTGTTAAGTTTGCTTCACCACTTGCAACAGCTTCCCATTAGGCTGACCACTTCCTGTGTGTGCCACATCCTGTTTATTTAAAAGCTTCTAACATAGGGCAATAAGATGCTGCAGCATGCATTAACCCTTCTGTCCCTGGTAGAGAGCAACGAGGAGGCACCGCTCGTCCAGTTAAGACAGGCGCTGATGCTGGGATTTCCACCTGGTGACAGAACAGAGGGAGAACGGTAAATACAAGTCCAGTGGGACACTTTGTAAATGTAAACACACTGTGTCGCCACTGTGGACCATCTCGTTGTCACAACAGAACAGCAGTACATTGTTTTATGTATTAGATACTGAGAAACCAGAATACATTAGACTACAGAGAAGCAGAAACCAGTACACCTCTTGATCAAACAGTCATGTGGTGCAGCAGCAGTTCTGCAAGTGTGCAGAAACAAATCTGGGTCCTCTGCAGTGACCACAGCTGTGGATCTGTAGCATACAAGCAGCAAGGAGCAATAGTTCTCCCACATATCTACACATTTCACTTCTATCTACTTTAATTTAAAGAATAACATGGGACGTAATGCCAGCACAGCTGTACGTTTACATATGTAGATTTGTGTAAAACAATCATCGGTCCAGGTGGGCAAAAAAAGCATAACTCGTATTGTCTTTTTACGTAAATATGCCAGCAATGCTCTTCGTTCCATATGGAAAAACGAGAGTCTACACTGGAAATGCGCACAGTTGGATTTGAACGTCACTTTGTCAGAGCGCATTCATCGTAGCTAACGTAAACCACCATAAACGTCAAGTGTCATCATGGCACCCGCGGATCATCTCATAACTGAACAATTGTGCAAAATTGGATTTTCAGAGCAAAAAAAAGAAATCATGGCGACCTAAATCAACCGACAAAGAGGGACAGAAACGTGTACGTCATTTTCAAACACCGGTAAAAACAGAAACATGTGGCTCTGTGGTGGTGCTAGCAGTCAGCGACTGTATCTACGTGTTTACGGTCATGGATGAGAATCCCGACTATTGGGACGGAGAAACATTAACGATGGCTGCTGGATTGAACTTATTGCTGTCAAATGGATGTCCCTGTTTGCAGTAAGGGACTCATCGCTCTCACAGCTCCTTTCCCTTTTAAATGACTTAGAAGACACAGTTCAAGAAGGAACAAAGTTGCTGCAGCTATTGCAGACAACACCAGCCAGCACAGCCGCGGTGGAGCGAACGTTTTCTACCTCGATACGGATACAGACATGTCGGAAGGGTACTGGACAAACACGGCTCTCGGCCTTTGCTATTCTGTCAATTGAGAGCCAGAGTTTAAATACAGCGAAGGGCCATTAGGACAAGTTTAACAAAGTCATAATTCATGTGTTCACCTGGAAAAGATCGGCAGATGGATTTTATCTACAAGTAGCCAAGACCTACAGATTGGTGAGTAAGTGTACTTTTTACGACTTTATGTTTGACTTCATGCTGAATGACCTGTGTTTAAACTGTTGTTGTTCGAAGCGTCATCTGTTGTCATATTTGATGATGCCATCACCCTAAAAACTGGGGGAAATCTAATAATGCGTGTTAAATGTAATGTATGACGCTGACCACCTCCTGCCTCTGGAGCAAGCCGGAGAGCAAACAGGTTTTTGACCTCAGTGAAAATGTTGTTTTTGAAAGGCTAACCTCCACCATATGGAGTGAAGCAGAATATTTCATTAGATCAAAACATGTGGTGAATTTTGGAAATGATTGCATCGTTTATCAACAAATTTTGACTTTTGGACTTGGGAATTTGTCAGAGACTTGGACTGGGTGCTGCATCGTTCACTTAGTGCCTGTTTTAGATAGAAGTCGGACTGTTGAACACAATGTTTCTGTTACTTATCAATATATATTTAATATTTGAAAGCCAACATTATGAATAAAGCTTCTGAGTTTTCGGTGCAGCGCTATTATTTTTCATTTAGGTAGATGACGATAGATTGGTAGATGCAGCCTGTAACAACAGGCTACTATAAGGCTACTGTAAAAAATAAAATAAAATAATACATTTATTAATCAGAGCACCCGCAAAAGAACGTAGACGCAGAGCGATAGATATATCTGGAATTTATAATTGATTCTTTCAGATCAGCAGAGGTAGGCGCGTAGAAACAACTGTTGTTTGCGGCGCACAAATCTCCTACGTGCGAGAAACAGCGCTGTCCATGGTCCTGAAACAACAGCCTGTCACGAACTCCGATGAATTCAGTGCGCACTACCGGCAATTTAACATTTTTCTCTTTGGCTAACGTTTCTTTTTCTTGCTCACCGGTACAGCCAGTTCTCTGTTCTGCCCCCTCCATAGGTTCTCTAGGTGATTCATGACCGTGCAGCGCCAACGTTTTGCCCCAAACCAAATATCTACTAGTATCTTTTATTCACTGTAGGAAGTCAAAATGTGTGTCTTTATCCTGCTGTATAATATGTGTGAGTATCCTGCTCCTAAAACCTAAATGAAGAGCCTCAGCTGTGCATGCAAACCTGCCCGTCTGACTGGCTGGTGTTGACTCCAGGATATAAGCATCCTATAATACAGCATAGAGTACTAACACTGTGGGTAAATACACAAACACAAGCATTGTAAGTATAAGTATATAATATTGTAAGTTAGTGTTGCGAGCTGAAAGTACGTGACTTCTGTCATGTGCCTCTGGCCTGCTACGGCCGAGCAGCTGCTAGACAGCGGGAGTTGTGTATTCCTGTTTCCACAGTAACGTAGGCGGGCACATGAACTGTAACCTGCTACAGTGTTTGGGAAACCCTCAGATTCTTTCTGTGGTTTGTTACGTACTTGTTTTTCGTATATTTGGGTTTTTTTGCATTTGATTTGTTCATTGTAAGTCAACAGGCTTAATTGTGCTTGCGTTGTTGTATAACGATAAACAGTTATAGTTGTGATCGTTGAATATCTCACCTCACCTCACAGTCACTGTCGATCCGAGCACACTAACACGCTGCTGTGAGTCACGGGAACAGGAAGTTACAGTCTGTTGCAGCTACAATTAAGTTCATGAATTTCAGAGCAGTTGTATATTATCTTTTGCTGTTGAATTTTATGGAGGTATTAACAGTTTGTTTTTTAAAGCCTCCCCCTTACATCTTTTTGCACTTTGTCATAATGCCCCTGATCTTTAATCTTTAACATTCAATCTTTGACATTCATGGATCTGGTAAAACTTAAACCTGCACAAAATATGTACCAAGACAACAAAAATGTGTATTTTATTTTGTGGTGTGAATTTGTGGAATCGTTAAGATGAAGATTATATATATAACTATTATAGATATGATTAAAACACTTTAAGAAAATGTATTTAAGGTACAGAGGTGAGGAAGAGTCCTTGTCTCTCTCAGGACTGTGACGCTCCTTGTTGACGTTGTTCTTGTTATTCTCTCTCTCTCTCTCTCTCTCTCTCTCTCTGTCTCCCTCTCTCCGTCTCTCTCTGTCTCTCTAGATCTGCCAGCAAGGTTACAGTCATGTCAGAAAATGTAAATGCTTCCGGAGTGAAATATTAATTGTCCACTGCACTTTCACATTTTTAAATAAAACAAATAATGAATCAAAATGGTTGCATTTTTTGTCTTTTCTCTCAAAATTCTCAAAACTAATTGAAAAAACATCGAGATCAAGTCCTCTCCTGAGATTATCAAGCCCTCTCCCAGGAGGTGCATTTCCTTTGAAATATTGAAACACGCAGCTTTAAAGTGCACTGCTCACTGCTCGTGTGCAGACCTAAGCTGGTATCTGGTGGCAGTTGATCAGGCGTTAATAATACAGTGTAACTCAATGCTTCGGGCGAGCAGAGTGTGGACCTTTCGAAGACTGACTGGGATACTGTGGCTGGGAAACGCTGTTACGGAACAGTTTAGAAACCCAAATCATGTTGCATTAGTCAACCTCACATTAAGCATTGTTTATTTTTGCCCCATTTAACAAAGAATGCTGACAGGATGAGAACATACTTTACCTATTTGCCTGAGAGCTGCTTCCTCATGCAGGACTTAAAAGAGGTGAACTTCTCCTCCACTTTGACGCCCTGTGTGTGTGTGTGTGTGTGTGTGAGAGAGACAGAGAGAGCGAAAGAGAGGAATACTATTAGAGGGTCAATGTCATGGTGTCCCACTAGATGGCAGTATAATTTCACAAAAATCACTAGTCGCCAACCCAAAGGTGAGGTGTGTTTCAGTAATAAAAAGTGTCAGGAGTGTAATTTAGACGTTGTGGTGTGGAGGAACTTAAGTCTACCACCACCTAAAGAAAAAAGAGACGATTAGCGCTTACTCAGAGCTGTAATTAAACAGGAGGGGTGGTGTTTGTGATGCTAATAGCTGCTTAAGTACTCTGTTCTGAAAATAAACCAGTATATCTGTGCTCAACATCAACCCACATTGGCCTTTTTGTCCTTTCGCCCTGTTAAATCTGACTTGTCTTTGCATCCTTCTGTCCGTCTGTGAGCTCTTTGCGGTCCCCATTTTTTGACGTAAAGAAGTAGCTCACAAAGACCAACAACGCTGGTGTCATTCACATCAGCCAGTGCTGCTGCGGAGTCCAGACACCGACACCTCTGTCACCTCCAGAGTCATAAAAGAGCAATAAATGGCCTCTGCCGTCTCACCCCGCCGCGGCGGTGCAGCCGCTCCTTCATGACGCCGATGAACTCCTTGTGACTGAGCTTATCGTCGCGGTCCTCGTCGAAGATCTTGAAGACCGTGTTGACCAAGTGGCGGCTCAGCTTGATGCCCGTGGCCACGTAGACGGCGCGGGTAAACTCCTCTGGGGAGGGAAGAAAAACAGTTGGGGAGTAGTCTTCATTACAGATGTTTGCTACCAATATTTACATTACTTTAGCTTGAGACAAAATCATAACGATTGTGGGTCACCTGGATGGTTTGTTTGCCTCATTTGATTGACTTACTACAGAAAAATAAGCATTGTGCCGCCATAACGTGACAACAAACTGTGAGTCTTCACCTTGACCAACGGAGCGGTTGGCGAAGTTGTACATTTGCATGGCGATGGTGAAATCCTCCAGGTTGTTTAGGAACTGGAAGAAGGACCTGAACTCCTCAAAGGTGATTCCCTGCGAAGAGATGATGACAACCAGACGACGCCTTTTTATTCGCGAAACACATAGCTTGCGAATTGCAACGCGAGAAAATGGTGAAGTGCCAGCAGATAGATAATACACCCAAACAGACAGAGTATACATTGCTGGATTTTCCCCTGTGCAGTATGGACACGCTGAGCTGTCAGCGGCAGGGGGGGGGAGGATTGTAGCTTTTGGGAAGAGGTCAGGCCCATTTTGCAGACTTTTCTAAGGCAGATTAACCTGATACTTCAATAAACAAAAACAACAAAAGTGATGAATCCCCAAACATCTCAGGCTTGGCTGATGACTCAAACACTGAGTCCATTGATCTCCACTCAACCGTCCCGCAGCTACTAGCTCCTTCTCTCGCCGGGGGCCTCGCCAAACAGGCAGCACACACGGCCGAACAAACGGAGTAATGACTAATCTGTGTCGCTTTGCTGTTTTAACAAGGCGAGGGCCATAAAATATCTCTTAGCCCCTTACGACGAGACCCACTTGATCGTCAATGGAGATCTAGCAACAGGCTACTCGAGGTGGCTGAGGAGCTGCCGGCGTCTTTTCAGCGCGCCAAGAGGAAAAACAAATTAAAGCTTCAAAGGAGGATGTTTCACTCAACAGACAATTCAGCGGGCGGTTGCAAAATAAATAAATCGTCCCACACTCACACAAAACGACGGAGTGCAAGTCTGTGAAAGGGAACTAATTCATTCAAAGGAATCGCTCAACATTTTGCGAAAAACACTTCTTCCCTTTCTGTCTGGGAGTGAGATGAGAAGGTTACATACATTTAACAAATTATATTTAGATGGTGTTAAGCTGTACAAAAAACGCAATGTAAAAGCAACAATTTGTTATTTTTCTGGGAGTTACGTCATGGAACTAGGGCTTAGATTTTGAACATCGTAATAACAGTAAGCATTACAGTGAAGTGATGTAAATCTCTGAAATTAGACTGTTCAATTATTATCTGTACTCGCTTAGTCCTTATTTCCACATTCTTGATCATTGTTTATCAAAAAATCTCATTGTGTAAATATTTTGTAAAAGCACCAATAATTAACCCTAGAATATTGTCGCAATATCGGTATGGAGGTATTTGGTCAAAAATATAGTGATATTTGATTTTCTCCGCATTGCTCGGCCCTACATGGAACTATTTTGTGTACGGGCGCAGTGACGTCAGGGTGTCAGGTGTTGTACCACATCAGAGTATGTATCACATGTCAGAGGTAACATGTGATGACAAATCAGAAGAGGGGAAAAAGGGGCGCACCTTTTCGTCCGGCAAGCCGTGGCGCACGTTCTCCAGATACTCGCTGACATCGTCCACGTTGGTGTAGCGAAGGAGGATCCGAGCAAAGTCTTCCTCGCTGATGGTGGACAGGCCCTTGGAGTAGGAGAGGAATTCTATCTCGAGCACCTCTGTCTGCAGGTTGTCCATGAACCTGGAGGAGCGAGACGGACCGCTGACAGGTAACGCCACCACCACAAACTCACATGCACAAAGGAACACTTAACATAGTCGCACGGTTTAGCCGTCGGAGGCATGGAAATGATTAATGGCCTTATTACACTGTAAGATAATCATTTTCTCGGGGACATATTGATTCATTACAGAGCGAACAAAGTGGTTTTCTACTCACTCGTAAAAATCTTCAAATTTCAATTCAGCTTTGCCTTTTTTTCCAAAGAAGTGCACCAGCAGCGTTGTCTCTGTCTTTTCATCCACCTGCTAACAGAGGGAAAGGGACTTAATTAAACATCCTCATAGCTTTAAGTAGCAATGATTTATCCAAACATTGAGTCAATTTGCACAAAATCCCAATCTGAGCTGCCAGAATGAGCTGTTTTCTAACTGAGAGTGTATCATGAAAACACCAGGTAAACATTAACAATGACTTAATCTAACCACACTGATAGCTTGCAGCAAAGATGTTAGTTAATACCCAGATTCTGTCGAATAAGAGTTAATGGTTAATTTTTCACCGTGCCTGAAACCAAACAGTGGGCCAGCATTTCTCATTTCTGCACGATACAAACACGTGCCATGCAATAGATTCATTAAACATGCTACAGAGGAGATATTAGTCAGTATTTACTCTTGCTAACAAGAAGACTAAATAAATAAATCCACAGTGCTAACATGGAACCTGCAGTACGGACAGTCATAGCCTGCTTCACAGTATTGACTGTATAACCAAAGTAATGAGGGCGTGGCTACCTCGGTGAGATCAGAAAACAGAACTTGACTTGTGCCACGTCTGAGAACATCCCACATGCCGCGGGCCTCCACATGCTGACTGTCTTTGTCAAGAACCTGTGGCAGCAGTTGAAGCACAGCTGTTAGAAGACAAAACACATCTGGAGAAGGAAGATGGACGGACAAACGTGGACGGCACTGAGGCAGGCAGGAAGAAACAGATGCACAGACTGGAAAGAAGATGAAAAGTCAGATAAAAAAATTAAAAAAAACATCAGAGACAGACGGGCAGAAACAGACTGGGGCTGCCGGCGGTGTATCTGAGAGGCCCATCGGCCCTGACGTGGGCCTGCTCTGCAGCCATGCATGCAGCCTCTTGGCAGGACGTTGAGCCAACACAGCTAACACATGTCCAAAGCATGCAAGGCGTGAGAGCCGAAGGGTGGTTCATGCCAGGTTGTCATCATTTGATGTTAAGCTGAGAGGTAAATGCAAGTTATCAGACATCGTTGTCTTGTGAGATAAGTTCAGAGCAAGCAGCAACCTCTGAAAAGTGAAGCCGTTGCTGAAGTGCCTCAAACCTGCATTCCCTCTGATGACCATCAGGGGGCGACTCCTCTGGTTGCAAAAATAAGTCCCATTTTATAGAAGTCTATGAGAAAATGACCCAACGTCTCACTTTATTCATTACCTCAGTACATATTGTTAACATGTTCATTTAGTAAACTATGGTCAATTTAGAGTGAAATAGAGAGGTTGCAAAAAAACAAAATGGCGACAGCAATAAACCAAGATGGCGACGGCCAAAATTCCGAACTCGAGGCTTCGAAACTGTAGTCCACAAACCAATGGGTGATGTCACGACGACTACGTCTTATATACAGTCTATGGTTCAGAGTCTGCATTTGACCAATGCATTAAATGCACATTTCCTGCTCAATGTTGTCTGCAACAACAAAAAAGTTGTTTTTTCCCTATGAGGTCAGGCTCCCGATCTCTGACTAACCAATCATTATCACTATTTTGTTATTTTAGGCTGCCTTGAAACATCTGGCCGGGGACAGCAGATGGAAATTAGCCTCTCTGGCTAACTCTGGCTCACTTACAGTTCAACTGTTGATTGGTGTGCATTGTCCCTGAAAAATAAATAAATAAACAATTACAGTTTACACTGTTTTCACTGTCCCGCCTGCTGTGGGACAACTTTAACTACAGCTATGTGTCATGTGCAATGAAACGATCACAGGGAATCTGTCTTGAGTAGTTAAGAAACAAGAAAGAAACAAACAGAACCACATTGTTGCCTCTTGCTCTCATTCTGTTTTTTCACCCCATCATTTTTTTACGCCAGCTGGCGTCGACACGTGTTCATAAGTATGGCCTGCTTCATTTCATAATATTTATTTCTCTTATCAACTTTTTTTTTTTTCATCTCTCAAGCCTGAGGGTGAATGTGAGCCAGCTGATTAAACAGCTCTTCCTCTGCGCCTCGTCGCTTTTCCCCAGAGAGAGAGAGAGAGAGAGAGAGAGAGAGAGAGAGAGAGAGAGAGA
>NW_022280049.1:6030893-6131374 GCF_004355925.1 Anarrhichthys ocellatus
CAAACATGTTGAAAGCGATCCTGAAGCCTGCATGGGGCTCTGAAATCAAAAGGAGAAGGAGTTACAATGGATAGTCACCTTTTTAGTCTCTTAAGTCTCTTCAAGATAGTTCTCCTTGAGTCAGTTCAAATATATACTTGCTTGTTAAAATGCAGAGCAGGAAGAGATACTCTGTGTAGCTGATGACACCTGGAGAAAAAAAGAACAAAATAATTGTCAAGCTGACAAACTAAAAGCTATAATGACCTCTTTTCCACACAAGCCGGCATGCGATGGCATTAACCTGTAAGCTGAGGGTGTTTACAGATGTTCAAAGTCATGCGCTCGAGAAGAATAAGCCATCCAAAGAAACAGTGCACGCCGTAAGACAAGAGTAATCCTCTTGCCCTCACTGATAACATCTTAAAAGGTGCCTTTTACCTCATGCTCGGTGTTCCCCCTCACACAAACACAGGCTTTACAACTGAGCTGACCTATCTGGACACAAACCCAAACAAATTTAAGGCCCACGGCTTTTGATCCCGTTCGGGTAACAAGGTGTAATACACTCTCAAGTGATCTGTCACTGATTGGGAATGGCCGATTCAGGTTTTTGTGTCGCGTCCTTCAGCTGCCTTTGTTGTGTGACACGGAGAAGGGAAGAGTGAGTGTCAGGAGACATCTCGGTCGACTCGGGAGGCTTCTCCCCTCTGACTCTGAAAGCATTCCCAAGCTTTTGTTTGCTCGGGAAGATAGAGAATCGAGCGCAGATAGTTCTGGGTGACTGCTCTGGGTGTTATGGGAAAAGAATTCAGGTACGGGGTTTGCTGCAAGGGGGGGGGGGGGGGCACACCAGCAAAAAAAAATGTCATTTTTTTAGCTTGGGTCTCTGGGCTGTTAATGAGTGGAGGTAAAGGCAAGTGAAACACGTGTTCAAACTGAGGTGTGAAAAGAGAATTAGTGATGCATGCCATTAGACAAAGTTCATCTGGAAAAAAAAAAAAGTTCTTGTCATCCCAGCTCTCTCTGTTTGGCAGGTACGGCCTTATAATGACAACAGATCTCTGGCTTCAAAGCCTTTGAAAGCTTAAATGGGTTGAGGAGAGAGAGAGAAAAAAACTTTTAAGATTCCAGCCATGTTTCTCTAATACCACACAACTTCACTCTCCTGGAGGGAGCCCACCCTTCCTCCTCCTCCTCCGCCTCCCTGTAGCTCAGCCTCTGAGCTCAAGTAGATGTTGTTAGACAATACAAAGAATTCCACAGCAACACTTCATACAGAGTGGCAGTCCCGGAGATGTAATCCAATGCCATTCTTAGGCTTCATAATGTCCGCGGTGATCAGGGGGGTGGCCGGTGGGACATGTCTCGACATAGTCGGGTTCAAACGGCTCCCTCATTCTCCAAAGCGACGCTTTGTTCGCAGATCAATCCAGTCCTTCCCCCCCCCCCCCTGACAAAGCCACAGCGTTTAACAGCAGGATTAAAAGCCCCAAATCCCAGCATTGGCACTTAGCTAAAGCAACAGAGGAGAGAGCAGAACAGTGAGATCTGATGCTCCACTGGCTCATATGGCATACTGAGCGGGAGTGTGCAGGCCCAGGTGGGAACATTTTAAAAGATCTTCACTCACACTAACAACTTCATTTTCCTTCGTGCATTGGGTGCCAAATAGTTTTCTGTCAATCGACTAATTGAATAAATGATTCAGATCTGATGGTTTCAGCTCTAACAGTCTTCATTGTGATGGAAAATGTGCAAACTTTACTCAAGTCTAATTATCACCATTTTAAATCCATATGTTTAGAATATTTTCCAATCTCCTAAAAATACATTACAATTTGTTATAATTTATAGGGAAAATAGAGAAGTTGTTGAATTAATTATTCTTATTAATTACCTTCTTTTAACAGCTCAGCTCAACATTCAAAGATGCCTGTTACAGTCACGCTACATACAATACAATGTGTATACAGTATAAAGCATTCAAAATAAATGAACAACTTCTTTCAAGGAATTTCCCAATAATTAGTACCAAATTACGTAGTTCCTTGCAGGAAACTTCTTACTTATCACATGTTTTATTCGAGAAAGCGCGAAGGGTCATTATGCATATAATCAATGGACCATTCCCTGCAGAGGTTACCTCAGAATAAATCGACAACATGTTACCGGAGCGATTTAGAGATGAGATAGTATTTACAACACACTCACTGCTCTGGAATATATACGAGGTTGACACGCACCACTAGAGCACAGTCTGTGCAAGGCCTTTAAAAAGAATAGAAGCATAAAGGGGAATAGCTTAAAGTCAATGGGTGCTTGTGTAGAGCTGGAGCAGATGGAGCGGGTTACTTTACCTCGTTCACGAAGATTTCTGAACAAATTTGATGATCCTTTCCAAACAGGCGGGGTATCAGCCAGCATCTTATCTAAGTCCTGACAGAATAGAAGAAAATCCCAAATCACTCATTCATTTCTAAATCCTGAGTAATCACGACGTAATGCGATGTTCGTCGGCATTACCGTAATTACAGAGGTTTTACACAGATGAAGAGATTCTGTAAAACAGCAACAAGTGCTTTGATGACAGAAGAACTCGCCTTTTTTGTGAGGGACTTCCATCCTCTCCTACCTAAAGGAAACAAGGTTCACAGTTAGTGAATGCTGGCAGACTTTTACACATAGACATTTAGTTCAATTTTAGGGTACTTGTGATTTATTTCAGTATTTACTTTTTATGCACCTTTATACTTCTAAATATTGTACTTTTTACTCTTCTACATTTGTCTGAAAGCTTTAGTTGCATTTCAGATCACATCTTTTCATTCCTTTTCGTGTCCAGTGAAAACAAAAACAGTTACTTGAGTAAAAAGTTTTGAAGGCCAAACCCTTACTTTAGTGGAGTATTTGTACAGTGTGGTAAAATAACTTTTACTGAAGTAAATGGTCTGAATACCACTGGTGACTTATACTAACATATTCCAACGATGAATTCTACATTAAGAATATAGAACCGGGAAACAAAAGTGAAAACGGGTGTTCATGTGGACAGACGTCTCCCTGAACGCATTCCGATGGTCAATAAAGCGGAAGATAAGATGGAGGTGTTGTAAAAGGGAGAAGAAAAAAAAAGAAAAACTGTCCGGGAAACTGCATCGATAACAGTGACAATAACCCCCCACTGACACATTTTTGAGCCTGCGTTAAAAACTGGGATTATGATTGCCAAGTGATGGCTTCCTCTGAGCAGTTTGAGAGCTTTTGTCCTCATTGGGAGCATGTATTTCTTCATTTCACTTATTAAAAACATACCTCGTGGATCTGATATGAATAATTTACATGACAGCACTTTAGGTTTTGACTCTAATGGTTCACTTCTAAACGGCCAGAACTCCACCATCCTCTCAGAAACACATCTCTTTTTACAGCCACAGTATAACCATAAAACACCATGACGGCTATTTTGCAACGCATTAGAGAACAATGGCATGCGGTATGTTAACACATTAGTGCCCCTTATTTACCGCCCTCATTAGATGCCAGTGAAGACATGTCCAAAACTTGACAGCAGGCCACACACACACACACGCCTCACACCATAATCAATCGCAGTGATGCGAATGTCTTATCGTTACATTTATGACATCCATGCTCAGTTGTTTGGTCTCTCTGGGTCTCTGCGAGTTTGTTGCCACATAAATGAGCCATAAAAGTGGGGTTGCTGGGAAAGATGCCTATCTTTATGCAGGTGTTATGACTGAGGCTCTGCAAGCCGCAACTTATTGTCTGATGATGACACTTACAGGCCCTCCCTCAGCAACAAGTAACGT
This sequence comes from Anarrhichthys ocellatus, assembly GCF_004355925.1. NCBI lineage: Eukaryota > Metazoa > Chordata > Actinopteri > Perciformes > Anarhichadidae > Anarrhichthys > Anarrhichthys ocellatus. Next base: position 6,034,706 of record NW_022280049.1, read on the forward strand.
TCCAGGAGAAAAACACGAGGGCTTTTATTCATTTTTCCGATCTCAAGTAATTGGCGGATGAAGGGGATTTATCTGATGACTTGATGGAGGTGTAATCAAGTAAATGGTTGCTGACAAATGTGGCTAATTTACAGAGGCAGTGTAGCATCTGCAGTGCAGCACACTGGCAGTCTTCATGAAGGAAACTGCGACCTTCCCTTAAAAAAACATTGATAGCACTCTGAAAAGAAAAATAAATGAAACTTAAGTCTTGAAGTAATGTAATCACATCAGAGACTGTGTCCTCTGCCTTTTTAGACAAACTGAATTGGCCCGGTTCCACGAAGCAACTTTTCCAGGAACCTTCTTAGGAAGTCAAGAACTTTTGTTGCAACAAGAGAAATCAGGGTTTAAATATATAGCTATTAACTCCCGAAAATATAATAATATATTAATATCCCTCAGAAAGCCCATGTTGACGTTATCAAGTTGTTTATGTCAGATCACCGGTCCAAAGTCACAAAAACGTTCAATTTACAACAACGAGAGAGAAAACGAGCAAACCGTCACATTTTAGTTCAATGAATTGATTGTCAAATCTGTTGTTAATTCATTTTCTGTCAATAGATTAATTGATAAATTGTGAAACACGAACGTCAGTAATGATTCCTCCCTTCCTCTAGACTCGAGGATGTTTAGTATTATGGGAAGGATACCATGAGCACTCACTCTTGGGTTCATTCATAGTCACGGACTCTATGAAGCTGAGTGGTGTCATGTAGAGCTGGCCCTCGTGCTCCACCGAACTGAAGAGGCGGAATCTGTTTTCATAGGACGACATGTACACATCTCCATCGTCCAGACCATAGGTCCGAGCCTGAAAACACACACACACACACACACACACACACACACACACACACACAGGCAATATTTCAAATCATATCAACAGTGATAACACCGTCTGAAAGATGTATTTTATGAAATCCACGGCAGCTCTTCTAGTCACGGAAAGCCTCGCTCACATGGAACAACAAAGAGGCCCGTGCTTTAATTCAGTAATGGGGCGCATGTTATGTCAGCCATATTTGTCATCCCCATGCACCAGATAATGTCCCTACAACTGTTCAAACCCAGCCAGATCAGAAGGCTGGATTGGTGAAGACAGAGTGGATCTCTCTGTCACGTGGCACAGTGCCAGGTCCACTGGGCACAGAGCAAACACCCAGGGAATGTGTGCCCCCCTCTGCTTAACCATTAACCCCCCTCTAACCACCCCCACCTCTCATCAGATGTCAGCCCCTCCGCCGAGTCCCAGTTTCCTCTGTCCATGGATTCCTGCGGCCTGTGGCCACCAGTCGAGCGGGCCTCCCTCCAACCCACACATACGAAACAAAGAGTCTTCTGGTAGAGGTGTGCAAACCAGCCCATGTTTACTTGTTCGTTCACGTCTCCTGTGATCTATTAAAATCCTGTCAACAAGGTCAGCACATGGCTGAGCTGAAGATACTTGCTAGAGCTGGTGTGTAAGCTATCAAGGAGCAGATACACATTGTATCTTGTAACTTTAACATCTGATAGAGGGCAAATAATTATGATAATGATGCAAAACCTGCAAACTAGTGTTAGAATGATTAGTTAAGTAATTGATTAATAAATTGAAAGAAATGTATCAACGACACTTTGAAAAATCAATTGATCAAGAAAACATGCCCATATTTCCTGGTATCCAGGGTGGCAGCTAATAGTTATTTTTTATTTCTGATTAATCCATAATATTATTTTTATTAATTCATTTAATTGTAAGTACGTGATGTTGTGCCAAAAACTCCTTGTTTATTTTTTACATTACATCAAACACAGAAAAGAAGCTGGAACGACTTAAATGATTAATCAATTTACCAAAAAGTTGCTTATTGGTAGATTATTTGACTAATCGTTGCTCTGAAATAGCATATATAGATGCACATACAGTATATATATAGAGAGAGACTGCATCTATATCTATTTTGTCTTAATTTTAATACTGTAAATACTATTTATGCGACATGTATTCAGAAAAAGCAGACAAAACGTTCACTTATGGCAGCAATTAGGTCACGTGATCTAAGAACCGCCTCTGACCGTTTTTGCCGTTTCAGCACCAAAGGTCGGGGACAGCTCCTTATGTTGACGACACATTAGCGTTATTGTAGTTTTCACGTGCACGATATGATCTCAATGCAGTTGGAAATGCAGATGCTCCGTTCGTTATGTTAAGATGAAAAAATGATATAGGAAATTAAAAAGTGAAGCGTTTCTCACCACAGTACAGGCCACGTGAGCTGAACGTTCTCACTATAAAGCCGCGCGGCTTGACAAAGGTCCCACTGTACCTTATCGGTGGCAGAAACTGATGGCAGCGCGAGATGCAACAGTCGAGCCTCGACATGGCTCTTCAACCCGGAGCGTTTACCGACGAGCGAGCAGCGGCGATAATAATAGGCAGCTCCGGCCGCGGCGGTGACGCACGCTCCAGCCGCGACAACTTTCAGCGTTGTCGTCGCCCTCGAGGATGTGTGTTGTCCCCGAGCCACGAGCGTCCCTGCTCTTAAGGTGTTAGTGAGCAGAGGGATAAGCCTGCGCAGGGCAGCCATGACTGTTTACACTGAGGTGTCGTAACTGAACACACACACACACACACACACACACACACAGCAAAGAGCAGAGCAGAGCAGCTCGAGCCGCCTGCTGCTCCGAGCTCGCGAGACATGCCGTGGGTATTTCAAGTCCCTCTGGGATTACGGGGCGTCGCATTCGTGAGAGTGAAGGAAATGTTGAAATCGTCGCACAAGCATATATAGAAACACACACTGACGTACTTGACATAAAGTGTCATAGTTTTGTGTGTATATGTTTTCTTTTAATTTAAAGTAAAGCAGGTGCTCAGTTCACCACAGCACCACCATCAACTCTCTCTCTCTCCCTGTTTCTCTTATTTTATGCCCCGGGAGAAGGAAAAACAAATCCTTGCCAGGGCACGTCTGGACTGTGACAGCCCCGCCCATTACTAGTCCTGTGGTTTTGCACCTGCCTCGCCACCCCTTGCCACTTTAAGCGCAAAACCCCTCCAGGAGCTGCTTTTTACCTGCACTGCAGCGTTTATTCCGCACTTAACTACTGAGTCCTCTCCTGCCGGGTCTGTCCTCCACGGCTCCACCGAGGCAGCACGCCGCGAACAGGTATGCAACGTGAGGGCTATCTGAGCAGTAACTGGAGCCCACCCGACCCCCAGCTGATGAAGACGCAGCGGTAAAATAAGAAAACAAGAAAAAGGGAGACGAGAAATTGGTGCAGGCAAACAGTGGCGAGCGTTTCATGTCAGGGGAGAGAAATCCGCGCGTCCGCGTGTGCAAACGGGTACACGCGCTAAGTAAGGTGGAAGTAAACATGCAATAAGTGACAGTGGCAACCAGGTAGTCCACTACGCAAGAGCGCTCCCTCCGGACCTCCTCGCTGAACTTTACCCGCTGAGCTTTTAACGCGATGGCTGCTGCTGTTTTGGGGGAAGTTGGAGGCGTCTTGCACGGCATCGATGGTGTCGCGCAGGTCGGGTCTCATTTCCTCCTGACCCCACTCGGAGACAGTCCGACGCTTCTCGGGGAGCACCTCATACCTGGGGACAGGCTCTCCCGGAGCACCGCGGCGGACTTAACGCACCTCAAAGGGATCCTCAGGAGGAGACAGTTGTACTGCAGAACCGGGTTTCATCTGGAAATACTTCCGGACGGCACGGTGCAAGGGACGAGGAAGGACCACAGTCGTTACGGTAAACACCGAGGCGTACTTTTCATGTATTTAGATATATAAATATACAATATGAAGCAATATATTGGCCAACTTTTATAATAAAGCAATTGTCGAAAGAATCAGCAACAATGAAAGAGTGAATAAGAATGATGAAAATAACAATTTTATGATATTATTCTGTTAATTTTAAAACATCAAATGTATAGATTGTGTCAATAGATTTAATTTTATTTTTTTAATATACTTTATTAATATTCTTTTATCTTTGTCAAAGTCCGTACTGAACAACTGTGTTTGTCTTTTCCAGGTATTTTGGAATTTATAAGCCTTGCTGTTGGGTTGATAAGCATTAGGGGTGTGGACAGTGGACTCTATCTGGGGATGAACGACAAAGGAGAGCTGTATGGCTCTGTAAGTACCAGCTTTGCTTATTCATGTCGCCCAAATCCTCATTTTTGACCATGTGATGATGACCGACAAGGCTTTTATTCAGTTCTCATATTTTGAGAATTAGATTTTCAAGAAAATACATTTTAGAAAAATATATAAACGTGTCTTAAATATGTTTTATCTGTTTCTGCATCACAAGTCAGGACTACTTTTAATGTTGTGCCCTTTTGTTTTCAGGAGAAACTCACAGCCGAGTGTGTCTTCAAGGAGCAGTTTGAGGAGAACTGGTACAACACATACTCCTCCAACCTTTACAAACACGGAGACAAAGGAACACGTTATTTTGTGGCGTTGAACAAAGACGGGACACCAAGGGACGGGACTAAATCCAGGCGGCACCAGAAATTTACACACTTCTTGCCCAGGCCTGTGGACCCCGACCGTGTGCCAGAGCTGTACAGGGATATCCTGGGACACAGCTGAGACCTGGAGGCCCGGTCCAGTTCAGGAATAGCTGCTTAAGCCCTTGCGGGCAGGGAGCAGAGACGAGACGAGGGACGCGGGCGGGGACGTGGCCCGTGCAGGCTGGCGGACAGCAGCCCCGACCTGCAGGGATAAAGGCACCGGGGCCTCTTGCAGGAATGCATGGGCCATCTCTCAGCAGCCAGGAAGGCGGGCTAGAATGTCTGCACGCTCGGCATGAGGGGACTGTTTGTTTCAGACGAATCTAAAAAGTACCCACGTGGAATAGGAGAGGAACAGGAAACGGAGCTGAGCGACCAGGGAGCATCTCCTCTGGTCAGATGGGGACATCAGCGGAGTCCATGGGAATCTTTACTGCTGTACTCAAATGGTACTTTTAATTTGGGTTTTGTGTCAGAAAGCTGCAGTTTGTTCAGAAGGACTTTGAAGGAATTCAGTTTTTTGGTTTTCTTACCTGTGTCCAGACCTGTTTGAAAAGATGTAACAATTTATTTATTCATTCTAGATACATATATTTATGTTTTATATTTATTTATTTGAGAATATATTTTTTACAGTTAGATAAACCCACTATAGAAAAACCACTAGAGACTGTATCGATTATATAAAGACTGAGACACTGTACCATTATGTCTTTTACTCTGAAAAAAAGCTCTGCTTGTGATAAACTGTAATATGACCAAAAAATGAAACATACTGGCAACATTTAGAAAAGATCTGAGGAATCTATTTTATCGAAATATGGCAACTGTGAATCAATTTTTAAAGAATCTTTGTTATGATGGCATATTAATTCGCACCAAACAACTGTCACTTGTGTTACAGGAGGAATCTGAAGTCAACAAACTGACAACACAACCAATAAATTGCTCAAAATGTGATCAAAATGCTTTATTTTTTGTCAGCCTACATGATCAGAGATGAATGTATAACCAATGTTTATTTTTAAAGAACCCACATTTCTACTTTTAACAAAGCAATAATTTGAAAAGTTGACTTTATCGGTTGCCTTGGTCTTTCAGAGTTTAAACATATAAACCCGCTTACGAGACCAATGTTGTCTTTCTTTATGGACGCCATTATGCCGAGAGAGGGGTCGTAGAATTGATGCGCACGTAAAACTTCAAAGCCTCCGTCCAGAATCCTCTGAATATAGAGGCCATGCAACAACACGATCAGGGCCAAATAAAATCCGACCTTTATCTCGGGCACGGCAACTTTGTGTGGAGGTCAGAGCGATAAGGATTACGTGACCTCTGCTTGAGGATGATAGACTTGTTTAAATGTCTTATAAAACAAGACATGCACGCCTTATTCTCATGCTTTCAGATAGCGTCTGTTTCATTGTGTTAAAGATGTGAGATTGTTTTACTGTCCCAACAACAAAAGAGCAACAAAAGTATGTTGCAGTTGGAATGAGGCGGTGCAAATCAGCTGAATTATTATTTTCTGAAAAAGCCACTGTTGCATATCTGTTTCCTCCACGGCTGGAGAGGGGGGGGAGTGGGGGGGGGGGGGGTCTGTGTCGAAGCATGAAAGCTCGGCCTGTGATCTCAGTGTGTGTGTGATGGCGAGCCAGTGGGGGTGTCTCCATGCGGGGAGCCAACCCGGCTGCCAACTCTCTCCTGTCTGCAGTGTGATACTGTGGGACTTTCCCACCTGCACGCCCTGGAACATCAACGCGCTTCTGTCGTCGATTAATGACAGCACCCCCGGAGTGTATTATAAGCTGCGTGCTCGTGGACACCCTCCCCCCCACCGGGTGAACACACACAAGCCTATTTCAACATGAAAGAGGAGTCTGGTGCTTGTTTTCGGAAAGATGCTGTCACTCGCTCGTCTTTCTTTAGCTTCCTAGAAAGGTTAACAGGCGTGAAACTGATGGACCGGGGCGCGTTTCATTCCTGTCCCATCCCATCTTGCCGAGCTATAGAGAGCATGGTGCTGCGGTAGTTTGTCCATGACTTTGGCCGGCAGCGTCGTCAGTCTCAGTGCAGGGCACTTTGCCATCACCCCTCGTTGTGCCCATGAAAAGAAGACCTTGTACAAATCTAACAGCGTAACAGCTCTCCCCCCTTTTGACATTTTGAAGTTCATCCCTCCAAACACGCTGGAAATCCTGACTTGTGATACCTGACGCCCAGAAGTGCTCCTTGGCACTTGTTTAACCGATGTCTTTGGAGTCTACTGGCCCTGAGACAGATGCTTTTGTTCCTCCTACCCCTCCTTCCTCCAGGTGGTCCGCAGCTACACGCTGAAAACACTTAAACCCCTCATCCGCACCCACTCTGGAGGGCCGTCTCACACGCTTAACGGACGCTCCCTGACTTTCATCACCTCCTCAGCGGCGGCCTTAAAGGGCTCTCGAGGAAACCCAATCAAGTGTGTGTGTGTGTGTGTATGGCATGGGTCCACGGGCAGGTGTGGAAGTCAGTGATCTTCTGTGTCTATCCTCACCGTCCAGTCAGACAGCGCAGGTGTTCCCTCAGCACTCAAGCTCTCACACTCTGATCTCAGGCCTGCTGTTTGTCAGCTGGGGATATGACTTAGCAGCAGCAGCAGCAGGAGGAGGAGGAGGAGGAGGAGGGTGGAAATATAGCCGGCTTTGTTGTCTGCCCCCAATTATCAGAGAGCATAATTTCTATATTTAGAAGGCTGCGTTGGGGAAGACAGGGGAGTTGCCGAGAAGCTCACCTGTTGCTCCAAAGCCGAGGCCACTTCTAAGAGTGTGTTTGCGCAGGGATGTTCTCTGCAGCTTTGTGTCATTTGAATCCTGCAACTATTGATTTCAGGCTCTTTGTTGTTTGTTTATTCCTTAGTAAATTGCTGTGCGCACAAATTATGAGCTGCATGTGTGTTTATAGGGATTACAGCAGAAGTGTAAGTATAGCGTTATCCACTTGATACTTTTGGGCTTTCATCCGAGTCCAGAGAGAGAGAGAGAGAGAGAGGGAGAGAGAGAGAGAGAGAGAGAGAGAGAGAGAGAGAGAGAGGCCTTCTGGTCAAACCTGCAGCCAGGGGTCCCAAACGTCATTCAATATCAGCTTTGCGGCCCCGGAAACAAAAAACGTCTTCCACACTCGCTGCATTGTACTCCGGTTGTGCTCAATCATTTTTAGTGTCTTAGCTGAGAGGATTTTGCGGTCGACCTTCCGCAAGCGGCAATTAGAGCAGCATACCTGATTTACTGACACTCCGCATCGCAAGCTGTCAGCTCCAGTGGAAAATATGCTCCTCTGTTTGCATCACCATGGAGACTTTAGTAGACAGCAATGTATAGGTGTTGTGGGGAACAAAAAGAAGGGGAACTGTCATTTCCTCAGAGTTTAGTCTCTCAGTTCTAACAAAGCACACATAGTGAAGAACACCGCGGTGCGTTTGCAGGCCCTGCCAGAGACTGCTTTTGTTTAACTAAAGGGATGGGACCACACAGTATCTGGAGGAGGCATCTGAAGCATCTAATGCAGCACACAGAGACCGGCGGTAAATGGAACATGACTGAAGTTATATATAGTCATACTGTGATACACTACATAACAGCTTTTTGACAGTGTTTTGTTTCAAATGAAGGTATATTTTCTATCTAACTGTGAAGTTCTTGGTCAATAAAACAAGAAAACATTTATCTTTTATCTTCTTATCAATATTCAATTTATTGAAACACTAACCACAGAAAGTGTGTTCGGTCACAAAAATATACTCTGGTAGTATATTTACGCTACTTAAGTATTACTTAAAGGGTATTGCATTATACGTAGTCATTTGATCCATTGTTAATATAACAATATTCTATATATATATATATATATATATATATATATATATATATATATATATTTGCATAATGGGTATTTTTACATTTGATAGGTCACTACATTTTTCTGACAATACAAATATTCTAACTTTGAATGCTGGAGGTTTCTTGGTTGTTCTTTTAACTGATGAAGCGAATCCAAGTAAATATACACAAAAAATAAAGAAGCATTGTCTACATTGTAAATATCATTTATCTCCCCCCCCAGCACCTCACATCTGCTGACCAAACCAATGTGAGTCCCTCCGGAGCAGCCATGTCACCCCTTCCTCTGGCCCATGTGTCCACATTACAGAGTCACAAATTAGGTCTTGACATTTGGGCGCTATAATTGCCCCCTGAAAAGCATGAGGCATCAATTAGGCTCTCAGCGCCATGACAGGTTATCCCTACAGGACATAAACGCCCTGCTGGGCTGCTCGGCCGGACTGCCCCGTCAGGGCACAAACAACATGCACACAAATCTCTGTTTTAGTTCACTGGTTATATTTTGGTAGCAATCAAGCCAAGAAAGGCCATAAAGTCATCCGACATGTTCTATAAATAGTTTGATATTCTTACATATGTGGGGGCCATGCTGGAGGAGTGGCAGTAGGTCTCTAACAACAGCATAGATCCCTTTGATTTCCCGACTCTGGTGCCGCCTGACAGTTTCTGCTCCCGCAGGGCGTGGAGATCTTTAGGGTCAGAAAAAAGGTCAATTGGTTCATTTCCATAGCTTCTACTTTAAACATTCTTGTAGGCTTTGGAAGCAATTCAATCAGCAGTGAAAACAGCGTGGAATTACCAGCCGTCGTTAGCGATGCAGCATACTCATAAACAAGATGGATGTACCCCACAGGGAAGTGCAACATAAACAATGTGCAGCTAGACAATACTCTGACATATAAGGTTTTTCAGGGCTGAAAGGTATTAACACTTAATGGATATAATACTCACTTGTGCATAATTGAAAGAAAAAGAAGCGGAAAACGTGATTATGGGGAGATGACAGACGTATTTACATATTAGCATCTCATATACTGGCTTTATAAAACACAAATAGACACCATAATTGATGTGCTAAACAAATTTGAAATGGGATCACACAACACAAACACATTTTCACACATGTACATAGAAAAGATGGGATGAGAACATGTCACAATAAAGGTTCCATGAAATGATTTTATTGATAAGAACAGTTGTTAGTCCCTGCCCAGTGAATAACTAACAAAAGAGACAAAAGTCACTTGAAGCAGACAACAAATGAAAGCTAACACTAACACAAAATGAATGCAGCTCTGCAGCCCACCTTTAGTCACTAAATATAATATAACAATATATGTAATTGATCAATTCACAAATACTTATCATAACTAATGCACCTAAAAACCAATGAATAGGCAAAATATCTACATTAAAATCTTAAAGATGATGTCGAATCAGTGATGCAAAAAGAAAAAGAAAGAAACTCTTTAGTATGTTTTACTTGAAAGATAAAAGATTTTCTCAATTAAGGAGTTGTCCTGAAAAATATGATGCAAGAAAAAAAAGTCTTCCTTTTTTCATCAACAGATTACCTCACTGTGTGGAGTCAGTGTGTCCTGATAGATCATACCAAGTGTAATTGTCTATTTTGACCGTGAGAGCTGCAAGCAGCCAAAGTAAAGAGTCCAGCTATGTGTGTAATGCTCGCTGCCAGGTTGAAGAGCACGATAGAGAAAGACTGTACTCTCACTGCTTACCGGTGAAAGTGGAAATGTGCTTTGTTGCCCCTCAGTCAGGCGGAAAATTGCAAACCCATTTGTCATTGTGTGCCAAGATGCAGAGGTCAGTCAATGGATTCCTTCATGACAAGCTTACGGAATCGAATGTTTTTCCACGGCCTCACCCTTTCACACCTGCACCTCCAGGTAAAATAACAAAACAAGGGGAGAAAGAGAGAAAAGAGGGCTTAGAGCAAGCGACTTAAAGACATGGGAGGGAAAAACGATACGCGAGAAGAATTCACCGTGAAACCTTGCACGTCTATTGCCAATTTCAGCTTATTTGAACCCAGTATATGTTTAGCTCACAGTGGCAGATGAAATGCCAGGTACTGGCCAACGTCCAGAAACCTGCAGAATACCACTAATTATTCCTGGCTGTGACCACAGAACATTCTTACAGGCTCGAAAGGATGTTGTTTGTTATCCTCTCTTTCAAAACAGCAACTGCTTAATTTAAGGCAATAACAGAAACAATTTGGACATTTTTTCCACAGCTTGATTGACAGCTTAATCCTGCAGAGAGGCTCCAGGGCTGCAGCGGTGTTTGCCACAGATCTGATGCACGTGGAACATTAAAGATAGATGCCAAAACTGATTCGGCTTTTCAAATCAGTCGTTCACTTAATAGTTTTAGTGTGTCTCAGTGTGCGCACTGTGCACAAAACAAATTAAATAATGTCTGCAGGAGATCAATAGAGATCAATACCTAAGACAAATAGGCCTTGTTTTAATTGTTTTTCTGCTTGACAGCAGCTTAATGTGGGACAAGGCTGAAGTCAAACCAATAATGTTTTATGGTGAAATGTTGGTGCGTTGACCTTGAGTAGTTAGGGTCTGGATAGCTCGTTGGACTCGGCATAAGAGTTGAACAAATCGGGCTACCGGTACCTCGGCCAACATGAATTCCTGGCAAATCCCAGCGCTTGAATGCTACGCAGGGCCTGTCTTGCCAAGAAAAGCAGTGGGATTCATAATAACTCTATTAGTGCTGCGTAAAGGTGCAGCAGCGTAGCTTTACTGCCAATTTATCTCAGTGGCCAACTCCTGTACTGCAACAAAACTTTCTCTGTGGCCCAAAAACCTTCTCCCCCACAGAGAGCCGAAGTCACACTAGAATTTCCAAAAGTAAGAAATGCGCATTCAAAATCTCTCTGATGTTTTTACTAACGCATATCAAATATTAAAATATTTAATATTTTTAAATAATGACATGCAAGGTCATTTGAATCCACAAAAGTACCATAATGTCAACGAGACAATACTGCTGTTTATTCAATATTTCTGTTTTTCGTATTGATAGTACTCAGTTCGAAATTCAGAGTGTATCTATGATTGATGGATTGCCTCCACACAGCTCTCAACATGAAGGCTGAGCCAGCGGCTAGCAGTTAACCGTGCTAAAAGCACAAACAGCGCAAACAACTACAACGGGGCTGACGGAGCTAACAGTGTGGGGGGTAGCCGGAGAGTGAGCGTTATACCGTGACAACGCTGCGGGTCAGGATGACGTTATCAGCTGTATGAGTGCAGTGCAGAGCTGCAGGGATTGGCTAGCCAGTGGGGCAGTCAAACAAACTTACACATTTTTTCTTTCTGCTAAGTCTAGGAATTGTGAACAGGACACCTCTTTGACAAGATTGGGCTTTGCCATACAGTACATTAATCTGTGACTCTCACAAAGTTACATTGTATTAATCACAGGGCTAAACATGAACAAGCCCCGGCGAGTTAAGAGACACGAGTGATCCAAGAGTGCCGCTTGAGTCCCGGGTGTTTTGGAGAACAGAGAGGAGTCTGAGCCAACACAGACAACCACTTCAGAGGAATCAATGTGACTCAATAGAGTAATCTGTTATGCTCAAATCTCTGCATTCAATCCGTAATCACTTACACATTAAGTATGTGCGTGATCATGTAAAAGGTGGAAAGTGTATTCAGACAGTTTACACAGCTATCATGATGATTTTAACCTTGTAACATATTTTATATATACTTTCATCAAATGAAAAGAGAAAATATGATTGACTTGGAATGAGCTCACTGCTGTGGCTGCTATCGCTGTGATCTCTGGGAGTGTTAGCAGCGCTAAATGTTGTGGGGAACTTCAAACAGGCGTTGCTGCAGAGCTCAGATCCTCCTCCACAATAATAACCTTGAGTGCTTCTGGAAGAAGGAAATCCCCTGGCCAGGAAAGACACATCACTCCACTACAGAGGCAACGCACAGGACTAGATAGCACAAACAAAGTCCGTAGACGACTTCTTATAGAACCATCCATATCAATCAAAATCACTCCAAACGCCCTGCTTATTTCTCCCAGATTATCACAGATTCAGAGGTTTAATCAGTCGCGCCTCAAACAGGCTTTTATTTTTCCAAAGCCTGCATTTCCCCCAAAGACAACATGAAAAACCGAAGCAAAAAACTGCAGAAGATGATTCGCTGCAAGAGTCGAGCAAGACTGGAAGCAGATACACCCTTCAAAGGAAACTTTTGGACACATATTTTTAATTGTATTAGTGTTAATTCATATAAGCATGCAGTGTCGCTCCTATAATGTAGTTAACACCGTTTTTAGGCCGCTTTTATGGCTATTCAAAGTTTGTCACTGTACTAAATACAAGTGCATAGTTGAGAGCAACTTTAGTCCTAAATGCTAAGAAATGTCAGAAGTAATATAGATAAAGAGTCATGCTAGCTATTCTGTGAGGTTGTGAGACACAACAGTGCTACATGCTAAGATCATTGTGCATGCTTATATGTTGACCAGCGTGCATGCTCATGTTGACCCTGTTCATTGTCTTAGTGTAGCGTTTTAGCATTCTAAATGTTGCTTATTAGCGCTTCACAAAAACTACAGTTGACGCTGATGGGAATGTCACTAGTTTTGCAGGTGTTTGGTCATAAAGTAGTGGTCAAATTCACATTTTGACCCGACGGAAGCGCTAAATGAAGACTGAGACGATCACCAAAGTGACTATTAGCAATCTGTCCAATAGTTGTGGAGATATTTCAGTCTGAACCAAAGTGGTGAACCTACAGACATTGCCATATGGCGTGCCGCTAGCTGGCTAAAAATCGGATAGCTTTATTGAATGTCTCACCACACTTCAGGAAAAGAATCTGCAAATGTGAATTTATGAAAGTGAATTCCATCTGAGAAGTTATGCGCCAGCTAGCTTAGCCTCCTGAGAGGAATCATAATGGTGATGTGCTGTAGAGTAGTCTACATAAAGGCAAAAGTGATCCTCGGGAATATTTGAAAAATCTTCACAGTCCAGTAATTAACAAGAACACAAAGATTAGCAGTCTTTGGACACGGGGGGGGGGGTCGAAGACACTTTGGCCTTCTCCTCCTCTTCCTCCTGCTCATGCATACCTCTCCACGTCCCAGTAACTAATCATCATGCAGATCTGGACAAGAATAGAGTAGCTGAGCACACAGGAAATATCATCTTCAAGCTGTCTAGAGTTTCACCTGTGCTTCCCAAGTTCATTTCCCATACCGCACCAAGAAGATGCCAGTATTGTCTGCTTCAGTGGGCAGAAATTAGACTTCAAAGCCTCGAGACCCGGCAGAATAGTTTCGGGAGACGTTCAAATGTTCCAGTGTTTGAGTCAAGGACCATTTCTATTCCCACAATGATGTTTGCTTTCCTTCTGTCTGGTTGGCTCTGCTCCTTCACTAAGCCAGGTGTGTATTTTTTTATTGAATGTAAACTTATCTGTGAGGTGATCATAAACCTGTTGCCAACCAGGTAGGTCAGGTCTCCGTGTTATGAAACCAGAAACGTTCGTTGGGACAAAGAAACACATGGCATTATTTGATTGTGAAAAGAAGAGAGAAGTAAAATATTGCATCAAATATTTTACTCGTTCAGCCTCCGTCTTGGACTCATGAAGCCGAACAGACAGCAAACACAACCAGCTTATACCTGCATGGTTGAAAAATGAATTGAAGTTACCTTTTAAGAGAAATAAGCCGGGACGAGCTTCTCTCAGATAGTTGACACCCTCCTGCTCGGGAGGATCAAAGTGGCTCTCTGTGCACATTAGGAAAATACAGGGGACTCATTTCAAGCGCTCAAAGTGCCACATCGATGCTTAGCCACACATTCCCCCTGTCAGAGGCAAACAAAGACAGTTTTCTGGGAGGAGAAAGGCATGCCGTTTCCTCAACATGCCTCACCTGTGGTGACCAATCACAATAGCAGTTACAATCCCGAGCCCTGAAGGAAGATAGGTGAGGGTTTATGTTGTCATTGGTGGATGTTTTACAATCGCGTGTAATACATCTCGCCGTTTAATGTTTATTTTCACAGGGACCACCTCATTCCTTTGGTGTGACCCAGAAGGATGCAGAGTGTAATCATAACAGCATTGATAGGAGCGAGTTGAGATGTCTGCGGAGCGGCAGACGTTACACATTCATTCAGCTTCTGCTGTGTCAACAAGCAAAGCTGTCATCCTGAGAACTGGAAATGTTATCACGATAGTAAGCATGCACATGCATTTATTAAAGTAAAACACAAGCAGTGCAGACACCAGAGTTCTTACTTTGTCGTTTATTTTCATAGTGATGTTTATAGGAACTGTGTGGAACAGAGGTTGTTTTTAATGATAGTGAAGGTGCAGCCAAAGGGGAACTTTTGTGCCAGGTTCTCTAGGACGGTGAGTGGTGGCTGCACTGAGAAGTAAATAATGTGTTCTTTTATCCGTCATGGTTGGTTCACCTGAACAGAAAAATGTTGCTTAACAAAAATAGAAATGCTCACATCCCTCTTGTGGTATCTAGCCATACAGATGTCTTTGGTTTAATTGATTCAGTGGCAAAACAAGTATTCAAACGCTCAACTTAAGTAGCACTACCGCAGTGCAAAAATCGTCCATTACAAGCTAAAATGATCAATATTTACAGTAAGGTTATCCACATGATATGTCTAAATATTGGCCGTAATGTATTCATTGTCCTTGATAAGTTCCATAACAATGCACCATATTTGTGATTGTATTTTTTGTATGTAAAATCGTAAATCACATGTAACCTAAGATGTATAGAGTGGAGTAAAAAGTGCAAATTAGATTTCCGAATTAGAGTAGAAGTATAAAGTAGGAGTACCTCAAATTACTCTTTTTTTATCTTGTTTTTTTGGCCACTTGGGGGCAGCGCAACAGGGTATAAACATAACATTGACATATTATCACCTCATGTAACTGTATCGCTAGCAAACCGCTTCCTATTTATACATCCAGCTGACACGAGCAACATTGGAGTGTGTTTATTGTTCACCAGCTAGTCGCTAACTTTCTGTCTGTTGTGTTGGTGCTTGGCAGGTAGTGTACGGTGGGTTTCTGAGGTTCCCCATAATTGTTTGTGGGTTCATCACTTTTACATCACACACAGTCATTTGATCCACTGTTGATACAACAATATTGATTATTGCAGTTTTAACTACAGTACTTGAGGAAACGTGCTACATCGTTGGCCCAGGTTGTGAGATATTAATGTCTGAGATTACAATACAGGGGAGCAGAGTTTAACTCGAGGTGCTCACAGCCTTGAAAAATGTTTCAACAGCTATGTGTTATTTCAGAAACAATGTCCCAGATACTTTGGAATATCTCTTTTGTGCAAAGTAATTTCAATGAAAACTGTTGACAGTGAGATCTGTTTTAATGCTGTAAGAACCACAAACAAAATGTCATTCACTTCCATTATCGGGAAGGTTGCCAAATCTCAGAGACAGATACTCTCATGATGGGTAGAGGTAAGACTTATTAAGCTATAAGACAAAAGATTGATTTATCAAAAAGAACTGCAGCACTCATGTTAAAAATAACACAAAACGAGTCCCTCCATCTGACAGTGAGGCCATCAACAGATGAAGTTAGATTAGCCAACTTTGAAGAAATGCTGTTTTAAGGGTGAAGATGGAGAGTGTAAATCAGCTCAGGACCTCACTGCAGCTCACAAATCACAGCCTGGGAGGCCCTGAGCTCCAGCCTGGCACAGCAACTCAGGGCCTCCTGGAATCAGATGAAATCAGATGAATAATAAAACATTACTGATACCCTCGAGCTATGAGCTGTCAAGGGACCATTAATGGAAAATATGCACCAGTGCAAAGTATAGTTTCAATGAAAACTGTTGACAGTGAGCTGCTTATGACGGATACGGTGGATACGACAACCCAAGAGCCAAAGAGACAGATGATTTAAGGGAGCAGACGTCTGCACAGCCTTTTTGAAATCTATTTTACGTCTGAAAAGCAGTAACGTGCAAGAGTATTGTCTGTTATCTGCATCATGGAGGCTTCTCCCTGCTGTGATGTTAGTAGGGGAGAAAAGAGGAGAAAAAAAGCTGATGACAGGGTACTTTCATGTTACTTATCGTGACACCCTATCAGAGCGATCTAGATGGGCCAGACAAAGTACCACCAGGTCCCGTAGCTCTGAGCAGAATCTGATCTGTTTCATCATATCTCCCCGCCTTTAGTCCTTCAGGCAGATGGGAGGTTGGTGGTCCACGCATTTAGACCACAGTGAAAATAGAGGAGGGAGTCTGAACGAGAGATAAGTCTAGTCTTATTCAAGAGGAGGCATCTATGTTTTATGAAGGACTTACAAATGGGGAGCTGGATGAAAAGAGAGAGAAGAAAAGCTCTGATAAACTACACACACATCGTCTCACGCAACACTTCTCAGGAGGAGATAGCGTGCTCATCTCTTAAATGTCCCTAAAGCTGGATGAGGGTGCATTTGAGGATGAACGCAACGGGATCTGAGAGGAAACATCCACACGCTGTTGCATTTTCTGGTGTGCATTTCTGCTTGAGAAATGAGAAACAACAATAACACACACCACTAAAAAAAATTTTAAAAAACATTATGAGAGGCACGCCAACATTTCAGCAGTTGACGCGTCAGTGTCAGCAAATCGCTGACGCAGAACAAACTGAGATGAAGCTGACATTGGCTCGCCTCTCTCTGTCTGCACGGCCAGTTTGTTAGCATGTGCTGTGATGATGTTTCCAGACGTCACTAGATACCTATCAGCCACAGTTAGGGAAACGTGAGAGAGGCCTTCCTTGAGAGTGGTACAAGGAGGCAGTATGACTGATAAAAACAAACCTGCAAATCCTCATCTCTCCAAAAATATATTTGATATCCGCACCTGCTGTGCAAATTTTTCTGTGACGTAGTTATTAAGAAAAACAAGACTTAGCCATGCTAGCCGCTCTCTGAGACTGTATACTTAGGCAGTGGTGCTTTGGGCTAACTGCTAACATGCTCACAGAGACAATGCTGAAATGCTGATGTCAAAGAGAAATTCTGCAACCTTGTATGTAGATGTGCAATCAGTGTTGTATTTGTAGCCAATTGAATCAATAAATTCCTCAGTGCGTGCTATATAGACAGAGAAAGCGGAGTTTCATGCTCACAGAACCGTGCTGGCAGTGCCTACATGACCCAGGATGCATTGTGCGCCCAGAGGGTCCATATCCTCTCGCATGGCTCATGCAGCCACATCCTCGGCCTCTCCTTTGAATTTCTTCGGCTTTATTTTCTGGCTTGAATAAATACGGCTGAATATCCGAGTCAGCCAAAACACTGTAAAATGTGTTTCCATAACATGATCTGCACTCATATTTTGGGATGCCATTTTTCTGTTGGAAACGTAGCTAGTTTACAGTACAAGCAAAGAGTACAAGGAAGTTTTGCTTGGGTGGCATTCTACCATGTTTAGTTTAGTGAGCTGATATTTAGGTAAAGTCATTGGTTTGCCATCCGTAAAGCATCAGTGCTATGTGGTCAGTCACTGTTCCACTACTGAAACCTTCACAGTGCTGTTAATAATGACTACCAGCACAGAGAAGAGTGCAGGTATTTGGCAGTGAAGGTATGTAATTTCCTATTTTATTGTAGCTCTTGTTCAGTGCTTGTTCCTGCATGGAGCCGCAGCGGGAAACCCCAACTTCCCAAGAAGAGAGCACACTCTGCTCATCTGCACCAGCGCTGCCAGGTGTCAGCTTGTGACGCCTTAATAAATAAGCAATGTTTCCATGCTCGTAATGTGCGAGTGAGAAGTCTATAAATATTTTGAATGCTGGCTATGTTTGTTTCTACTGAGTCTATTCTAAAAGAACACAAGTTTCTGATTATAGATTTGTCCTGTGGTGGTAAATTTAGAACCATTTGGGAAATGTGCATCAAGGTACCTGTTATTTTTTATCGCACCCTTTATCTCCACTTCACTGTTAAATATGGCACTACTGTAAATTAAACCAGAATACAAATCAAAGCAAAACTGCAGATGAGACTAATTTTAGACCTTTCTCAAGTGTGCTCTACATTGTTCAAACTCTTGGCTTCAGATGCTGCAGTCCCCTGTGGAATTCTTACATGTTAGAGATAAGTACAGACTGCTCTATTCGTCAGTGCAGGGGGCCCCTTAAGGGCCCGGAGAATCTGATGTCCACATACTCTCTCTCCTGCACTCTGACATTTTCTCAGCAGTATGAGGTTACATACGAGGAAGGAAAAAAAAAAACACATCTTCATCATCTAGCCTCCTTTTTGCGAACAAAAACGGCCTCCCGCTCCTGTTTCTGGTGACACCAGGACAAAATGTCAAAAGTTCCCAAAAGGTTGCCGGGGAAACAAAGTATTCTCTAAATGAGAATGGACAGGAGCTGGTATTTTTAGATGACCTATGTATCAGTTGCTATTTTTGTCTGCAGCTTCTGTTTGGTACCATGACCTGTGACCTGTGAAGTTCTTACCGAATTTTAGAAAGGGGCAAAGAGCATAAAGTGTACTGAAGTACATCCCGGGGATTACAAGCGTTGCAGGGTGAGAGTTTGTAACCTGCGGTAGCTGCAGGCTAGCAAGGTCACAGCCCACCCAAGGGGGGAGGGAAGACAGGGTCACAAAGGCTGAGGAGGATGCATGTTCCCAGACACAAGGTAGACAGCTCCAGAGCCCAAACACAAAACACAGGAAGGCACTGGCAGACATGCAGGCAAGGCTTGATTCTTGATACTTTTCTGTAAAACCCCAAGTTAACAAATTGGCAAAGAAATGCGGCAACGCGATGAAGCCAATAGAGACCCGATTTCAAGTGAGATCACGCTGACAATTAATTGCACTTTGAATCTGAGGATATCTCTAAGCAGTGCAGGAAAGATTACAATTTGGACACTCTTGCAGACTTGATTGCAGCAGGGTCCCTCAGGAAGAAAAGGTTATACAATCTCTGAAAAGGCGGCCATTGTTCATCATCTCCAGCAAAATGACTTTGTAAAATTGAGAGGAAGAAAGGCAAACCACTGGACCAATGTGATAGCAGCCCATGAAAGTGGAGAGCACTGATGCATGAGTGAAAAGCGCCTTATGTCAAATATAATTGTCCTGCCCTGAAAAGCAAGCTAGCGATGTCTGATTTGATTCCCTCCTGTTTGGCTCAAGTTACTTCCTGTCTACTTTAAGCATGTTTGCCGAGACGTTCAAGCTCCTGGAGAGATTTTGGGATGTTCCGATGTCTTTGTCCACCATAGAGCTGAATTTAATGACCTCTCATTTCCTGTTCTTTTTGTCTTTGTTTGAAGTCAAGCGTCTTTTTCAAAGTCACTGAAACTTGGTTTTAAATCTTAAAACTAAAGTTTGACATTTTGGGAAATACACGTGTACACTTTCTTGCTGAGATTTACGCGGGAAGATCAATAAGTCTAATGGTAACAAAATCGGTGTAGCAGCATCTCCAAAGCTCAGTAATTAAAACATTAAATCTTTATTGTATAATCTGTACAAAAATGAAGTGTAAAAACATACTGTGGTTTTATGTGCAGGGATATTAGCTGTGCACAGTTATGTCCTGAAAACTTAGGTTAATTTACATTTCAAGCTAAACAAACAAGAAATAATACATTACTGTAATTAGTGAACTTCAGAGGTGCAGCAATCAACACAAATATGTGTTGATTGCTCTGATCACCTGCGGCTTTCTAGGTCATCTGATACATCAGCAGTAGCAGATCATATGCTGATCCCACCACGAGTGAGATCAACTGTCATCCAATCACGGGCTCCCTTATGCGCATCAGTTGTAGGTATAACGTAAATGCGCTAATTCCTGCAATAGCAAAACGTATAAAGACTTCTCTCTGGTTGTGCAAAAGGACAAAGGACTCAAGAGTAGCAAAATATATCCATGGAAAACGTAAAGTTGGGGAGTCATACCCACACCGCTGTGGCAACGTGCAACTGTTAAAAAGCTCTTGTGCACTCACCGGAAATGACGATCGCAACTGTTTGCTAACATTATCGTTTGAGGTTACAAATCATTACAGAATGCTAAATGAAACCAATAAACAATGGTGATGGCTTCTATCCGACAACAGGATAATTAAGTTATAATTGTATAGTGCGGTGTTCATCACAACCGCAGCTGGAACCTTCCCTTTCGCTACGTAGCCAAGATGGCGGCCATTGAGGCTGAGAAGTCTCTGCGTTTCACACTCAACTGTTACTCACAGTTCACTGCATTTTGCCATACTGGTCAGCGGGAACTCACTTGTGCACTCAAAATATTAAGTGTAAGTACAGAAGTAGATTTATGCAAATTTCTGGCGTGGCATAAGAGCCTACAGCGGTGCTAGCCTGCACTTAGCACAGTGGTGCTTTGAGCTAAATACTGTTGTCAGTATGCTAACATGTTGATGTTTAGCATAATGTTTACCATGTCAACACCTTAGCTTATTAGCATGTTAGCATGTTAACTTACGCTAATTAGCACCAAAGGCAAGGTAGGCTACAGCTGAGGCTGATAGGGATGTGATTAGTTTTGCAGGTATTTTTTCAAAAATCTTTTGGACCAATGAACATTTTGACTTAATGGTTGCACTAGATGAAAAGTCAGTAGATCACCAATTGTAGGAGGATTCATCCCCTGGGGACCACAAATGTCTGTACGATATTTAATGACAATCTCTCCAATCGTTTTTGAGATATTTGGGTATGGACAGAAGTGGTGCCATCTAAGAAGCCATGGTGCTAGCCTGGCCGAAAAAATATATTAACTAGTGCTATATAACATGTGCATTCATTCTCCGCAATCAATTGTCATAAAGCTATGGAACCTTGTACCTTGTGCAATTTTGGGGGGGTTTGACTTATGTAATTTACAGTTCTATCCTCCATGACTGGAAAATCCAGCTGTTCAGTCAAGATGGAGGAGGTGGATGTCCTTTGTGCACAGTTGCCATTCTCCATCCTGCCTCTGTCTGCTGTCCAGAGTTCCGTGGTGAGATGTCTGCAGTGGCCCTTCTCTTGGCTTTTCTTTTGCCCGTTGCTGCTGGCTTGGAAGCATGTCCAGCTGTCCCATCATTCTGTCAGCGCTGCTGTCTCCCTCAGCCCCAGATTAAAAATGGCAAAGGAGCCGCCAGGAAAAGTGGCTCGCCCCGTCTCTCAGGACTTATGTCAAAAATGTTTCAGTCCTCAGGTAATTTGCTACAGTCTGGGATCCTTTCACTATTACTTCAAAGAGCCACGCAAAGAGAGGGAAAGAGAGAGAAATGAAAGGGAGGAAAAATTATATTTAGTTGTGGGTAGTGACAGATCTACATTCTTGAGAATTGACATGCGATCTGAGTGAGGAGTCCTCCTTGACTAGGGATGCTGACTGAGTCTGCAGCCATCCTCAAATCTGACTCATGGAAATCACTGCGTCCATGGACTGTCCAAAATTAGGCTTAGTGAAACAAACTGACTCAACTCTAAAAGAGTCCATAGTCATTTAAAAAGATTGAACAGTTTATCATCTGGTTATTCACATTTGACACATTACAAGTTACTAAGGACAGGTTGCTTAATGTTATTCGTGATTTTTACATATACTACTGCACATGAATCTAAATAATTTCCTTTTGCTTCGCAAATATAAGGCATCACACTGAATGGGAACTATTCTTCTTGAATTGTAATGTAACCCTAGGCAGCTTTCTTAATCTGGAAGTAGCTTGAAGTGTATTAATTATTCTTAAATGGTCTTAGATCTGTGCACTTATGTAAATGTTGGCAAGAGAAGCTGGTTCTGCCCTCTGTGTAAGATAACCCTCTGCTATTGGACTTAAATACAAACTGGTTAAGACCTGTGGAATGAGGAAAGGAGACCGGAAATTTAGATGTATTAGGAGATTGTCACACAGCCGAAGTATTTAGTTTAAGTTATTCAAGAATCAGCCATGAAGTGAGAGATCTGAAGAGCATCTGTCCTGTGCACTCCTGCTGTTTGTGTGTATGCTTTTAAGGGTTTTTGAAATGCACCTACACAAAGGTATACACAGATTCTCTGCAGGCCGTGACAAACCCGTGACATCTCCACAGCACAACGTGCTTCAAGCTTTCTCCAAATCAGGAATGCATGGGTGCATTCATGGCAAACAAAAACAGTGATTAAAGAGGGTAACAGGATCAGCTCTAATCAGCGTGTCCTGAGAAAACGTCAAGGAGTTTTCAACCATTGTCAGGTCACTCCAAGGGGTGATCTCTTAACCTATTAATTATGTGCCTTGCCGCAGCAATCGTCCTCTCCGGCGTGAGCGACCTTCTCTGCTCTCATATGTCTGTGCAGAATGATCAAAACGCACAGAGAGACAGTGAGGGGAAACAAGCTTCCAGTGATGTGCCTGCCCTCTCATTTTTCTGACAAGGAACAATGGCCACCTCATAACTAATGGCATAGAAAGAGATTCTTCAGTTCACAGAGGAGTAAAGGGGGGGGGGGATAACCATTATCCAAAGACATGTTCTATCATGTGATGAATTCTGTTAACTAAAGCCAACCTGCCGGCGCCTCCCTGCTGAAAATATTCAGAGCTTGTATTAAAGATTTGATCATCGGATAAAGATTGGGTTGAGCATTGAGAGACAAAGAAAGAAGAATGATGATCATACATTTTGGGCTTATCACTGATGGAATAGCTCAACGACATCCTCTATTGAGCCCAAATGACAACGATGCTGCAAGACTCGACTTTGTCAATGCTGCCCTCTGTTGGTCAGAAGCTAAACATCTTCCTGACCTCTCAACTAATTTCACACTCAGTAGCTGTGTCCCAATCCAGCGGCTGCATCCTTCGGAGGACCCAGCCTTTGCGGTCCGCGTCGGCCGCGTCCTTTGAGGACCGTGAAGGCCGGACCAAGGCTGCTCCCGTGCCTAGAATCCCTGCTCAGGATATACACAAATTCACACAGAAATCATTTACAAGGATGTATTATTGTGGGTTTAAATAAATAAAAGAAAAAGGTGACAGTCACAACTGTCATCTCTGCGACAGCAACAATAACACATCAGAAGTGTATTGTCCTCTCTACTGGTTGTCCTATTAGTAAAGGCGTTGTATAGGATGAGAGCTAATGTAACTGTAACCTTAAGTACAGGATGGTCAAATGGAGATATTAAGGACTAATGTCTTAATTCCAAGCTACGGTTGCTGAATGTTTGTCCCCGGTGAAGAGGCCGTCGTTCTTCGCCCTCAGCTTGATGAACTGAGCCGTTTGCTCCTGGCTAACAAAACAAAATGTAGAGTTAGTTTTATTTCACACCACAAAACAAAAGGAGCAAAATACTCAAGTTCAGGTTATCCGTGTAATTAATCTCAACGTTTGTAAAGTTACCGGACTTAAAGTGATATTTTAGGTTCACAACCTGAGCTCCTGTTGGTCCGTTTATGGACATAATATGAAGTATAAATCATCTGTAAAATCGTCACAATCTCAGTAAAATATTAGTCAACCTGTGAGGTTTAAAAGTGAAGGCATTAAAAGGTCGTTTCCAAGGCCAACTACGGTCGGATGCAGGCAGACGAGCTGCCGGTAACGTTAGCTAGCTTGTCAGCTACTACTACTATTAACAAACGTGATGTTATAAGCTCCCGGTAATAGAGCAGCAGCTCCCGGTAACGTTAGCTAGTTTGTCAGCTACGAACGTCACGTAACTTAACCGATCATTTTAACAAACATGTGATGTTATAAGGTCCCTTGTTTTTTGTTTTAACATTTGTATCTGTTGAAACCCAATACTTACATTTAAAAGTGAATGGCGCCTCTTCTCCAGCTGCCGCTTCACTCGCCGCCATGTGGATTAAAAAATAAAACCTTCATCGGCACGCAATGCATCTTGGGATATGTTGGGCCGCGAAGGATCCATCAGTTGTGTCCTCTGAATCTGGGGCTTGAAGGCTGCATTCGTCGGCTGCATTTGAAGGAGTCTTCGAAATGGGGCAGCCATAGTCGCAGCCGCTGTGATGCAATCCATCGACAAATACAGCCTCCGAAGGATGCAGCCGCTGGATTGGGACACAGCTAGTATCTAGTTTATCACTGCCTTTGCTCATAATTTCACAGCTGGTGCTCACAGTGAACATTTTACTACAAGTTACACACAAAAATTATGAGTGCAGTTAAGAATACAGAATACAGAATAAAAATAAATAATATATATAATTATTTATTTCTGTGTCTCTTTATGTATCAGTCTTGTAGACACTAAGTAAAAGAACAGAAACTAATTTGTCAGCACAAAATAATGTATGGGTTTGTCGAGAATAATGTGCAAAAGATGTAAAGCTTGTTGAAAAAAGTCAATAAAGAGTCATAGAATTGGAAGACGAAGTAAAAAAGCCATAGTATAGTACAACAAAAATGTATAAATATGTATATATACATATATATATGTATATATACATATATATATATTTATGGTTAGTCGGAAAAAGTCATAAAAATGTAATAGTGTAGCATGTCGAAAAAAGTCATAGTTTAGAATATCGAAAAAAATTTTTTTAAAGATTTTAAAAAGTCACAGTATATTACGTCTACAAAAGTTTTTAAAAATCATAGCATACAATGACTTTTTCTATGGAACACCATAATATCACTTTTTAAAGACATTTCTAAGGTATCATGACACTATATTACACATGTTTATTTGTGGCTATGGTTTTTTATGACAGTTTTATGACTCTTTTATGGCTTAATATATGATATTATTATAACAGAATATACTTTTAATATTAATGACTTTTGTATGACATACTCTGATATTCGTTAGGACTCTATTTTTGGCACACCCCAGTGGTAATGCTCTACGATACACAGCAATGTACTAGACTGCTAGCTAGTAAACATGGATGTAAAGAATGCAGAGTTCAAAATCGCCTTTGCAAATGTCTTATGAGGGAGGAAAAGTCCTTGATACATTTATTAGACCTCAAGGATACACAGAATACCTTTTAGTGAGTAACAGTGAATGTAAATATCACTTTTGTTTGTTTACAAGGAAACTCCCCTGAGCACCTTTAAGTAGACTGTTGCTTAGCTTAGCATAAAGACCGGAAGAAGGGGAAACAGTAAGCCTGGCTCTGTACAAATGCTTAAAAAAAGTAGGCCTTCAAGCACTTCTAGAGCTTATCTCGTCGTACATTGTTTGTTTAATCCAGGCTGCAATCAACAACCATGTTTATGAGCAATAGATCCGCCCACTACTTTTTCAAATAACTGATTAATCATTCAGTCTTTAATTTGTCAGAAAATATTGAAAATGCCCATTAAAGTTTCCCCTTGCCCAAGGTGACATCTACACATTTCTCATTTTGCCCCAGCAGAAAAGTTTAAAAAAAACAAGGATTTTCAATGACAGCAAACGCAGCAAATTCACATTTTACAGCTGACAGAAAGTCATCAGCTGGCCCAGAGTCTGTGTGAGTTGGGTTAAGGGTGCAGCACAGGACAGTTGAGCGTCACACATCCAGGTACACTGTGGCTCCATCTGCCAGGACAGCTCTGCAGGCTGTAGCACAGTCATCACTGCTGGAGGATCCTGGGAGGAGACAGGGAGCGATTAGAGACTCATATATATATATGAATGCATTAACTAAAGTGTTGGAGGAGAGAAAGATATGAGGCAAAAAGACTTAAGTCGGGTAATTACGATACGACATGTTTTAATAACATTTTTATTGCACACAATAATATGGCTTTTAATGACATAATATACTATGACTGTTTTATGGCTTTTCATGGCATATTGTACTATGATATTTTTTGACATTTTATGCCATTCATGTTTTTTATGTCATACTATACTATATTTATATGTATTATACTATGATTTGTTTGTGACATTTTATGGCATACTATATACTATGGTATTTTTATGACTTTTATATGGTATACTATAACATTTTAATTATATAATCTGTCAAATAACTCATGAACGAAATCAAGTCATTTCGAGACATCTTTTAGGAGCTGCAACCACTTTTTAACAAGTGGAAAACTTAAGTTTATGGGTTGTAGGCCTGTTACCACTTTAAACTGGTATACAATCAAGGATATTAGACACACCAAACAGATATTATCTGAAACAATAGTATTGCCTATATCACATTACACAGATTACTAAACTGTAAGCTTTGGCCTGTGATTATTTGGTTCCAAGAAAAGCTTCACACGGACATAGCGTTGCTATTACACACAGACTCACATGTGTATTTGATAAAGGCAGCTGTGGACTATAAACATACAAATTGAGACTCATTGGCTTCAGCACAACTTTTATTTAGAAGAAAAATACAAAATATAGGAAATTTGAATAATATGTACACTATACATTTCCAGCATGGAGAGTTTTTCCTCCTCTCCACAGCCAATGATCACAGCTAGTTCCCACTAGGTGGCTCTGCTGTCCTCAGTTCGTCAGTCTCTGATCCACTCCATCAAAACCAAGGCCTCCACATGGTCGAAGAAGAGTTCGGTGGTGACTCCCTCAGTGCAGGGTGTGGAGGGGATCTCAGTGTGAGGAGAGGGGGGCAGTGGAGGGCAGGGGGGCCAGAGTGAGAGGCTGTGGGTGAGAAACTGAGGAAGGAGGTGTTGGAGGACAGAGGTGACAGGCTGGGTGGGAACGGGAAGTGAGAGGCAAATGACGGGAAAGGAGGAGAGGTGGCATAAGCGGAGAAAGAAGGGGAGAACCAGGGGGAGGGAGGAGGGGACAGGTAGTCGTGGAACGGTGTGGAACAAGAGAGGGGCTGAAATGGGGAGTGAGATGGAAACTTAAGAGACTCCTCTCTCCTCTCAGATGTGTAAATGACGTCAGACATTACATCTGGTCCTTTGGTCATCTCAGTGTCCGCCACTCTAGTATTGTTTGGCTGCTGGCTCTCTGTGTGATGTCTCAGCCCCTCCATGAGGCTTGTTCTCTGCGCTGGGGTTATTTTGTGCATGTAGCTGGTCAGCTGGGCCACGCACTGCTGAAAACCTGCACTCTCGATGGTGAAGAGAGTGGGAGCGTTGGACTCTGAGCGATGAAGGCTTACCACAGGAGCACGAGTCTTCATGTGGCTGTCAGTAGAGTCTGCAGCAAAGAGAAGGCACCAGGGTGAGGGATAAAACAGGGGTGGAAGATTAAAACGCTGATTTGCAGCAGGAAAAAAAAGGAGATTTTTATGAAAAATGTAATAAGTTAAAAGGAGTTAAAGAACTACTTTGTCTTTGACTAACCCTTTCTCAGTTTCCTCCCATCTGTCCACTTCTGAACATATTCCACAGCCAAGTCAAGAATCTCTGCTTTCTCTATTTTAGGATTCTGAAGCCGCTGTAGGGGATAACAGTGCAAAGGGGGGGGGGGGGTACATTTCATCATTGTAAGCTTATGATTCCCCTTAAACGCGTAGAGAGGCTGGATGGGATTTTGTTTAACATGACTCACTGGATCAGACGTGTGACTCAACAGCAAACTTCTCAGTTCGGCCAGACTTTGATTTATTCTGTCTCTTCTCTTCTTTTCCACCACTGGTTTGAGAACCTGGAGACACACACAAGCCGCATTGTGTGAGTATGGTGAAGTTGTTGTGTATCATTAGAACAACTTGGGTTGCCAGGTTGTGGAATAATAACCTTGTTGGATAGCATGCCTGCAGTAATAATGTTAATTCCTTGACAAACATGGCAAACTAAAAATAGTCCTCATTAATGGCGTATAACTGCTCTCAACATTAATAAAGCTATACATCTTAAATAACCTTTGTAATATTAAGAGAAATTAGGCTATCAAATAAGTTCTTACCCTTGTTCTACTCTTGCCATCCTCCAGAATTGGGCTTTGTAGCTTCCTGGTCATGTTGTAGTCTTTGGTCCAAATGTCCCGACTGAAGGCTGCAGCTGTGAAAACGGCCTTCAGCTCTCTGAGGGCCATTATAAGTAGAGCTCGTGCGGCCTCTGATTGGCTGACAAGTGTGAGTGACGACACTTGGTCGGTCTGAAAATGATCTGTCCTAACTTCATTAAGGGCCGTGAATAAATTCACTCAATCGATACCATTCATTTCAAACAGTGATCAGGTTGTGAGATTTCTCTAAAATAACTTATATAACATATTAAAGGCAACAATATTACCAATGACCAATAGCGGATCTTTACAAGTGATGACATCATCAGACCAAAAGGCAGCCTTATAGTTTATCAACCTACATCACTCGTGAAAGGTTAAGCACAATATATATGTTGTAAGAACATTTCAGACGTTAGAAGTGGGCATTGAAACAGTATCTAATGATTTGGGATGGCCATCGTCTCATACAGCATTTATTGATTTCATTAGGCCAAATGTATTCTGAGCTCTCTGAATTACCTTTAACGCCTCCCAGAAGTGAGACTATGGGAACTTTTTTTTTTACTCGTGGGAACAGAAATGAAGTGAGAAAGTGGGCAGCCATGAGGACTTTTTATGATGTGTGAAACATCCACACGTTGAATTAGTGCTGAAAGAGACCAAATGAGAGCAGCGTTGGTCACAATGAAGAAGTGGATTAACTTACACAGCCCAGTATAACAAATCACACATGTTTACCTGCGAATGCAAGACTCTCCGATTTACGCATTTACAGTTAAGCACATCAAATTAAAAAAACTATTTAACTGATAAACCAATAGATCGAGGTACCGCAGTGGCAAAAGGGGAACAGGTCACATGTGTCCGCTGATGTGACGAAGTGCGCGGATGATTATTACACCTGAGTGTTAAGTGTGCGCGGCCTCGGGTCAGCACGATACCCGATGTTTGGACTTCACACAAGATCCCTCTTTAAAAAAAAGAATCAAAGCAGTTGTTGGCTTCGTGTTCCCAGCCCCGTTTGATTTCAACTCTTTTGTCAGTGTGGCCGACACACCCGACGAGTCACGGTATTAGAAGTCAACGGTCCGTTTCTCTGCAAACCAAAGGGCGCGTTTTCACTAATTAGTTTCCATCACAGGCTCAGGCGAGCACATTATGGGGCTTATTTATGGGGCGGGTCCACGTGGCTTAAACAAGTTAAATATATGTTTCCTCTTCCTATAACTACATCGTCATACTCCTGTAGGGGGGATGCAACTACTATAATGGAAATTGTGATCATATGTTTAAAATAAAAGTGCTCTAAAGTGAGTTTCCTTGAGTTCCTCTCTTCCATGGTTACCAACCGTGATCTCTGAGCTGTTACTAATCGCCATCTCTTTCATTTGAAACGGAAGTGTCGTTGCCTCTGAAAAGCCACTTAATCTAGGAGATCCCCGTGATCCGATCATCCCAGTGTTATCTCCACACTCAAGCCTATTATGGGGATCAGGCTGCCCATAAATGCAGTGCGGAGAAAGCTACCCCCCAAAAAACACAAAACTCAAAGCCCAGTCAGCCCAAACTTTAGGCTGAAATCATTTTAGAAAAGTGCGAACATCAGCTTCAGTCAGGAGTCAAAAGAGAAGTCTAAAGACAAACACGGCTCCTTCACACAGCGCGTTTAGGTGTGAATCGGACAATATGGCTCAACACCAGGCCAGGTCCTAATTAGAGATATGTTAGGATGGTTTCAAATCATTGAGCAGAAATGGCTTCACCAGTTGCACCTATCTATATTTCATTATGTCGAAATTGTGCTTTAATTTGACATTATTGTGTTTATTTTGGCTTGTGATTTGATAACACAGTGCATTCAAACGTGCATTCCATGTTTTAGCAGTATGCAGTGGCGGCTGGTGGAAAATTTTCGAGGTAGGGCCATCCTATCAATTTCAGCAAACATCCCAGAATGATTTAATGCAAAAAAATGTAAGTATCAAACACGCATTACTACTTTGCAGTTAAATATTTAACATTTATTCCAACACGAAAAAAAGCAGTAAATAACACTTTGATAAACACGTCAGGACATCTTATTTTTGTCACCCTCACAGGGAATTCAGTATAATATATATATATATATATATATACAGTATATATCATATAATACTATTCAGTATAATATAAAACACACACATACATATATAGATATATACACAGTATATATCTATATATAAAATATAATATAATATAACATGTTTATTTATTGAGATGGCCCTATGGGCCTTGTTATAGGAGGTAAAGATCAGGAGAAGTAAACATGAAGTGTAATTATGAATACTGATGTTAAATTAAGCTATGATGAGTTTTCACTGTTAATTTACCATCTCAATTAAATGTTGATGCCTCCATGACCAAGTTAAGCAGATGAGACTGAGGACAACAAAAAGAAAAGTTGTTCACTTTGCCTAATATGTAGCTTGACAGAGTTCTCCATGTGTGTCCTGGTGTTCTCATGTTTCCTTACCTCCTCATCCCTCACTCCCTAACTGTCCATGCTGGATCTGTCCCCGTTGTTTTAAAAAGCTAAATAAGTTATTAGCATGACGTCATCCAGCTAGCCAAACCTGTCTCGGCTAAATTGTATGTCACTCATTTATATCTTTAATCAGCAATTGGCTAAACTGCTTCATAGACCCGCCTCTTTTGGGCCATTTCTCCATGGCCCCAGAGCTGCTGAGACGTGCACACAGGCAGCGAGGACGAGCAGACAGGCAGAGAGGACGTGCAGGAAAAGCATATATTTTGCGCAGATATCACATTTTACAAATATTACTGGGTACATTCCATATTTCAAAAACACAAATATTGACAATTTGTATCATTTCTTTTTTGTGGCTCGAGGAGGGGTGCTCAAGGTGGGGCCACGCCCCTTGGCCCTCTATTGGCCAGCTGCCACTGGCAGTAGGCCTTTTTGTTATTGTCTGCACTAGAACCTCCTTGAGATGTCAACCAACATTATTAAATGAATCAAGCAATACAACTAAGACAGTCCTTATATGCACAAAGCAGTTCAAGGGAGATTGTTTCTGTCTTCATCGCGATTGCATCAAAATGAATCTACTTTACGAATGACTCGATCAAACCACTAACTTTAATTAAGTTGATGTGTTTTATGGTTTATTTTAATCTACACTTCCAGTTCAGCTCGGAAGTGAAAAGAAGTGAAAAGAAGAGGATTAGATGGAAATAAATTAAAATTCCATTCAGCGTCACTGCTGCATGCTGCTCAGTAAAGGTGAGGGGCGCGACCCACAGGGGGCGGGGCTATCTGCCAAGATATCAACACATGGTAACGAGGACACAACCTGTGCCGTTTTTTTGGAATCACTGTAAGGACAGACGGACGCGAGTCAACTCTTGTCATGAAAACTGTAACTTCACCAGAGTCTCACCTACCGAGGAGCATGAGGAGGGTAAGATGCTGCGTTCTGACTCCTGTACTGCATTTATGAGTTTTCTAAAAATCATCTAAAATGTTCTTCCGGGTGCTAATTGTGATCTTTTACTTTTCAACCCCAAGGTTCCTAAACCTCTGATGGAGAAACGCAGACGGGAGCGGATCAACCAAAGTCTGGACACATTGCGACTTCTGATGCTGGACAGCACCGACAATGAGGTACGTCTGTGCGCCATGCTTTTATTTCAGTTTGATATCTGATAAAAAAAAAAGGGTTGATATGTTTAAGTCTATACTTCTTATATTAAGTGAGAGTACTCTTCTCCTTTTAGAAACTGAGAAATCCGAAGGTGGAGAAGGCAGAGATCCTGGAGAGTGTAGTCAATTACCTGAAGAGGGAGAAGGGGGACGCGAAGGATCCCCGGTCCACGTCGCGGGGGCAGAGACAGAAAGCCGCCCGCCAGCACAGCTTCCATGACGGCATGAGGTCCTGTCTGCTGAGGGTCAGCCACTTCGTAGCCAGCAAGAGCAAGGAGCTGGAGGGCACAGAGGAGGACGCGGTCCACGCTTCTCTTTCGAGTCCCGAGCCCCAGACACACCCTTCTCCTGGCCACATCCACATGGCACAGGCCGCTCTGTCTCCTCAGCAGCTGGCCCAATGCCAGGGCGGGATGTCTCCCCCGTACCTCGACCAAAGGACTGGCCTCCACTGTGACACCAGGGAGCTGCTCTCCTCCACGGAAGCCTGCACGCACATCACCGACCCTGTGTGGAGGCCCTGGCCTCAGTGACAGCACACATTTTTAGATTTGGATACTTTTAGAAATGTACTGTAGGACGCCCACATACTGTAAATATGTATTCTGTTGTAGCCTACAGCCTGACTGTTGTACAGCCTACACTGAATATATTTTCCGTGAAAACCTCTCCACACTCCATGTGGTGTTTTTTTATTTAGGATTTGCTGTTTTGCACGCGCATTTTTTCTTCCTTTTTTGCTATGATTTGTATGTATATAAGTGTTTTTTTTTTTTCTTTATGCGGTGGTGTCCGCAGGATGATTTTTAAATTTTTTTTGCTGTAACATGAATACAGACGCGTGCGTAAAATGCGCATTGTGACATGAATTTATTGTGATTGTGCTTGCGGAATTCTCAGTTCCAATTTCAAATAAAAAGCACAATTTCCTGATCATTCGAGTGGCCTATCTTCTGTGTGAACAGCTTGTACTTGAGCAGTCTTTGCAGTAGCAGCCTTCAATAGGAGGGGGACATCCACAGGACAGTTAACACGTACTTCCTCCAGGCTGGGCAGCCGTTATGACGCGTTCGTCTATTGAAATGTTGATGGTGGGGGACGCCGATGCTTCTATGAACTTAAGTGCAGTTTTTTCAAATGTAGAAAAGCAAAGGAGAGTGGTCGTTCACACACTGTTCAGCAGCCAGACTGCTCTATAGGTGAATGCAGTGTGGAGGCACCCAATTTACATAATCCATTTTAGCCACCCAAATGTTGAGTCTATGTTGTGACTCATCAACAATTATATATCCAGTTTACTGTGAACCATTTACTGAATCTCTTATGTCTAAAAATCAATACAATATGCAAACAAGACGTTTGGCTATTTGGCACGCAGTGTTAGGTCAATTATAAGTGATATACAAAACAAACAGTATAATTTAAATTCATCTCCTTTTGGCTGACCAGCAACAAGTGTTCAGTTGTTTTTCTGACTTCTACCCAAATTCTCAGGTGCAGAATTACACTGTTCGTGTTGGGAGAGCCACAAAAGGGGCAGAGACAGCAGCTGTCTGTGGTGATGGGGGGGGTGAACCCATTCCTGATAAACAACATTTCGATCTTAATAACCACAATAAAAACACACATGTGAAATAGTATCAACTGCGCTCGGTGTGGCCATGGGTTTTAGTATTTGAGACTCTAAAGGGGATTTGTAGATTGGATGAATGTGTCTGGATGCTGCAGGGTGTGATCAGTTCGGTAATGGCCGCTGTCGTGTGCTTTTCTACATCTGAACGACTGCACGATAGGCAACGGGCTCCTGCTCATCAACACATCAATGCACACTTGAAGGTCTCGTAAATTGTTCGCCATCAGATCAGCATGCGGGCAGATTGTGAAGGCATTTACGTTCAAATGAAATCATGCACTTTAACTCAAATAGCTTTTATTCTGCAGGGAGCAAAGAGGCTAGGCTACTTCATATAAACGTAAGGGCCATGTAAACCTTTGGCTTCAGACCCCTTCAAGTACTTTTAATCGCTTCTACTTCAATCTTTCAGTTGAATATTTTCTTTGGATGTGGGTCTATATTTTTCTGACGAGGTAAACGAACCCATTCATCATCTTGTGACCCTCCGGTTGGTCCCACTACATACACACATTCCTTCCACTGCTGTTTGAAGACATCTTTTATCAAAGGGGCTGGTCTCTGGACAGGATGCGCCTTTGTGGCTTTTGAGTTTAAACCCCCCCCCCCCCCCGAGGGGAAAAGCCCACAGGACTAAGTAAATCAATTAAAATTGGAATCAGATTAGGCTTTCATCTGGGAGGCATCCGTCTAAATGAAGATTAAATGAGTCTATTGTCAGTGTAAAATAGAGAAGGTTTAGTCCAGCGAGGATGTATCAACTTAAAGGCCTCCACTTTGTTTACATAAGACAAAAAGCACGTGGAAACGTATTTCTAAATTACCTTAAACTTAATTTGCATGGAACTTTTGCCAGTTTCAACAGACTGTCGCCTGAGAAACTAACACTGCTAAATGTCTCAATCAGCTGTTGGTTTTTGCCACATCAAGAGTCATAATAAATCATCTTTTGGCCTCAACAAACCATTTGACGATTGCAGTTCGCATAACGAGCCCTCAGTTCACAATGATATTTTCATAGTAAGAGTTCTTTAACGTTTGTATATTTGGTTTATCTGTCTGTACTTTCTTGGGACAGAGCTATTTAAGTTGCAGTCAGAACCCTTAATTTAAAAAAAATTATATATATATATATATGTGTGTGTGTGTGTGTGTCTGTGTCATATAGCCTGTACCAGCTGCCACGTGTCGGCCAGCTTTACAGCTGAAGTCTGGATGTTATAAACGCGCCACACCTCCAGGTGTCAATCGGTTTGCTGCCCCCCACGCGCCAGAGGTGCAGGCTCCGTGGACAAAAACAGCTTCTTTTTTTTCTGAAGCAGCGTTATTATGATTACGCATTTGTGTGTCGTCAATCATTTCTAGCCCAAACAATGCAGGCTATAAGACATATTAATGCAAGCTTGTGTTTCTGTAGCAGCGCTTTGTGTGTACAAAGGTATGATGAATAAACATTAAAAACAAACACGATGCCCTACAATTTAAACCCCTTTGCAGCCTAGAAAAGTAACCTTAAATTCAGAATATCCATATTTGGTGTGGCATAAATGTAGCATATGTATTTACATCAGATTTCTCTGTTTAATCCATTCAGACCCCGTGTGTTTGTTTGATACGCAGGCGTTGTATAAAGACTAAATGTTAGCTTGTAGACTAGCATATGTTGTGTAATCTGCATAATTAGGCTCTACGTGTCGCCGAAACGTCTCATTACGTCATTTTATAACTATAGTTCCTACAGTACAACAGCTGGTCAGTGAGCAAAGGTTCATTAATATGCGGGATACTTAACCCTACATGTAAAGTCATGCGCGATGACTGCTGTTTGCCCTGAGTTAGCATTATCCTAAGGAAAGGTTTGGCTCCATAAGACCATAAAAGACTTTTAAGGCTATTTAACTATTCATGTTGCCTAAATCCTCCGCTGGTGGTAGACGGCGGGGGGAAAGGCGCATTCATTAAAGGGAACAATGCCGCACCGCTGCGCTTTTTTTCGCTGCTAAGATCTGAGGGGCGGGTCGAAACTGGACAACATCTGCTCCGGTGGTCACCGGCCTGCCCCGGTAACTAAAGCCAATGTTCAACAGATAGCAGCACACAACACGCCTGCTCTGTGTGATCAACCGTTAGAGAGAAAACTCTGCTCACACAATGAAAACAAAAAAAGATTGACCTTTCATGAAAAACACGTTTATTAGTAACAAGGGAAGAGTCACTGTAATAAACAAATCACTGATAAGATACAGGCACAATATTCTCAGCCTTATGTTGAAGGTCTACATTAAATCATGAATAATCCATTCTTCTTTTATCTGTGTGTGTGTGTGTGTGTGTGTGTGTGTGTGTGTGTGTGTGTGTGTGTGTGTGTGTGTGTGTGTGTGTGTGTGTGTGAGAGAACATGCAGCCGGATCACTTGGTCAGACTTTGCCAACAGCCAGGCCCTGAGCTCTCTGATACTCCTGCTGTAAACTGGACAAGACTTCTCGATGCTGTTCGGATTTCTTTTCCAGGTCTTTCAGGAGACTCTCATACCTATGACTGTAGACGGACAAAAAAAAAAGGAGGAAAAAAAGGGATATTCTTACTCAGTTAAACACCGGAATGAAATGCGCCGATTGTGAAATTCTAGGCCGATACTAATGTTTAACGCCACAATTTGTCCGATAACCGATACTAATGTTTTCTGTGTTTGTTGTTATTTAAACCTACTTTTGTGCTAAGGACACAAATAAATATTTATTACAAAAATAATATACTTATACAACTACTAAAGATATTGGAAGAGTCTCTGGTTGAGAGTGCGGTCACATTTCTGGAAAATGTGCCTCTACAAAGAAAGTTGTCTTACAGAGTAAATGTCACTGATCCTTCTCTTATAATACTCCCACATGGCCGATCATTTCTTTCACTTATATTTGAAAACAAAACCAGGCAGCGGTTGCGCTCTGACACCATATCACAGTGTTAGTCACGCCAGTGGCTTCTTCAAATCAGCAGCTGCGTATGCCAGAAAGTATCGACCAATAAATCGGTGCATCTCTAAATTAAACACATTTGTATGTTCACTCAAGTGAGTTGGCTCACCTTTCTGAACAACACTCTTAGTTGTATTATGGGTAGCAATATTTTGACTCAGACATAGGGGACTAGGCAATGGGAATTACACACTTTCATAAAATATGATGAAGTTGAACAGCACCGAAATTGTCTCCTTTTGCGGCATAACACACACAAAAAAGAGAAGGACTGGCACTGCTCCTGTAATCACAGGGGCGGAGTGAAGACTGCAGCAAGGATGTTGTAGATAACTGTCCATCCATCAAACTCATCACTGCCCTCTATATTTGAATGAACATCATAGCACAGCTAAGCTATGCACCAATATCCACATTGAGCTATTTGTAAGTATTTAGGAGGTAAAATTTACGAGATTAAGACATAACATTTTATGTTTCTGTGTGACATTAATTTAGGGAAGGAACCTCTTTCTTAAAATCATTGATATTTACCCATAATATTATTAATGCTGACAATCATGTTGACATTTGTGAAGTCACAGCCATAAAGTGTAAATGCCACTGGGTTTACCGTGACCGTCGAGGTTACTGTTCTGAGTCTTTGCTTCAACATGATGGACGACTGGCAAAAAGTCTATTATGTCATTGGTAAACATATCAATACAAATTAAATGTCCCTTTAATGACTTGTAACAGAGAAAGGGAACATGCAAAGACTGGGAACAAGGCTCCCGTTGGGTTCTCAACATTTAGGTGCATTTCTCAGCCACAATTGGAGGAGCCTTCAAAATGAGACTGTAATGACGCACTCGATCTAGAGATGCCGTGGAATCGGGAAACAATACCTGAAGCGGAATATAGCAGGTGAGCATCAATTTTAGGATAAATGTGTGTGGCTTGTTGGTATTTTTCACAACTGGGACACACTTACTTGAATGAGAACAACCTCATAATGACTCAAAGCTGCAGTATATTTGCACAATAAGTGCCTCTTCAGGACATGAAAACATGATGTGATTTAAATTGAGTCAGTTATGACAACGGCTACAGTACCTTCAACCATATATTCAAAAATGAATGTCACATTCAAGGATCGATAAACTGCAGCTCAGTGCAACATCATATTCAATCGGTGACTACTATCAGCTGCCGTGAGCCCTGGTCACAATGTATTACAGAGAAAATCTTTCCTCTTAGACATAACCACAGCATGTGCACTTTGTCAACACTTGGACGGAGGGTTTCTAGAGGACTGATCATAATTAACCCCCATCAACGGGGGACTACACTGAGAGTGGACCACAGCTTTAGTGACTCACATCTCTCCGTTGATGTACTCCAGCCTCTTGGTGACGGTGGCTTTGGCCTCATCCAGGTCTTGCTTTACTAATACTGGGCCGATAAGCTTAAACACTGTGTTTGTGATGTCCAGCAGGTCAAGCTCCTGGAAAGACAGAGAGAGAGAAAGATTAAATATATAATACTGTAAACTCCAATATACAAAATGAAGGGCCTAACAACACTGACCCCAGTCGAACAATACGCTTTTAAAGGGAAAATTGGTCAGTTAACGTTACCTCTTTGACAATGTTGTTCTCAGCCAGTTGCGTTTCCAGCTTCTGTCTGGCTGACATGCTCTTGCTAACATCTAAGCAAAAGACGGGAATTAGAAAATAATGTGAGTGTTGCAACCATAAACAATAGACTAAACGTACAGGAACTATCTTACAAGTGTATTTAACACATAGCTAGCTGTCCTAATATAGTCAGCTAGCTCGTTGCAACATGGCACGATATGAGAAACCATGCAATGCTAGCTGGCACCTACCTTTCTGCATCTGAGTATATTTTTCTACTTCCCCTTTCAACTTCTTTTGAATGGCCTCTGCCATTTTCGTGTTTAGTCGAAAGGTAATATAGACCGCGTAAAAATATTTTGAAGAGATGAGGTGTAGTATCTAAACGTTGAATGAAATGAAAGCTCTGCGTTAGCTAACCGGAAAAGGGCAGTGGCTAAACCGGAAGTTATCTGATACCTTCAAAGTAAAAGCCCTGACTACTTCAGGGTTGCATTCATGACAAATAAATAAGCACAAGTCAATAAACAAACATTAAAACCACTCACATTGCGTATATTTTTATCCAACGTTGATTTAACATAAATATGTTCTCTTGGATTTCATTATGTTTTTTTGACCCTGTCATGGTTGCGGCTGTTTACGACATTGTTTTACGACACTGCACACGGTTCCTCATCACCCTGGATCAAGATGGCCTCGTCGTTTTGGAAAGGAATGGTCGGCGTCGGACTTTTTGCCTTAGCTCATGCAGCTTTCTCAGCAGCACAGCGTAAGTTTCAGTACAGGGAGTGAAGTCACGGTCCTCGGCATCTGTATGTATTTCAGGAGGGCTCCGCTGTCACCGGGTAGGGTGATAAAACAGCAGGTGGGGCCTTTCGGTCCTGCGGCTAGCTAATTAGATGCTAGCGCAGTTTAGCCCCGTTCACGATCAGTCGCAGGGATGAAAGACTGAAATCTTCGTCTGTTAATGTTAAAATATCACCACCAACGTTGAGTGTGACTAGCATAGCGCTACACATTACGATCTCTGCCACAGTGTAATGGTGTTCTTTTAAATGTTCTGGCTAAAATGTGTGTTTTTCCTCCATTAGATCGATCATACATGCGACTCACAGAGAAGGAGAACGAGACACTACCAATTGATGTGAGTGACTTTCATCATAATTCTTTCCATTTTAATTCCAGCCTGCCTTTCACAACAACCCCCAACGATGTCTCTGTGCTTTCTTCATCATCATCTTTACTTTTTGTTGTTGTTGCAGATTGTATTACAGACCCTGTTATCGTTTGTGATGACCTGCTATGGGATCGCTCACATCGCTGGAGAGTTCAAAGACATGGACGCCTCCTCAGAGCTCAAGAACAAGTAAGTTATGCAGCAGCACCTTCCTCCCTGGGTAACGTGCTTGTTTGTGTCCTCTGCCACAGGGGAAGCACGCTCATCCCTCAAATGCATATATAGTAACATCCCCGTGAGTCAATTCCCACAGAGGCACACTGAACCTCCCTGAGTCGTTGTTTTTTTTTCTTCAAACACAATGTAAATAGCGGACAGGAAAGATAATGTAATAATATAATGTACTGGGTGCATTGAAGAAGCATTCCAACAAATGTCAGGAAAACAATAAGTATTCTGTACATTTTGTTCTTTTTTTTTCTTTGTGTAAAGACCAAATAGTTTAACTACCAAGTTTCAGATTTAATTTTTTTCTATCTGTCAAAATCATATACATGGAATTACATTTTTAAACGAGTCCCATGCCTATAGGAACATTATAAAAATTGTGAAATATTTGTGCAGCATGAGAGTAATAACTGCATCGCTACATGACACGATGTTGTGCCACAGACTCACTTGCTTTTTCACATCATACTTTTTCCACAAAGAATGCCTGTGGTCAACAATGCTAAGATAATGAATCAATAGGTTTTCAGCTGGTGTGTGTCAGAGTTTAGATTCCTAACGTTGTACTTCCTTTGCTCACAGTGTGCGGAGACACGTGATCTGCCATTGTAATGATGTAATGTCCTGTATGACCCCATGCGTTACAGTGCACCTGCTGCTGTAGGTGTCCTATGTGCGTAACTTTGAAAGCAGAACAATATTGGTACAGTGCCTCTCTTTTCATAACTCTATTCTTTTCCAGAACATTTGATACACTGAGGAACCACCCGTCCTTTTACCTTTTCAACCACCGGGGTCGGGTGCTATTCGGCACGCCGGAGGAGGAGCCCTCCTCCGCACGCAACCAGCAAGCAGTTCCCAACCCCATACGGCTACGCAAGCTGGAGCATTTGCACTGAGACTGGCCTTCCCATGCCTGTAACGACATTAACGTCAGATAAGATTTGTTTTTGTTAGACGGAGGAGGCAAAGCGAGAATTCACCTTCCTCCACTTTAATTTGTATTTGTACATAAATTAACACGCTGTCCAAACATGCATCTCTGTCCATAAAAGTGTCACCACAATATTCAACAATGACTGTGCCAACCCTTCAATTTTTCAAGCAGATTTGTTTGTATATACAGTATGTAATCGCTTTGGAGTCTTAAGATACAGAGACATCGGCCCTTTTTGTCCCTTCTGAACTGAATTGGGATGATGCTGTCCTTTGTATATCCTTTGTATGAGGGGCATAAAAACGCCTGTTTCGTTACTGTTTTATTTCAACCGCACATCGGTCCTCGGCAACTGTCAGGCCAAAGTTTTGTGAACCGAAACAAGTTTTGTCGTGTGAACCCGAGGACCCTTTATTTCCTTGATGATATCCTGGACGCATGCAGGCTCATCTGTAAATCCTGTACGCATTAAAGAGGTCACGGGAAATCAACTCAAGGTGAGATGCGAGAGCAGGAGACGTTAAGACAGCCGTTCCACTGATACTGTGAACATTAAGGCAAACTAGAAAGTAGTGGTACATTCATTTGGGTGAAGTTTGTTTTTTTCCTTCATTTTACATTTTGTTGGTAAGATTCAACAGATGTTTTTAATTTAATAAAAGGCTTACTGATTTTATACGGTGTCCGGATCTATTTTTTGCCTTATGTCTCATAATTGGAGACTGGAATATTGCTTTAGCTAGACAAAAGGGATCAAATCTCTCTGCTGCAATAAGCTGCAGGGGCTAAAAGACAAACGGGAATGCATCGGTGCAATGCTGTCCTGCCATCCTGCTTAATCACTGTGGAGAAATTGGTAACAAATGCTAATGCTATCACAGATTAAAGTCCTTTGTCCGTGAGAGGGAAGTAATTAAAGTAATGCTGACAATGCAAAGGTGTGTGTGTGTGCGTGTGTGCGTGCGTGCGTGTGTGTGTGTGTGACCTTGTTGTTGGACTGTTGCGTCACAAAAAATGTCCACCTGATCAGTTGTTCATGTTGGCCTCTAGGTGGCAGTGAAACTGAGCTTTTTAGTCTGCCTGTTTTCTAGGGATCAGCACCAAATTACGTTTAAATTAACATTTTTTTCATTTGATGCTAAATACTGTGGAAACCCCTTTTCTTATTACTGTTGCTTGATTATCAAGATAGAAAGGCAGAAGACAAACATAATATACAAAATGTTTGTTTTTCAAACTTTTAGCTTTTTTTCCTCATGAATTACTGAATAATTGGATCTATTCAGGCCTCTGATAAAGTCCCTCTTATGTTGGACGGGTCACAAGCAGACATGTTTAGTTTAAAGGGGGGAGAAGCCACTACTACAGGTAAAGCTCAACCGCACCACAGTCATTGCATTTCAGAATCAGACACTCATAATGCAAAAGTGACAATTATTTTGGCATTGTAGTCTATTAGACGTAACCTCTAGGTAGGAATATTCACACTGACACAGACGGAGTTACCATTCAATGGTTTATTTTTTGTTTTGTAAAAAAAAAGTATGTTCATAAAACTTTCAGTTTTATATATGTATTTAACAGTTTACAAAATTGACTTTAAACATTTCATTCAAAATATTTCATATACTCTGAAATAAATTCATAAAAAATAATCTATATCCCTTATGAACATTAAAAAGTAGTGTACATCTGTCATAAAAAAAAAACAAGGAAAACAAAGGAGGAGCGCTAACTTGTTTTTTTGTAAAAAAAGAAGCTGCAGAGGGCAGATTAGCAGCTGTTAAAACCCACGACAGGTGACCGTCGACTGAGCCCGGACAGATGCAATAACGTGACTGTGGGAATCAATGGAGTGTTTGTGGAGTAAGATGTACTAAACCCTGTGTGTGTGTGTGTTTGAGGAGTATGTATCCATAGTAACTAAATGGACTCCAACGGCTGCATTCACTGAACTCATGTTCTATTGCTGTCATGGTAGGAGAGAGGATATTAGTATTTCATGGATATGATCCATGTCCAGTGTTACGCCCCCTGACTTAACGATGCCTCTTTTCTAGAAGAGAGCTCTGTTTGTCTTTGCAGGTCTCTACTATATAGGCCGTAACATCCAAAACACTGGTAATTATGCTTGGGTGATATATATAGTCAGTCATTGTATTGACTGGATTCTATATATATATATATATATTTATACATATATATAAATATTTATATATATATATAAATATTTATATATATATTGAGGAACTGGTTGCAGTCTTAAAAACCCTTTTCAGACCAGCTGAAGAAAGGTCTGCTGTAGAAGAACAACAATAACAGGAATGTGCCTGTTGATCCCATGCGCACAGCATATTGTGTGTCTGTCTAAAGGAGTGTGTGTGTGTGTGTGTGTGTGTGTGTGTGTGTGTGTGTGTGTGTGTCTACTAAACAATGTGCCGGTACAGACAAAAGCCATAAGGATGTTTAAGGCATCTGTCAATACGAAGAGGATTACACTTCATCCTCAGTGGATCAGTCCGGAAGGCCCCTCCTCCAGTTGAACCCCTTACTCTCCGGCTCCAACAGGATGTGATGTATCAGTACAGGGACAGTGGGAGTGTCTGCTATCAGTGCATTTCTCCTCCCCCCACTGTCCTCCAGTTCCTCAATTGATCTTTTTGAGGCTAGTAGACAAGGGCGTCTCTTTTCTTATGGTGTTTAATCCAACAGTCCACAAAATAGGAGCTTCATTCCCATTTCTAGTGACGAAACACATCTTGACCACTAACTTCCATGGTCATTGGGAAGCTGTGAGGACGTCGCCTGCTTCTCCTCCAACTCGGCGAGGGACGTCTCCAGCTGCTGGATCAGTACTCGCTTCTTGAACCTGCCAGAGAGGCAAAGGAAGTTAGACAGAACCAGAGAATAAAGGGAGAAAGCGGTACACCTGCTTTAAAGACATTACATCTACAATACAAAAGTCTTTATGTGTGTCAGAGACATGGTTATTGCCATGCTTTAACTTCTTCACTTAACCTATACCTCGAAGTATAAAACGAGTCACTGTTTCTTACCTGACAGCCTCTTTGATCGCATGTTGGATGAAGTACCTTTGAACATTAACCGGACCTTTCACCTGCTGCAGGAGACCGAGTATTGCCTCATAGTCTGAGAAAGTAAAGCCACACAGAGATGAAGAGACCCAGTGTGACACTAACGTCGCCAGATTAGAACAACGGTGAATGTAACGTGATGTGCTGCACTGACTCACTTCGCCCAGGTTTGCGGACCTCCTTGATGACCTGACTCCTCAGCTCCGCTTGGCTCCCATCTAGCGGGGCTATGAATATGGTCTCGAGCACTGCAGGTTCAGCGTCAGGGTCCTCTAGCTGGCTCAGTGGACTCAGCCGGTCACAGTTGTGTTGCTCCTCCAGTGTCTGCTCATCTAGACTATCTTCCACCACTCTCTCCTCCGCCATGTCGATGTCCTCTTCCGGATCTGCCTCTCCCGGCCCGGCCTTCTCCTCGAGGCTCAGTGGAGACGGACTCTCTGCTACAGTGTCCATCTCAGCGGGCCAGATCTCCCCCGACTCCGGCTCAAGAACCCCGTCCCCGTTACTCTCAGTGACCGCCACGTCATTGCCATCCACTTCTGAGGGGGGCGAGAAAAATAACAATTTAAAGCTACTATTCCATGCCGTTTGGGCAATATTATTTCCTCGCAGATGCACTCTCATGTTCTAGGTACATCTTAATCTGACCTTTGTGCTGTGGGATGGGTTTGAGGAGGTCCTGCTGCTCTTGAACCTCTACCGGACTCTTTCCCGCCACCACATGGTTGGTGCTCGCCGGTGGAGTCTGCGGCCGCCGCAGTAACGGGGACATGCTCCGCCTTCTCTTCATAGTGGTACTCGAGTTGGCGTCGTTGGAATTTCCTCTTTTCTTGTTTTGAGGGCCTGCTACGAACTCATCCGCCTCATCGATCATCATCCCCTGAGAAAAAACACAATATTAAAAAATGGAGGGACTGATTATTAAATGACGAAGTCTCTTTAAGCCACACTGTGCTTATGTAAAATGTATCGAGCTGTATTTTGTGCTGATGTGTTTGCACCTTCTTATCCTGCTTGAAAGGATTCCCAAACGTGTGCAGGCGTTTAGGCTGGTCAGGGTCGATCTCTCTCAAAGGAGACGTCATCATTTTGAGGTATTCCTGATAGTTTCCCATCTGAGCCACTGGGATACTGTGCAGATAG
Source organism: Anarrhichthys ocellatus (assembly GCF_004355925.1). Classification (NCBI taxonomy): domain Eukaryota; kingdom Metazoa; phylum Chordata; class Actinopteri; order Perciformes; family Anarhichadidae; genus Anarrhichthys; species Anarrhichthys ocellatus. The sequence continues at coordinate 6,079,594 of NW_022280049.1, forward strand.
TCTACCAACCACAGGACAACCTCATTAGCATGAACAAAATACTGGAACAATTACACAGGACGCCCTATAGATTTTTCATATTGCTTTTTGGGGGGATTAGGTTAGTACTATTCAGTCTCGGTGCAGTCTTTGGACAAATCATTGAAAACGAATCTTAACTGGATCTGCTTGAAACAATTTAGATCAAGAGATATATTCCTCTGTATATATGTATGAGATGTTCTTATAACTGCATTGCAGCATCACCTATGACTGAATTGTAAAAACGAGGACTTTGGAGCGCTGCGGTCATCAGATTGGGGGCAGAACAATAGCATTCAATTAAAACCTAAAATAACTTCCAACATCACATTTCCTTTTAGAAGTTTCCCCGCATCAACGGGACTTTATACCTTCGTCTTGCCCTCGGATCAGTTTTTGCGACGTCCGCAACAAATTGGAGCGCATCCGGGTGAGTTGATCCAGAAGGTTCCGTCTTGGGATGTCGTAGGCATTCCGATAAGCTTGAGCTTTCAGATCCTGTGAACACATCAGCATATCTAGTCAGAGAAAACCTACCAGACGTTGCACTTTCCAATTGACGATATATCACTATCTTTTATATCTATTTTTGTAAAATAACATCAGTGCATCCTTTCAGCAGATACAACTATTGAGAATATGGCCCTTTTTTTCCTGTAACTCTCCCGCCCACACAAAGTACGTCATGCTTCTCAGAAACCCACCTTGTTGAGCAGGGCGATCTGGAAGCCGGCAAACTCTTTGAAGTTGATGTCCGCCAGGCGAAGGGGCCCCTCACCGGTGATTCCCTGCAGCAGCTGCTTGAAGTCCTGCCGGTGGGCCAGAGAGGAAGAGCTGGAGTGGTTCTTCACCTTTATGCCAGGCTCTTGTGGAGCCTTCTTCCCCACAGACACGATGAGACGATCCGATTCCATCTTTGCCTTTATACCAACACAGCAGGAATGTTGTTTAGAGCACAGACCCACAAAGCACTTTGGGGTACATCTTCATCATCAAGTCTTTTAGATGACTATTGCATACTTGAAGATTCATTTAAAAATAATAATCTTTGTTTATTCTCTTTAAGCGTTCTCTATTTGATACTCAGAGCATTAATATAGCAGCAAACAACTACTGTCTGTGTACATAGATATAGTGGAGTAATTGTTTACCTGAGCAGAGAAGGAAGTCACTCTCCCTCTGATATGTTTGTATTAATATAAATAGTATACACATTCTACAACTCCTCTACCACATAGTAGAACAAAGTGGAAGGTTTTGGGTGACAGTTTCAAAGTCTTCACCTGCTGGCTGAGCTTCTTCAGGTGAGAGATGACGCTGTAACTCAGGCCACAGTCCATGGTGTCTGCAATAAGATTAGGTGCACCCATCATCCTCAACGCCTTTTTCAAGGGCTGTCAGGAGATGGCGAGAGGAAATTGGGGGTGTTAGTTACATGCAGAAAAATAATCCATGTAGTGAGCTTTTACTAAAGGCAGCATGAGAGACATATTACGCATCGCTTTACCATGAAGAAGTATGGAGGCATGGCCTTCAGGTACATCTCGAAGGCCTGTCGCCACTTGAGGTTTGGTTTTAGTTTGTGCACTTTGAACAGATCATCTGGAAGGAGACGAAGAAAGGGGGAGAAGACATCTTTAGCATTCTGGAACAGTGACCAGTGAGCCATCCGCCTGCACACCTCCGACTGTTATACACACATCAGCATTCAGGTGGTGAGATACACTTCCATTTATCCTTCTTAATACCTTATCACTATTATTAAAATAGCATTATTAGAGATTAACAGTTTTTTAAACCTTCATTTTAGGATTTTCAATATAAAACAAAGAAACTCAGCCACTATTATCTTCACAAATACAGAGACAAACAAAAAATCATAGGACTTCAACATAACCAGTAATTTGGACACACATTCAAATCTTGTTCTTATGAGAGAACCTCAACCTTTCTCAATGCAACACATTCATCCACACTTCATTATGCTGGTGTGCAGTGTGACTTCCACATGAGTAGAAAAGGGTTTCTAGGTTTCTACAAGTGGGTTAGGTTCCCGGTCTTTCTCTAAGGTTTTAGAGCAACATTTAAATACCAATAAGTTTCCACCATGTCCGAAGAGAATGTGTCAATGTCCCGTCTGCCTCTTTAGACGTGTTACAGTCTGTAAAGGGTTGCGTTGTTTGAAATCAGATTGTGTCCGCAGTCCCCCCCCCACCTCTCAATTATGCTGTAGTACATTTGTGTTGACGTTATAATGTCTTCAGCACAAAATGATAAAAGTCAGAGACTGTCCCCATGCTACGCAAAGTCATTGATACACAAAGTCATTGATGCACAAAGTCATTGATACACAAAGTCATTGATGCACAGAGTCATTGATACTATCAAGGGCCTTATGGAAACACTTTCCATAGTCTCGGAATTTTGAGGCTGGTATATTAAATGTTTTCTGTAGCTGCTTAAACGACAAAGCGCAGAGCAAGGTATGACGTGCTTATGTCTTTTGGATTTTAAGAGTATTCTTAATGACTACTGCTGTAATGTCTTACTACAAAGAGGCCGCTCTAATGGCAGAGCTGGGCAGTCACTTGAATCATTGACAGGGCCCTTTTCCCACCCCAATATAATGTTTGAGTGAGCTTCACAGTAGTTCGCTTTAAAGTGTGGCATAAACCACCCTCGTCTTTTGAATGAATTGGGTATTTTTTGGTGATTCGTAGAGTTTTGTAGTTCTGTTTGAACGGCAGAACGATTGAGTCCAGCTGGTTAAAATGACAAAGAGGGATGAAAGACATGTTGGTCCGGAAGAAATATATTTTAGATTTTCTCTGAGCCATAGAGATATGGAGTTTTCCATGAGCCTAACCTGAAGAAGGTCACCTGTTTTTTTTGTTTGTCATTGTGATTCCAAGATATGTGATGCTGCTGTAGGCTTTTTAAAAAAAAAAAATTGTTGAAGATGAACTGTTTATGTTTACGGCTGCTCCGTGTAAACAGTAAAAAAGCTGTAGTAATATGCTGTTCAATGGCACTTCTGTCTTACTTGTGTCTCATTCGATCAGTCATTACATGCGGTGCTGTTTAACTCCTATCTTTGAACATATTGCTACGTGTTTGTATGTACATAATACCGCCGTGATGTGTTGTTTTCAACTGGTATTGCTGATAATAGCTAACCTGGCCAAAGAAAACCCCATTAAGCTTTTTCCGAGTTGTTGTGCTGGAACGCAGTCAACTCGTGTGTGACGTCGTTCACAGCTCCTAATTCAGATTTCTGAGGTCAATCGAATGCAGCATCGGCCTGTTACTTGTGATTATAACCAAAAATGATTGCAGAGGATAAAATGACCCAGAAGAAGCTTTTTTAATGTAATATTAGCTCTGACATACTGAGCCAGAAGTTTTAAAGATTTACTGGCATTATGTCTTACCGAGGAGTGGAAGAAGCACTGGGTAGTTGTAAGGCATGACGAACAGGTTGACACAGGTCAGAGATGTGCTGGCTTTAAGGTACCCAAACGGCTGTCCCAGGTCGTTTTGCTTCCCGCTGCTGTTAACAAACACCTGAGGACATCAAGGACAATTATAAGGACACTTATAAAGTCTTTGCAGGAATTAGAATCATTACAATTCACAACTACTGGAACCAAGTTTTTTTTTAGAAAAGTCCCAGAGACGGTGAAAACAAGCCAACAGAGCTGATGGATGTGTGTATGTCTCCCATACCTGCCAGCACATGTGTGGAGACTTCCTTTCCAAAATGTACTGGGTGAGTGGAGATGGCTCCAGCTCATACTTGTCAAAGGGAAGCTTGTCGATCACCATGGGCTCACAGTCCACACAGGAGAATCGCACCACGGGATGTGCAGAGCGAGGTGGCTGGGAGCGGGAGATGGAGATCGCAGAAGAAGCTTTTTAGACATATGTATCTGCGATATGCACCCATGTGGTGTTTTCTTTAAAAAGCAACAGATAGTCGAGATCTCAGCATGAGTTTGAAGTTGGACACAGGAACTAGGTTGTATGCCTCCGTCAACAAGTCGTGTTGCAGTTTACATCCACGCCTGTCCAAAATGCCATCGCTTCATTTTGTCCGATATTTGTGCGAAATTGTTACAATCAGCAGATGAATTCTTGACTTATAACCAAAAAGGTGTTTTGTGAGGTCACAGTGACTTTTGACCACCAACTTCTAATCAGTTCAGCCTCGAGTATAAGTGGACGTTTGTGACAAATTTGAAGAAATTCTGTCGAGGCGCCACTGAGAGATCACAACCCAAAAAAATGATACCTCCAGCCACAGCTAGAGGTATAACAATTTAAAGAGAGACAGAAAGACAAATAAAACAACACAGAGTTAAAAGTGAAAGAGAAAGTTTGTGTCGACCAGTTCTTTATGAGTTAACTGAAGGCGCTGCTGAGATGTGGTTCAGCCTCTCTGCTCACCAGGCTCGGAGAGTTCTGGTCTGGCCAGAAGGACTCTGGAATGGGCCAATGCCCGACCGGAACCCCCGTCTTCGGGTTCGGTCGCACGTAGATGAGTTTGTGGCAACTGTGCCACGGCTGTGTGCTGAAGGATGACACAGGCCGACTGGACTCCACTGAGTTGTCTGTGAAATAAGAAATACATATATTATACACGGCAGAACACATTTCTCAACCAGATTTCAAACACAAACAATGTGAATTCGAGAGCAACCGCTTTCAAACAAACCCTGAGTCACGGATCCAAATAAACTTTAATCATTTCATTAAATATTGTTTAAAAAAATGAACAAATACATTAAACTTGGAATCTTTCCTTTTACCAGTAAAACGATGAGTGAGTCAAATTATCTCAGAGCATTTCTTTACACAGACACTCTTTTATGACTCAGTTCTCCTTTTAGTGAATAACTGCACTGTGGTGAGCCAAGATAAGAGGAGTCTCTTCTGCTTTCACCTGCTTTACTGCCCTCCGTATCTTTGCTTAAACCTACTGTGTGAAATGTGTCGAGATAATGTGCTCGGAAACTCGTGTTTTATTCACTCGACTGGGCTCTCTGAGTCAGAAACATTTTGGTACGATCAAAATGTAATTACTACATGTCTTGTAATACATGCACATAACAATTGTGAAGGCAGGATTTGCACAACGGTAGAGTCGTTGTCTTGTGTCCATTCGGTGCGCCACTCACCGTCCCCAACCAGAGGCGGATCTGGCCCCGTCTTCTCGAAGTTAATGACGACACCACTTTGAACCTTTTGGACCAGAGACTCCAGACACTGGTTCAACATCCTCTGTGTCCGCACACAGTACGATCGCCCTGGGAGAAAAAAAACAAAACGGAGGCACAATTATCTTGTATAATAGAAGGAATTATGAACGCAGGCGCGCAATGATTCTTAAAATAAAACACTGGACCCGAAGTAAGAACAAGACGTACCTCCGGTGACTTCACACATCTGGGTGATGGCAGACTCGTCCGTGGGGACGCTACCGAGCTGCTCTGTGTCTGGCGTGGCTGCTCCTGGCAGCCTCAGCACCAACGCAAACAGACGCTGGTCCCAGCGAAAGGGCTCCTTGGTCAGCTCACTGCCTGACAGTGGAGAGTTCAGAGGCAGGTGCAGCTGCACAGCAGACAGGGCAGAGAAAGAAAAGCATGATGGGAGCGTTTTATATGTAAAAGCAGCCGCAGGTCACCGGTTTCCACCGTTTTCCAAACCTTACAATTCACGTCATCACACAGTCTGAAAGGATCGCATTACTACAAACAGTACAGAGTGGCCGCATTTGTTTTGGGCTCTCACCTCATCTGGCACCCCAGAGCTGTGTGTGAGCTTGTTCCCATCAGTGATAGTGATGATCACAGATGGCTCCAGGAAGAAGGGGTTACGGCCCTGAGACGGAAACAGGGACATTCAGCAATTAACACCCAAGTCCAAGCGAACAATGACCCCATTTATTCTCAGTAGTCTGCTTTCTTTTCTTCACACTGTGCCGTGTGTGTCTCAAGATGATTCCCATCTCCTAAAACATAAAACATAACTGCTCTCTCGTGCTAACAGTGAAGGCAAAATTCAGGTATACTATTTGACCAAAGGACTACTTGAACACAGTATTTAGCATGGTATTAGCTTCACACCTGCGATAACCTCCTGAATACTACTATGAACTGTTTGTTGCAGCTTGTAGTCTTTGCTTTGTGTCAGAATGCATCTGTCCTTGTATTCCTTGTTAAGGACGGAGGCCTCCACCACTGTGCTGTAGGGGTCAGCCTTCACTAATTCACACGCAGAATGCCTAAGTAGACTCACACACACACACGCCGCATGCACCTCGTGACACTACTTGGAGCGTAGTAATCTTTCTGTGCCTTCGGGCAGGGGTTTGCAGAAATGCAGTGTGTGAGGAGCTGATGACAGCGCAACGGTATCCGAGGACGACGGAGTGGATTAGGCTGCGATCAAATGTCGCTATTCTTCTCTGTGTCTCGAGGTGAAGGAATAAAGACACGCCAGCTGAACGCTTGGCTGCTATCATTATCAAACCCTTCATTTATCCAGGGAAAGTCCACATATACCGTGTGCATTGGAAAGCCTTGTTTTACACTCACTTACTAGCTGGTATATCACGACTACTTTTGTCTGGAGTCTAAAAGACAAAAGCTAAAAAGGCAGATTCATCGGATTTTTATACAGTCAAAGTATTCGATCTGTAAATACTGTGCGTAATGTTTAAAATTGGGGCTGCCACTAACATATTTTTCCTTATTGTGTAATCTGCCATGTATTTTCTCAATTAAGTCAATTAAGCGTGTGTTCCACAAAATGTCAGGAAACAGTGAGAAATGTGAAAAGGCAACATTTGGTGTCTTTGCTTGAAAAGCAGCTCATACAAGAGACCATGTGGCGATGGGATCACACCAGTCGCGCCACCAAATCGAGCCACGGGTGTGAGGTTGGGGGGCCAATGGCTCCTTCAGCAGCCTACTTCTGAGGTCCTTGCTCGGACCACAACCAACTTTAAGGCTGGCCTTCATTTTGTTCTGAACTACACACCTGTAAAGTTTCATGGCTGCATCTTACACGTTTGAGACGCTATTGCGAAATGTGTCCACAGAAAGACAGACATGTAAACTACAAACAAAGTAGTCAAACCCTCTTCTGTGGCAGTTCCTTCTACAGTCGATGTCTCCAGGAGCACATTTTGCCACGATGACACACACACACACACACACACTAACTAATGTGAAAACAGCACTAGCCACACGCCGCTGCGGCCGGTAATGATTAACTCATTACCAACTGCTGCCAGAGAAATGCACAATAGGATGTTGGCGTCAGAATACCTGTCCGTAGTTGTCGATGCCTGAGACGAGGCGGTTGAGGTTCAGCAGGTCGAAGGCGGTGCGGAGAGCGTGACCTAGCGTAGTCAGCCCAGACGCCTGCAGGTTCTTCAGCTCGCACATGAAGGTGGCGTGGTTCTCCTTCCAGCCAGCCTGAAACACACACATCAGTGTGCTGAACGGACGGCACAGCAAACAGCTACTCGGCTGAGCATCGGAGGAAGCCAATCCAAAATAGATCCACACCCACGGACAGCCATACCATGTAATTACAAAGGAAAACCCAACAGACACCGTTGTTCCCTGACAGCCACAGAGTGATTTGTGTCGTGCATGCGACTACCATCATTGGTGAAATGAGTATATATATATCCAAGCAACCCGTTGATTGTGTGCAACATGACATAACAAGTAACCATAAAATGAGATCAGCTTGTGTCAAGCTCTGGGAACGGAAGATAATATTGTTGAAATTCAGGCCAACATTTGAGCTGGATGGTGCTTTAAGAAAGAGTCTAATTTCAAACATGACAAGCATCCAGAAATACAACTCCCCACTGCCGCCTGTCCTCCGTGACGAAGACATGCTCCCACGGGAGGGCATGTGGGTGTGGAACTGGTCTCGGACTTTTCTCCAGCCGGGGTCAAGTGCCTTACTTGTGCAGCTTCATGCTTAATCTAAGGATGACCTGCAAGCTTACCACTTCCTTTATCGGGAGAGAGAGAGAGGCTGAAGACACATATATATATATATATATATATATAGAGAGAGAGAGAGAGAGAGAGAGAGAGAGAGAGAGGAAGAGGGAGTGAGAGGGAGCGAGAGAGAGAGAGAGAGTAGTCTACATGTGTGCTCTGTGAATGAGGCCAGTGGATGGATTTTTGGATTATCATGGGTGGGATATCCTTCCAAAACCACAAATCTTTGGTGGAGTTTCTAGGAAAAGCTCAGAGTGATGAATATCATACGGTCATACAAACAAACAGCTTCACTGAGCAGCCGAGGCAAAACTAAAGGTGGAAACACATCCACATACATAGTAGAAAAGTAATAACTCAAGACATATACCCTCATGTAGGCCAGTGAAAATGTAAGGCTTAGTTTGCGCTCAATAATTCAGACGACAGAATATTTCTATTTTCCTCTCACCCAACCTCCTTCTCTCCCGCTCTACATCAACAATTTATTGCCTCTGTAACTGTGCAATCAGAGTAGCCCCATTCAGGATAACCTCGTCCTTTCATCATAATCCTCGGTGCACAGAGCCGGCAGAAACAACAAAGGAGAAAGTGACGAAGACAAAGAGAGGAAGAGCAGAAGGAAGAGGAGTTGAGGGCAGACCCTACAAGGAGTAGCGCTTCTTGGATCGTTTGGCTGAAATACACAAGACTGGTTCAGTGGGACGCGTGAAGCAATGATCTGGGCTTTGGCGAAAACTGCAAGGTCAATGCCTGAGTGTAGTAGGAAGCATCACATGAATGACAGCAATGGAATCCACTCATAACATGTAGTCATGACACCGGTCCTACACATAGGCCTACAGCGGCAGTGTGCAATGATATTATAAGTACGGGGGCGCTGAGCTCTAAATGGTCCTTCTGGAGGTCAATAAAGAGCCACATGTAGTCTGACAGGTAGCTTTGCTTCTTGCACTGCTTTAAATATTAATACTAAGCAAGACTGCACATTAGCTGAAAGAAGAAGAAAAACTCAAAATTGAGTCGAAAGTACACTAAAATATATTGCAATAAAAGTATTATCATAAATGTTTAAAATTATATTAAATAAAAGGGAAGTACCTTCACTTGACTTTGGTTTTGCTCATCAATCAAAAGTTATAAAAGGTTATATTAATTTATTTCTTGCTTGTATGATAATTAGAAGTTAGTTCCTGATGCCTGGGCATGTATATGAAGAGAGTAAAATATTATAATATTTATCATTTAGTTGGAAAAAAGCTGCAGCTGTTGGGGCGCTGCAGCAAAGTGCACTGACATATTTTATATACACAGCATTATTAAAAACAAAAAAATATGGAATTAACTAGTCGTTACAAGCATCTTTTGAGTTGCACAATACTCTATGACATCTACCTCTGTATTCATCTTCTAAGCCTCACACCAGCTATTAAAGAGGATTTCATCAATTATTGCCCGGCTCTGGTATTTTGTAATTTGGCCATGGGGCATACAAACAAAACAAAAAATATTAGGAAAGCACTATTCTATATGTCTTCACGTCATTTATGACATGGGATAGAGTGAGTGCTGCGGTGCATGTTGTGTTGAGAGTAGTAGAGTGGTGTTTGTAGACACAGTTAGGCAAGTTAAGAGATTCCTAAAACAGACCAGCCACTAAAGCAGATCAGGGACTTGTGTGGGTACTAAGGATTGTATTTTATTGGGCTTGAGAAGCTCTGAGAGAGATGTGTGCCAGGTCATAAAACAAGTCAATTGATTATTGGTGGGTATAACTTTGCTGACATGAAACCCCTGAAATTATTGCAGTGATTCACAGTTGTTTTGTTGTGTTGCCTACGTGTATGACAACGAGAGTGTTTGTATTCTGGGCCATAATGCTCATAGTATCGGTATGACAAATAATTATCATATGAATAATGATAATTTTCTTCCAGCGAACTCACATAAAAATGATGAAGAGGGCTGATCAACTTTCAGCCCAGACTGGCCAATGGTAATGCATGGGTGATGCGAGGGGAGGAGTCGAGAATGATTGGCAGGCTCTTTGACCAATCGAGACATTGTACTTTCAAAAAAAGAGCGACGTCAGAGGCGATAATAAATCTCCCCGCCTCCATCTCAACGCCCGAGACTTTTCTCAACACAAAAGCAAAATGTCCGCTGGATGGTCGGAGGCAGTGCAGCTCCGGGTCTGCGGTTATTTGGAGCAAAAAATTGCCGTTTTTTCGCCACCGGGAAGCCGCCCAACACTGACTACAAACCAGAAGGACAATAAAGTCTCACTGACTGAAAAATACGTTCGACTGGTTAAATGTAAACATTGTATCAGTTGCTAATTACCTTCACTCCGTATGGTGGATCATCGAATGTAACTAGCATGTACCTGTCGCCTCTACTAGCCGGGTCTCGGGCACGCAGCTGTCAAAAAAGAAAGCCAAAACAACATATATTAATTTCGACCGACCTTGCCCAAGGAACCCTAAGCTCGCCAAAGCCGCATACTTGCTGAAAAAAGTCGGGGTAAAATCATTCTTTACCTTCATAAAGACCTCAACCGCGCCTTTAGCAACGTCCAGATATGTCGTACCCAAATAAGTGCGCTGATTCATAGAGGCGGACGTGTCTAACAGGAAAAGTAAAATAGGCATTTTAAATGTAAAGCCGCAGTTGTATGCTTTTCTAAAATTACTGTTATCCACATGTGACCTATATCGTGCGGCCAGACAGTCCACACATGTGTGTGTATATATTTGATATAATAAGCCCCCCCTCCAGAAGAGGGCCGTTGCCTCTGCTCTCTCCCTATCTGCCTTTCTAGAGCTCTGTCTCGGCTCGCGCTGTTCAACTTCTGCTCCTAACCGAGTGGAACGCCCCGCTCCCTCCGCTGCGACGCCATTGGCTGAGCCCGTGTCCGCTGACCACGCCCCCGTACAATATATAAATATATAACGAGGTCGAGATGGCGTGTGTATGGGATTCAGTACATCAACCTAACGTTTCAATTGTACGTATGCTAACCGGGCGGGTATGCTAAAGCATCGTCTATGGCCCTGGTGTGTTTATTAATATATGTATTTCTTATTACAAAGAAGCCTATCTGGCTTGAAATAAGACAACTGATAACGTTGTAGCTGCATATATCATATTTATAGACCTCCTGAAATTACTCAAAATTTCTTGCCAATTCCCTCGCATCCCGCCCCCTTCACACACACACACTCTTTCTCTGATTCTCTCTCTCCTGTCTCTCTCTCTTGCTGCGTTCAAGGCGCCTCAAAGGGTGCGTCCTTCCGACTCTTCACACAACATAACAAGAACACGTGCAGTTACGTGACCTCACCAAGTATACAAAATATTTCAGTTGGACATTATTTCTTTTATTCAAGTGTTATACTAACGGCATATGCTGTAATGACAGAATTAAGTGAAAATGCACTTTTAGGTTAAAAACTAGATACACAAAGAAAAGTCAATAGAGATAGAAAATACACATATATAAAAGTTCAAATAGACCCTTAAATCCATATTAGAGAGGAAATACAACAGTGGAAAAGTCGCTTACACAATCAAGCCTCTAAAACCATAAAAGGTACCACCCGATCCGCATGTGCTCTCATGATGAGTAATAAATCCGACAGCACTTGAGGGCAGCATCGCTGTTACATTAAGGGTCTTCTTGATATGCTCTTTTAACACGTAATCAAATAGCTTACCAGTATTGTACAAATGACAATGAAACGTATGTTTATTATACGTTGAAACTTTGTATTAAAAGAGGTTAGAATAAATGCCTCATAGATTTAAAGGTCAGTGGAAAGTCACAGTACCCAAACCCAGACATAATGCCTACCTCCAGATGAGCCTTATCTTTCCCACAAAGGTGTATCTGCTTACAATGTACATATAACACTGAACTTGCTTTTCTTATTTTATGTGCTGCACGGAAAATCAGTTTGGATGGCGGATGTTTTTTTCATGCAAAGGCGATTCAACATCAACCTACTGAAGGCTTTTACTTTTCTCTGTCTGTGCAAGGTGAAATAGCCTGATAAACAAAAGCATAGCACTTCAATCTAGTTGAGTATATAGCCTAAAGTAGCTATATTTGATCACAATTTTTAGCTACTTATGATACTTATTATATGATTACCAATACCTATAAATCAGTTAATACCTCAAAAGTATTATATAATAGAGCCTAACTGAATTTGTATTTGTTTACTGCGTTAATACGCGTACATTAAGTTATTACAAACATCTTACGCCTTGCTTGGAGCACTTTACGTCTGCTTTGTTGACGTCTTGCACGCATTTCGCCCTCCGCCTTCCCAGCATGCACTGCGAGGTCTGCGGTATATTATTGACAAAGAAAAGAAGGCTGAAGAGAAACAACAACAGGGTGGGAACAGAAGCACCAGCGTTATACGAACCCGTGTGCTGACAACAAGGTAAGCTCTCAGTTCTGTCTTGACATGAAACAACTGTGTTTTATTTTCTGCGATGACACGGCGGGCGGACAACGTTTAAGTGGCTATTGGCTAACATCTGGGGGTTTCCTAGCCGGCTAACGCTAGCTAACGCTAACACTATGTAACGTTACAGCGTTAGCATTACACCATAGCTACGTGTTATTACAGTGTCAGAGCTAACAAATGCAGCCAAACTGTAGAATTACGTTAGAGAGGTTATATGGTTGATTTGTCCTAAATGTCCCTCTTGCTAAATATATAACCAATACACTTGCAAAAAGCCCTCATTACGTTGTCACCTATGATTACACTGCAGTTTAAGGTAGCTTACAAGTTAGCTTACACCTTATCCAAATACGAATACCAAGAGGGCAAAGTTAGTACAAAACTACCTGACTGATGTTAAAGCTATGTTGCTACAAATATGATGTTTTTTTTGAGTGTGTACATTGAGTACAAAATGTGTTGCAACACCACGAGACCGGTTCCTTGAGCTCTACCCTAACCATGTAAACACACCAGGGCACGTGACCAGCCACATCGAGTTTACTTTCTAATGTTTGCCATTTTGAACTTCAGTAAGTTCCATGAACTTAAATTGATCCGGCCTGCCTTCTACCCTTATTCAATTATACTCCTCTGGCTGAAAACAACAACATCCAAATACTTAATGTATAGATTATATTACAAAATAGTCCTGCATTCAAAGTTTAGTTAGTTTAAAGAAATATATGTTGGCAATTAAGTGTGCAGTTCGGACAAATGTATTAGTATGTATGCTCTTCAATGAGTAACAAGAAGTGATGAATGCAGATAAATGTAATGCCTTTATTGTCATTGCACAGTGTACAACAAAATTTGCTGTGCAAAAACTGCACATTTAGCACTCCTCACATGCACCTGCCATAGTGACACAATGACATATTTAAAAAATGCAGTAGAAGTGCTTTATCAATAGATAACAGAAGAGACATATACAGGTACTATTCCACTTTATAGATATATCATTGCAGGTATACAGGTATTGCACATTTCTTCATTTTTAGCTATTTCAGCTCTAGTCCTGTGGTGTGGGGGTGTGATTATATTGGTGGTGGTGGGGGACTTTTGAGGTGTTCAGTTCAAGGATGGCTCTTGGGTCGAAACTGTTTTTGAGCCCGGACGTGTAGTCCTTAAATACCCTGTAGCGCCTTCTAGACGGCAGCAGAGAGAAGAGATCGGGGTGAGTTGCATCCTCCAGAATGCTGCTGCCTCTGAGGAGGTGGCGTGATCAGAAGATGATCTCTGTAAGCAAGGGATGTCCAATTATTTTCTGGGCTGTGTTTTTGACTCTCTGGAGAGCTCTTTTGTCTTCTCCTGAACAGTTGGCATACCATAATGTAATACAACATGTCAGTACACTCTATAGATCAGTGGTAGAAGGGCACAAGCTGCTTCACTGACACGTTGGTTCTTGGGAAATTAAAGGGCTGTTGAACCTTCTTTTTTTTTTTTTTACCAGGGCAGTGGAATTGGTTACATATTTGAGGGGAATATAAAACGGTGTCAGAATTACATAACTTATCATTAGCACCATTAAAATAGCCTATAGTGATTACATTTGTTAAACTCTTAAATATCAATGGTAGTATTGGCCTCAGTATCAGTTGGGCTGTAGTTGAATCCTTGGAAGGGAATTAAATGAGCTTTATTGTATTTGTCTCATGCAAAACATTCAGGTGCAAAGTAAACAACAGCTGCTGGATGCATACATGGAATAACAAATACAATATTTCCTCATGAAATGTATTGGAACAAGTGTCACAAAATGTAAATAAGTGGCATGCCAGGGCCTCTTATCATTCCTCACTTGTGTCTCTTCACAGTAACGCATTGTGGCGATGAGAGCGGGAAGTGCCGTTTCCACCTAAAGGGAGTCTACACAGCGTGATAGCTCGTGGCAAGAGGGGTGGGGGGGCCCAGGCAGACCGTGGACGGGGAAGGGGACGAGCTCAGCTGGAGCCAATGCAGCAGCAGCAGCATCGACAGCCTGAGCTGGTGGAGGGAAGCCTTCCCGTGTTCGTGTTCCCCACTGAGCTCATCTTCTACGCCGATGAGCAGACATCTCACAAGCAGGTGCTCACCCTCTACAACCCCTATGAGTTCGCCCTCAAGTTTAAAGGTCAGTGTGCAGGGTAAAACACGAGCCATTTGGGTTTGTTTTTTTGATCAAAACACCAGATAATGTAGATAACCAGTGTGTGTGCGTGCGTTTTTTCCCTTCTCTTTATCAGTGCTGTGCACAGCGCCAAACAAATACACTGTGGTTGATGCCACTGGAGCAGTCAAGCCACAGTGCTGTGTCGACATGTGAGTTTGACTTTTAGGTTTCTTGGGCAAATTTGACTGTTATCTTTTTTGAAGTCAGGTGGTTGTTTTGTACAGCCCGACTTTCCCATCTGGCCGTGCGAGGAGTCAATCTAACTCTCTCGTGTCCACAACAGAGTAATCCGACACAGAGATGTGCGCGCGTGCCACTATGGGGTGTACGACAAGTTCCGACTGCAGGTGTCGGAGCAGAGTCAGAGGAAAGCCCTGGGCCACAAAGAGGTGACGGCCACGCTCCGCCCCTCAGCCTCGCAGGAGCCGCCCAGCCCCCGCTTCCAAGATGAGGAGCGCCGACTTAAAGAGCAGTTTGCGGTCAGCGAGTTTTTCGAGCAGACTGCTGCGTGTCCGACAGGTAGGGCGAAGGGCCGTTGTGTGGTTTTACCACTAGATGGAGCCAGATGCTTATAAACTTAAAGTTCAGGAACTTTTCACTGGACACTTTACAATGCTTTACATTGCTTTTTGTGGTCTGTGAACATAACTGACTACTCGCCTCTAGTATTTAAAAAAAAAAAAAGTGACAATAACAACACACAGGTTGCGATCACCTTCACATTTGATCTTGCAGCATGATAGGTAGGTGTTTAGCATGTATTTTTTGCTGATATCATGATTTACATAGTTACATTACATCAGCTTCAGTGTCATTAACCCTATCTTGGGTTGTTTAGCTGAAACGTTCTTAAGCTATAGCTCCTTCCCGCTCTCTAAAATTCTTAAATGTGTTAAAGGATAATCTGATGATTTGCAATATATCTTGTATTGTCAACACATCTGGTGAAAAGAGCAACCAACAGCAAATTGATCTTATCGACATATACCGTTTGTGTATCCAAAGCCTGACGTGTGTGTATTGTTGTCCACTATCTATTAAAAGCACATCAGTGCTGCATTACCATGCACACACACTGTAGTTTATTTTGAGCCAATCTCACATGCACCGTCCTGCAGCCAAGTAGTGAACTAAATCCGCGACAGAAAATAGTCCCCCAACAAATACACTATTTACTGCTGTCCCATTATTACAGATTCATGTCTCTGGTAGTAACCAATGTGCTCTCGTGGCTCAGAGCCACACAAAGTATCACACACTTAACGCGTTAATGATTCCGGTCTTTGTTTACATCCTTTTAAATCCGCTTGTTAACCACTGGGTTTATGTGCATGTGTGTGTGTGTGTGCGCCTAACAGAGAGCCGTCCTGCTGCTGGGGGCCCCAGCCTGCTGACGGTGCTGCTTGGGCTGGTGTGTATGGCCGCCCTGATGCTCCCAACCCTGGGGGAGCAAGACTTTACTGTGCCTGTCTACCTCCACTTAAGTATTAACAAGAAACTTGTAGCTGCTTATGTTCTCGGTGAGCAAAAATAAGAAATGAGGTTGCGTAATTTGTTTAAAATAAAAGAAATAAGTGAATTGTGAACTAGAATGTTTTCTCGTTATATTTTAGGTCTTCTTACGATGGTCATTCTACGCACATGAAGTGCTGAGAGGAGGGGAAATGATCCAAAGACGGAGAGAACACCCTCACACCCTGGAGGCTCTGCTACGCTTCAACGAGTACAGCGGACGGGTCGTGGTACTTACTCAGCTGGCTCCGCCCCGTGCAAAATACATTTTAGTATACTTGTTTTCAAATCCACGTATTTGTGTTTGTACGCAAACTGAACCGACGCAAATGGAGACCCCCAGTGTGTCGGTCTAAAGAACGGTAGAGACAGGAAACACGAGGCCATTCAAAGTGTTGTTTGAGCTCATACTCCCCGTGTCCGTGTTTCTGTTGCCGTTATGTACCAGACTATGATTAACTCGAGTGTGAAGGAACCTACATGCAAACATTATACATGTGTATATAAAGCCATTACAACGTTGTGGTATCGACCTGTAACCATCATTATATTCATGCTTTGAAGCATTTTCAGTATAGACGCCGAGGACTAAATGCAGTCATTTGCATGTGTGGACACTTTATCTGGTTGAGTTTTTAAAGATACTTTCACACGTCACCAAATCAGAAACCTTCTTGTGAAGATAGTGGTTTGTTCGCTACATCAATGCTACACATGTACGTGTAATAAAAGGCTCAATACAGCTGTCTGGTATAAAATGAGATCAGGTTATTTTGTGTACCTTACAAGTTGGTTGAGGTTTAGAAATGACACTATCCTTCAGTAATGTGTTTTAGTGCTAAAAGGACAAAAGATTCTCCTTGGAACATTCAAAACAGCTTCACGCTCGTAATAAAGAAATAATTTATTTAGTCCTGACGTCCGCCACAGTTGCAATCACAAAAAGACACGAGCACAGCCAAGTTGTGAGCCAGCGTGGCAGATTGCAGCCTTTCCATTGCAGTCACACAGTAGAAGATTTGCTGAATTCATGCCCTGAACACTTCATAAGACGACAGAAAATATCAAATATCTTTACAGCAGGGCAGGCTGACTGCTTTGTATATCGAGGGAAAAGACTGTTTAAAAAATAAAAATAACTGCAGCCACACGTCTTTAAGTTAAAAGGGCGCCCTCTCTTTTTTTTACATACACGTTAATGGCGACAGAGCCTTGAAAGGGTTCATATGTATGAGTTACACAGGGGATATGGACACCGGGGCCATGACAGTTCAAAGCTAATTTAGGTGCAAAAAGAAATACAAAATTGGCAGTACAGGCTTTACCTCTACATACTGCACTCTTGGATCATGTTTTACGACAAAGTCAAGTTTCGCTTCTGCCCTGCTTACACACGGGCTGAAACATCACAGGATTGTGCATCCTGTGCAAAAAGCTATTTGAATAAAAGTAACCACAGCAGTCTCTTCCCTCACAATGCGGCGGTGCCATTTTTGTTTGTGCTGATTAGCTGTAAACGACAACACAAATGGTGAGAAATTCATCGCCGTCCGATTCTTATAATAAACTTCTTTCTCCCCCCCCCCCCCTCCATAAATAAGAACATTCCCCCAGTAGAAAGAAAATAGTTTCTATACTCTGCTTATCTACAAAAACACAGGATACAGAGGAACCTTTAGTGTTGAGAGCACAGTGACGAGCATCTTCTTTTCCATCCACGTTCCAACTGCAGGTGCATGAATCGTTCATACTAGGCAATAAAAGTTGCAGCAAGTCACAGGGAGAGGGGGGCATGAAAGCCAAAATGAAAGAAAAAAAAAAATCCCCACCGTTAAAAATCTCCTATATCGTAAAAATATGAAGAAAAATCTTCTGAAAACACAACTTCTTACAGTTAAACAGTAAGTAAATCCCCACAGGTGTAGCCCCAAAGTAGTTTGTTCCTTTACAAAGAAAACTTCTGCTGCGTAAGACCTGTGCGCACATTCACCTCACAGCCGGTCACAAACTTAAAAACTATGTACGACATCCGACACGGTTAATATGTACATAATTACAAACAGAGCAGGAAAACAATAAGTTAAAGATTTTCTTACAAAATCTGCAGACTTGTGTAAATACAAAAAGGCCGGTGGACCGACGTTCTCCAGCACAAAGACAGAACACGTAGCCTACACATCCAAATTGTCTTCTTTTTTTATGTCCAGTGCTCAATGTCTCTCCAGTGAGGGGAACTGGTCTGACAAAAAGCATAGCCACTTATGAACACTATCACAACGAAGCCAAGCACCATCCAAGATCCTCTACTAGCAGCTGGTGCTCACAGTGTCTTCAGTGACTCCTAGTCACGCTAGGCCTTCCACACTCAAACTCATCCATGGCTTTCGTTCCCTTAATTAAAAACATACCTAGACCCTCCGAAATGTAGCCATGAAAACAGCCGCTCGGACACAAACACGGAGAGGAGGGTCTGAGAAGGGAACTTTGTTCTCTAAAGGGAGACTTTTTTGGCGCCGGTCCTTTACAGTGTCTCTCGCTAAGCCGTGCTCACTTTGGGGACAGATCCTGGAGGGAAGCGAAGGGCGAATTGCTGGACGAGGAAGGCGACACTCCCTCCATTTTGCCCGGCGAGTCTGTGGAGGAGCTGACGCTGCTGAGGCTGCCGTCCAGCAAATCTGGAGAGTGGCTGAAAGGAAAAAAAGGCAAGTTCAGTAAGACTAAAGGCTTCAATACTTTCACTGTGCGGGAGAGAGCCGATGAAAACCTCACATTTAATTCCATTACTGTAATATTTAGTACTATAAATGAATGAATCTAAATAGAAAACACTCCAATTCGAGTCAATGACCTGAAAACTATATTTAAAGTTGGTTTGTTATATTCATTTTTTGTACAGATCATCATAATCATTGTTTTGTTGATCCACTGAGTCTTACCAGGAACTGAGCTCTGACAGGCTGGAGATGTCAGAGGACAGCATGGTGGTGGTGCCCTGGAAGAGCCTCTTAGGCTGACTCTCTGTCTCCATCTCACCTGCAGAGGTAAAGGGACTCTGGCATTTAGAGATCACTTCTATCCATAAATGAAGTGGCCCTTGTGGTGTCATATAAATTATATAAGAGAAAACATTCTCAAAGCATCCAGTGGAGCTTTGTGTGGGACCTCACCTTTGCGTTTCATTGGCCCAAGTATGCTGGCTCTGATGCAGTTGATCGGGCTTTGACTCCGTCGGCTAAGAACAGAAATAACACTGTCAAACCACTAGATTTTGACATTCAGTCCCAATCAGTACTCTCAAACACATTTATTTAGAGCGAGACTAAAGTAACACCAGTACGTTACAGAGTTACGACTCGTTGCTCACCTGAAGCGGCGCGTTGGGCTGGGGATCGGGCTGGGTGTGAGGCCATTGCTGCTCACTAGGATTTGTAGTGACGGAGAGAAACACTGCTGCTTGCAAGAAATTAAGAAAACACCGATTAGTTTTTTACTTTTCCCTCCCACAAAAATACGCGGCAAAAAAAGCGAATGAATCAAATGCAATGAAGTGTTACTACACACAAACACTGGAGTGGCTTGCACGAAAGAAACAGTTTAAACTCAAATGGAAGAAATATTTGTGTTCTTCCTGCTGCCAATAAATTGCTTCCTGCCTCAGGCTTCCAGTCATCGCTCTGATTGCAAGTCGTTAGGAGAATCAAGTGACCACAAACCGTGAAAATGCTTCAACCGCTTCCTTCATCTGGTCGTTCACAGTCTAATCAGGTCATGTGCATGGAACCGTGCGGAGGTCAGACCTACCTTTTTTCCAATCCCTCTGGTCGGAGACGGTGCAGGCGACACGGGGACAAAGTCGACGCGCTTTGGAGACGAAGACGCGGACTTCTCCAAATCATTGTCACTCTGAGAACACACACACAAGTACCAAACACATGTGTCACATCTCTACAGTACTACATAGTGAGGACGTGAAAAGCATTCAAAAAGAAAAGAGTGTCGGAGTATTATACTACCAACTCAGCCTGACCTTGAAAGACTGGTGGCCCTGTTAACTCCAAGTGTTTCCACTGTTAATCTAGCATGTTTGTGCTGGTCCACTCTCCACTGAGATGGAGCGGCCATCGATGGCTCGAGGCCAAAAACATGCAGAGTGAAGGCAAAACAGAGCCGACTCTCAAGGTTTCAAAACAACAGAACATGGCAACAACACAGGTCGGGGGAGGAAATGAAGAGACGATCTTTACCAGGCTGAGACTTTCTTCCCAGGACTGGCTCATTTGCATGGCGGCTTGGATCTCCCTGTGTGAAAACAAAAAGGAATAAGTGAGTGCGACTCAGAAGTAATAATTCAAACTAAATCTCTTTATCCGCCAAACTGCATTCATAAATACACAGCTTACCGCTCATGAGCAGTTTCCCTGTTCATCACGTCTACACCCTCCTCCTGCAGGAGCACACCAGAAGGTTAATGGTTACACGGTCTGGATTCAACAAGTCATCCGAGCATATTATATATATTCTACAAACAGATATTAAACGTAAGAACTAGGCATTATTCTCTCATGCCATCGCATCAGAGCCACTGTTTTATCTGTAGGAGTCCGATACTACCAAATGATCAACTCTTTAAGATCGATGGCCCTGTGGACTCCAAACAGTGTTCCTCTAGCATGTGTTTTAAGACATTTAAGACACTATGGCTCGAGAGGGAGACAGTGGTCTGACATGCTGCCTTTAATCATGAAACATCTCCAAAAAGGTGTCGAAAACCAACGCTTCCCTTCCTTACTTGTTTTATCTGATGAAGTCTGGTGCTGGGGACGCGAATAGGTGATGAAGGGACCTGCGAAGGAGGACGCGAGCAGAGAGGAGAACATTCAATGCAGATTCAGATTCAGACACACGGTACTTGAGTGAACATGTGTTTGAAGTCTGGTACCATGTTCGGCCTGTTGACAACCGTAGTGCTATTTCTCCGGCTACGCAGGACCTCTCTCTGGAACACCTGGGAGTTATCACTGCAATGACAAACAGACCAACCATGTGTCTTCTCAGCAAGAGGTCACTGTAAGTGTGGTTACTTCATTGTGTGTGGAATAAGGACAAACACGGTCACTGAAATACTATGCAGCAATGTTGTAGAAACCTCAAGCCATTTATCATGGGTGCACTGTTGGATCGTCTTAGGTGTCCGTCGGTCTGAACTAGAGAAGACGGGATTTCCAGATCCAGTTCCATCGTTTCTTGTGGAGAGACTCCTGAATTGTTCATTTTGCTAGCCAACGCAGCCCGCCACCAATTCATCAAATCAAAATGGCTAACCAGCTCAGTGGCGTTACATTGTTGCTCTCCAAACTTCGCTAACTTTACACGCTTTGAACAAACATCCTCAATACGACGAAATGTCGCTAACTCACTGCAATCTGCAAGGCCCCGGTCTACGACTCCTGTGTTGAAGCTAATTAACCCTGGATATTACTCACAACGACGCTATCTTTATCAGTTCTGCGTACCACGACTATGTTATCAGTCAGAACTGGTCTGCGCAAACGTTGCCTGTAACGTTATGACCAGTCTCAAACTTCCCTGATGGATGGTTAGCATGCCATAGCTACATACCGCACAATGCCCGGTAACTGCTAGCTACCGACCTGTTAGTCTGCTGTTGCAAGGCAGAAACTGAGCACGACTGAGACGCTACTATGCTAAACTAGCACTGCATGTTTAGCGCGTTAAATGAGCTATCGTTAGCTAAACTCACGAGCTACTTACTTTAATTGCAAAGCCAATGTTCGCCTCACGTCTTAACGTGGATGACGTTAACGTTAGTCTGACGAGGCTGAAGTAAAGAGATTCTCACAACGCGAGTCTAGCTAATGTAAACTAGTGCTGTGCTACGCTTCCCGCTACCTTGTTCCATCCGCAGCTAACAGCCCAGCCTGCTAGGCTAACTAGCTAAGTTAGCATTAACGCCGATAGCCATAACGCCATGTCCACAGGAGGCCGAGGCAACACTTCACTAACTATATGTTCCAGTTCGTCAGCCCGGTAGCTTCTAGGGCTCAAATAAGTAAACTAAACATCGTATATTGTAAATATGACCTGTTCTACAATAGCATCGTTTCTTTTCTGCAGGGCGCCGCCAAGAATGAACCAGGTCCCAGATGATCACACAGCAGCTAGGTTAGCCGCTAGCAGCAACCTCACGCCCCCTTTAACGTTAGCAGGACGTCCAATGAAACAGCTTCATTTGCCGGCATGCTCAGGCGGGATGTGGAGAACTGCGTCTGGTTCCCGAGTATACTTTTACATTCTCTCCATGTGCATCGTCAGTAGTACAATGTTTCATCACACGAGTAGCTCCATCAAATGTTTTTACCTGGTCTTCTCACAGCTTCGCTCGCAGGAGGCCCGATGCAGATAGTTTATTTACAGCAGCCTATCACGCCACTGTTCATAACCATCCATTGTCCAATCGCCATTGTCAAATAACTTTATACTACTTATTATAATGGCACATTTGAATTTTTTTGAAGATGTATTTTTCCCATTAACTCTACTCAGAATGTTAACAGTATAGTGTCTGAACTGACTAACCCAGTGTTAAGTGTAAGCAGCAGTCAACAAGCATTGATTTAATATGAATCAGATTAAAACAAGCATATGAAAGCATTTATCAAGCATAGGCCAGTACATGTTTGGTGTTTTCATCAATTACATAAATAAGATGATCAATAAACAATGGTATTCCCATAATCAAGTTGTCTTGATTTGCAAAGCACCCATGCTCTATCAGTATAAAATAGTCAAAAAATATATTTGACAACAATCTCAAATAATGTTGCATTATTGGACACACAGCAAACGGGACACAAATATGCTTAGTAATCACCATTTGTTCAAAAAGTAAAATGGCATCCAGCAGGTATTTATTTCAGTCAACTGTAAAACCTTTTGATCTCAGAAAGTATTTCCTATATATTGATTGGCCACAGATGATTTCAATGTTACAAGTATTTGGTGTAATATTGTACACAAAGCATGCAGTGAAATCCTGTAGTCAGAGGAGGCGTGTCAACATTTAATGACCGGTATTGAAAAATTCAGTCGACTGGTTTACATCTATTTAAATTGTTTCTTATTCAATGAAAAGTAAATACAACTGACGTATTTTAAATGATTGAATAACTTTTAACTTAAACTTAAGTATCCATTGAACATTTACACATCTGCACACTATACGTATTTTCCAGCAGAAGTAAGATCTGTGTGAACAAAGCCTTCGTGCATCAAACTTCTTTGTGTAACATAAAAGACAAAGATTACATTAATACTCATAAATAAGAGGATATTTCATCTTCTTCATATCATCTGTGTGTGTAATTAGGGACAACAGCCAACATTTACTTTCTATCACAATCTATCTTAAGAAAATCTTATGACTCACACGTTAGCACAGAAATGTGTTTTGTCCCAAAATATGCATACAGATGTCAAGAAAATGTAAAATCATCTTTAAGAGTGCCCATTAAACAGCTATTACTAGTTAAAGGTAAAAGTAGAATTACAATAAAAAAATATTTCATTTCATGAGAGGTTGTCAAATCAATGTGGCACAATATTGTCCTTAAAGCCATCAGCGTTGCTCTGAATAAATTACATCATTGCTTTAATAAAAAAAGAATGAATCGGCGTGGGGGCATAGAAGCATTATACTAATTTCAGGCGAAGCTCGGCTCCATGCTGGTTCACCCAGACGTGGTTCCATCTAAAAGGCAATCAATTCTCTCAAAGGTTGAATCTGTGTTTGCTAAAAAAACAGAGTGATCACTCCAGCTGTGTCCTCAGGGACCCCGAGCAGGCCGATTATTTTTGACGACACGAATATAAAGTGATAAAATATCAAACGGACAGCAAAAGGGGAGATATAACCTAAGGTTAAAAATCACGACGAAGTGCTCTTCATGCCTTGTACTTCTCCTTCCCTGACTCACTGATGACGCAGATATGCTGAAACAGAAAAGGACCAATGAGTGCTATTGCATTAACACACAGGTACAAACTGTTTATAGGAACTCTAATGAGTACGTGAGCTACTTCACTCATCACGTTTTCTTCATCCATCTCAAATACTTACATTTAGATCTCTGAAGTACTCGTTGTAGTCTAGCGCGTATCCCACCACAAATTTGTCGGGCACCTCGAATCCAACAACTGAAACAAACGGGCCAATAAATCAGCTAGGGATGAACTCACAACACTGAAATGAAGGTATGCACATCCTCAGCACATTGCACTAACTATACATTTCACAAATAGCCTAAAGACATGCGTTGTCTTGAACTCACAATCGGGTCGGTAGCCGACGCTTCTTGGTGTTCTCTTCACCAGCAGACTGGGGACAGAAACACAGCTGATCATCAATCATAACACTGCGAGCTACGACAAGAAACAGCCTTTCAGTGAAAACCACCACGATGTCTTACGAAACAGCCAGAAAAAAAGCAATGTGTTTATCATCATCGTCACATGATTCCATGAGATACGTGTGCTCAAAGTACCTTGCTACTTTAACCATTTTGGGATTGTACTGTTTGAGGAGTTGCAACAACGTCTTCATTGTCTTCCCTGTGTCGATAATATCCTTAAAACACAGCATGAGAGAACATGATATTAGTCCTGGAATAGAAAGACTTTACTGAAGAAGACAACATTGGTACGTACCTCCACAATCAAGACGTTCTGTGTGAAAGAGACGAGAAGGATGACATCAGTGAGAAACAGAGGTCTGGGTACATTTCATCTTAGTGTGCAAGTGAACTCAAGAGACACAAGTCTTTAAGTCATTACATGAAAGCATTGGGTTTGCTCAATAATCATTGATAATCACCACCTTCATTTTTCATAATCCTAATCCACTAACTTGTTTGCAAAACTATTAATCAGCTAATAATTAGCAGGTCATTGAAAATGTCAGTTTATGTCTAAAATGGGGGCAACGGACAGTGAGATACGATATGATGTACAACAGGAGTCACATCTGTTTGTCATTTCAAGTTCATTTAGTTTTAAGTTAGAATTATTACAAGTATTGATCACAATGTTTGAGTCATGCTGCCCTCCATATTTCTCACCTTGCCTGTCAATGTGGACAGGTCATCTCCACCGATCACTTTGATTTCTCCTGTCGAGTGGTCGTTCTGAGGATAACAATGAAGTGGACATGTGAGACTT
Organism: Anarrhichthys ocellatus; assembly: GCF_004355925.1. Lineage (NCBI taxonomy): Eukaryota > Metazoa > Chordata > Actinopteri > Perciformes > Anarhichadidae > Anarrhichthys > Anarrhichthys ocellatus. The sequence goes on from NW_022280049.1 coordinate 6,105,060, forward strand.
CACCTTATATATTGGAGCGGTGCAGAGAGTGGATCAAGGAACAAACTGGACAACATGGTGGTTGATTTAAAAAAAAAAAAAAAAAAAAAAAAGAAGCTTGATTTATTGCATATTATATAATTATTTTTACGTTATACATCAAAATGTACAAATTTACATTCAGTGTTCCTCACCAAAACACATTTTGTACGTCACAGGGACATTTTACAATGAACTGTTTTCAGTTTTTAGGTTTGGCAGAGGTGGAAAAGTTGGAGTATCACTGAAAATAAACTGTGACAAAGTGCAATGGAAACAGACGTGACATGTGTGACTCATCTGTCCCTCAAGCTTCTGCTCCACTGAAGACAACAAAAATATGGACACACATCAGATCTGTGTGGACCAATGAGGAGACTCCTCCTAAAGTCACCTCCTCAATTACGCCATCTCATTGCACTCTCTTCCTCTGCAATGGTTTAATGACCGACTGTCTAGAAATTCGGTTCATATTGGCGCTACATTTGGATGGAAACCTGGTTGTTGTAACCTAGCACAGAGATGCTCCTAAACGCAATGCTATGAAACGGTATACACTTCCTGTCTCCTATGTGGGCGCGGTCTCAGACTGCAAATACAAAAGAGGAAAAACGGATATATTTACGCAGTAGCTCTTGAGGCGGATGAAGTCCACTGTCATCGGGATGGAGCGGTCACTGTTCCTGTTCAGGGCCTTGATGTAGTCTAGAAGGTCTGCAAAGAACTTGTAGCCTCCTTTGAGCACACAGAGGGCCACGATGTGGTGCCCCCCCATTTCCTTCATGATCTCTCTGGCCAGTCTCTCTGTCCTGGGGTCCCGTGGGAGGGAGAGAGAGAGAGAGAGAGAGAGAGAGAGAGAGAGAGAGAGAGAGAGAATGTTCAGCTCAGTTTTCTGCTACACTCAGCAGTAGTTCCCATTTCCTTTTTGTTTGTGTCAGCAGACATAGTTATCATTTCTACAGCACTCCCAAGTACAACAATGAAATACTTCCACTGCAGTGCAAACTTCTTGGCAATTAATAGGATTTCAAGCCACTGGAAAAAATATGATCCCTTAAAATATGAAACGCTGTCTGACTTTGTTCAGTGTTAATCAATCATTCAGAGAACCCACCACGTCAGTGCCCGGCAATTTGGAGATATTTTTTACTAGATACCTCCATATAATTGGTGCTTTCACAAATGAATCATAAATAATAATCTGTAATGTGGATATAGTGACTAGGTGGGTAAAGGCAGATAATAGAGCAGTCTGGTGAGATGACATCTGGTGTCATATCACCGTATTTAGAACATATCGCTAAAACTCTAGTTTTAGTTGACCCCGACAATTCCTCCCGTTTTCACTATCTGAAAGCTGCCAAAAAAACGTGGCGACCCACCTGTCCAAGATGAGTCCGTGTGGGATGTAGACCCTGTCCAGGTCGGTGGAGTAGTGCTTTGGTATGCAGAAAAGGTCCAGGTCATACCCCTGCTCCTCATCACTGATCTGAAATAAAACATGAGACAAAGGGGTTAAAAAAATATATATCTCTGGGGTATTACCTAACACGGAAAACACTCATCTGAGACAGGGGGAGGAAGGGGGGGGGGGGGGGGGTCAATGGTGGTCTTGCTTTCCCACTGACTCCCTCTTCGTATATTTTACTGCCTCTATGTTTTTTTTTCTGCCACTGAACACCCACTCTGAGAACAGTGCTTGATTCTGTACAGCTTAGCGAGCAACAGACAGTGGTGGTGAATACTAACCAAAGATTCTCAAACTCATGCCACATGAACCCAGACAACATAACTGGTATCATGCGACAGCTGGGAAGCCGGTGCAGAGCTCGAGGTGCTGTGGGAATGATGGGAGTGACCAAGAGAGCGAGTTTGGATTCTCGCAAGTCGACAAATTGTCATCGCTTTACTAAAAGGCTGGAATCGCAAAGCGCCCGTCCTCAGATCACACGTGGTTTAACTAGAGCAAAGCATTTGAAGAAAACAAAAAACATGCCCATCTGTTTGGGCTCCAGCCTTTCACCTCCAAAATAACAACTGATACCGAGCAGATGTCCTCGTGGAAACATGATGTGAAGGAGTGTTTTCCACTTTTGGGCTTGCTATCTGTTATTCAGTGAGGGAAGATGTAAAGTCAAACACTACAAACACCCAATGAACTGATCTGAGGTCAGTGGAAGGGGCCTCCTTGAACTTCGCACAAGCAAAGTACACGGTTGACACCACTGTAACATTATTTTACATTTCCTTTTGATGCCGCTTTAGCAAAAATGCTTAATTACAGTGTCTGCCAGTGGGTCTGCCACCATGACAGTAACACACTGGCACGCCACGTGCTGGGAATGTCCTGTAAAGCAGAGCGCATTGGTTACTTATTTTCTAAATTCCAATACAGGTCATTGTGTGGCTGGTCAACTTGAGCATATGTTTTGCACGGGGACCTTGTGATCTGACTCAAACTGAAATTACAACCAAACTTTAAATTTCACACCATTTTAGCTTAAATGACACCAAACTGTGTTTTGTGTGACTTTTTGTTGTTGTTGCAAATTTCAGTATTTATTTATGAACGTGAATATTCATCTTGTTGTATTGGAAATGATATTACATTCGCAACTGTAGACACGCCCCTTTGCTTGCAGCTCGTGCGTTTCTGGCTTTCTTGGTACAATCGTGTAATTTACTAATACAACCTGAACGCAAACACTCCCGTGCGACACCTACGCCTGGGCGCACGGAGCGCGTGTTTGTGATGTTTCCATGGCCGCGGGCAGGCCACGCTGACGCTACATAGGACATACAGTTATGTAGCGTACGCTAAAAACGTGCTGCCAAAGGTGAGGCATACAGTTATGCAATTAACAACGAACGACAAGGTCAGGGTAACATATTTAGCAACCGCAGTGGCTGCCCGTGTACAGCGTGTTTATTCATCCCGGTGGGCTTGAAGTGGTGGTAACCTACCCGGGACCACCTTCTATCTCTCATTTCATTCTGCTGGTTGTTGTGGGGGTAACTTACCACAACACAGGGGCTGGATGTCGCCATATCCGCGTCGGTCCCCGCCATATGTAGTCTACCGTGGTCTTGAAATAGAGGAGACAAAAGACGTACTCTGTAGGTTGGTTCCGCGGACACTTCAGCCTTGTGGCAGCGCACACATGGAGGTGGCTAGCGCCGTTGCTATAAGAGGCTCCTGTCCTTTTCCGGGCTGCGGCTCTACTGTCTCTCTGCTGCGGCGTGCATGATGACGCGGGCGCGCGGCGGGCAAATCGAATGAGCAGGGTTAGCCCCACCCCGCAGTGTGTGCGTGCGTGCGTGCGTGCTTGTGGGGAGGAAAAGGCGCTCGAGCTGCGAAGCGTGCTGCTAACTTCTAACCGCTAAAACGCAACAATACCGGCTTTAGGTAGATGTAGCTCATTGATGTCACTATCTCCTGTCGCTGTACAGGTGCGGCTTTATTAACCGCCTCCAGCCTGACAGAAGTGAAGTGTACTCGGCTCTTCATTGCCATGAACTTTGGACTGCTGAATAAAACTGCTGTATACCTGATTATTTACTTTTTATGCAACTCAGGGAACATTCTGTTGATATAAAAACGAGCAGCGGCCTGCATTTAGATGGCAGATACCTGTATCCTTTATTTCAATTTCATTAGTTTTGGGCCAAGAAAATAAATAAATAATATCAGTGATTTTATCCCTGGCATTATATAGACTGCTTTTAAAATCCCATTTTGACCTCCATGTTGGGATTAATGAACAGAATCTGATCAAGCAATTGATTGGATAAAACATATTTAAAAACCTTTGTCTTTTGGGTGTCTGATTAGAATGCTGTGAGTGGGACGGGTGTGCACAAGGGGGACATCTGGATATCGTTACTTCTATCGTCCTTATTATGGCGCTGCCTCATGGTAACTCACTATAACATCATGTCATACTGGTATTCACCGACGACTATACCTTTGGGCAGTCATACGTCTTTATCTGTAAAACTAAGCTGTGAACCAAAAGCATGTTTTTATCTGAGTACCACTACTGCCAGTATTACCACAGTTCTAATATTATTAAGGATATATATATATATATATTATATAAATCCCTCACTACCTGAAGAGGACACCTGAGCTAAGTCCTAGTTCCATACTATACACTAACTCGAAGTAATTTTTGAGACTTTAATAGTAATGATTATAATAAAATCTTTATTTATATAGCACCTTTCAAAACACAGTTGCAAATTTACAATGAAAAATAGAAAACATTTAACACAAAGAGACTACAGTGAACTAAAAGCCCAAAAACAATCACATAATAAAACACAGAGGGTAAAACCGACATAAAATAAATCAAAGTTAAAAAGTATAATTTTAAAAGACGAGTCAGAGTCTGGAGCCCTGATCTCATCAGGCAGGTCATTCTAAAGTCTTAAAGCCCTGCTGCAAACACTGTCACCTTGTGGTCACACACTTTGTACCATGTAATATTACTGCAAAATATTAATCTACGCTGCTTTTTATACTACTGAACATACTGTAAACTGATATACATGCATATACTATATACTTCTGATGCCAGGGAGCAAGGAGCTACAATAATCGATCTAATAATCGCCTATAGTACTGGAGACGTGGACAGAGGTTTCCAGATTTCTGGGACAAAGAAATGGTCTAATCCTTGAAATGTTTCTGAGATGATGAAAGCAGGATTGAACCACTGATTTAATAGGTTTATCTCGATGTTCTGATCAAAGATGACACCATGATTTCAACATGAGTTATTGAATGGGACAGTGAACCAAGATAGTTTAACATTTGGGTGATTGCACCATCTTGACCGTTGATTAATATCTCTGTATCAGCATATAGCTTCAGGAAGTTCTGTGACATCCACTTGCGTACGTCATGAAGCTTGTTGTTCTGATGGTTGTATGCAGGGTCACAGCTTAGGTAGATCTCAGTCGTCTGCATAAAAACAGAAACTGATATTATTTCTGTGTATAAGGTGGAGCATAAATGGATAAGAGAATCGGACCCACCCCACAGTGAACACCTATTGCAGCTGACCTGCCAATGCAGAAACACCTCTCTATTGAGTAGGACCTAAACCACAGAGCAGTGCCACCGACACCCACCCAGGTGTTAAGACAGCAGATCTGCTACAAGCTTTTTTAAAAATCCTTAGTTAAAATGGGAGCTTATAAATATGTCTAATTGTTCATGTCGGAGGAATCAAGAGACATTCCTTTTAAAAGCGGTTGAACAATAGCGTTGCATAACCCTCTTGACAGACAGCAGCCTAACATGTGCAGAATAGAGGGTTGAAAACGTCCTTTAGAAATTTGACATGAAGAATGTCCAAAGGACGGGTTGAGACTTTCATTTTCATTAAATATCAATTAGTCTAGATGGAGAAAATGGAATGTCTCTGAAAATACATTTTGACTTAATTGTTCAGTATAACAGGCAGTGGCACTCTAAACTTGCAATTTAACTGATTCATTTAACGCATTACATAATTTCCCTTCGTACAAAACAGTACATACATCTGAGTTTTATAGTTGGTATGAATGGAATAGGAACACAGCATAACGCATTGAATCTAAGCTGTAAAATACAGTAAAAAAAAAGGTAAATTCGGTCTATTTTTTCCTTCTATACATCAGGGCCTGTAGGTCTGCAGGTCTACCACATCTTACTGGTTCAGCTCAGATTTGACTATAAATGTTATAGCAGCCCGACTACATCAACAGCGAGGCTTTCCTATAATCACTGCCAACACCTTTACTAACAGCATACTACGTATTATAGTGTGGACCTAACGGTGACCTATTACAGTGCATTACATTTGACAATCTAGACACATTAAGTGCCCAAATTCCTCCATACAAAGTAGTTTAAGAGGAGCAGGAGGTCAGGCCTTGCTGTGAATGGAGAGCTCTGACTTTATGACACTGCAGCTCGTGTGACATTCCTCACTGTTCAAACCTCACCAGAGGTCTTCACCTTTAACATCCTGGGACCGCTCTGTGTTTCCAGTGCCCTGCGGACGCACTTTCAAAATAAAAGACTCACTCAGTAAATGTGTAAAATAAAAATATTTTTCTATTTCCGATCATTCATGGGTACATTTGTAGAGATACAGGTAAACAGTACATCAAAACGAAGTCAGGCCAACACCTCTAAAGAGCTCTACATTGCCCTTTGGTAGCTAAATTTAAAAAAGAAAGCCACCTTGAACAGTGAGGGAAAATCCAAGTGCATGCTGGCGAAACTTGTAATTGTGACTGTCTGAAATCCAGATATTCAAAAAATGACTCATGATGATAATACAGTAGCAAAATATTACATATCAAGAAAGAAAGGCTAACATGAAAAGAGTATTCTTAAGACGTGATTACAGAAACAAGGTAATCAAACCGCACAACTTAGAGAGACTAGTAACAAACAGACCCCTCTTAAAAGTGAGTCCTTTAGAAGCGAAGGAAGAGCCAGAATGTCATGTAATCTGTGGGGGGGATTGAGTGACAATCAGAAGATCAGTCCAATAGCTTTTACTCGCGGAAACAACGCACGTATTTGAAATTGAGCCCATCGCCGACTCCTGGGAAAGAGTAGCCGAGGCTGTTCGCGGTCCTGCAGCCGTCCAGTGCTCTGCAGAGCACCACCGGTCTGTGAGCGGCTCATCCAGTCGAGTCCAAACAAGGGCTTCACATGTAGACGACATCTGGAGCACTCTGGGACATCGTGTCCGTTTACTGGGAGAAACAGTGTAGGAAAAAAAAAAAAAAAAAAAAGGACTCGTGGGAGCTCGTAGACCACAACTTTGTGAGCGGGCTAAGATTTCGTATAAAAAAAAAACATCTGTCCCTCGTGTTCGAGCTCTTCTGGTTTCGCCCCCACGCAACATCCACCACACCGACCTGTAAGAACGGCATCGATGAAGTGACAGGAAATGTTAAAAAGAGTAAGAAAATAGAGTAAAAATACAGTAATAGAGATCTAAGTGTCTTAAGTGTAGAATAAGTAATACTGACACCAGTGAAAATAGAGTAGCAATAAGAGTAAGGTAAATATAGTGAAAACTAAGATTCTACTAAAATAAAAAAAGTAAATTCCAACAAAAGATTAAAAATAAGACAATAAAAAATTATAAGTGTATAAAACGTAATACAGACACCAGAGCCCAATAGAAACTGAAATAGAAAAGTGATATTGGGAGTCACATTGAAAAATGATTACACGGTCATATTGCACATGATATTGCTGCTTTAGGAAAACACTGACACATCCTGTTTGACATGAAAGGTGTGTTCATGTGTTAAAAATAGTTTCTGTGTGTAGCAGCAGCAACAACCACCAATAACACACCTAGTTGCCGTTCACGTGTGTTGACGGTGTTTCTCCGTGGTTGTTTGCTGCCCTCTGTCTACTGCGGTTCTCTCGTTCCTCGTCTTCTTCATCCCTCTCCTCGTTGCCACTGTGGTTCTTGCAATACAGTCTTTAAACACACACACACACACACACACACACACACACACACACACGCACGCAAGTATCAAATTTCAATGATAGCCAAGATTAGTTAAATGCAAAAAACGCTCACTTTGAAAGTCTGATGTGGTTTGAACTAAGAGTTAAAAGGCAACACATTCCTGCTGCTAGTGTCAGAATATTCTACTGATGATCAAAATTGGCTTTGCAAATGTTTTATGAGGAAGATAATGCATCCAACATGTTTGTCAGGCCTCCACGATACACTCGAGTAACACTGTGTCGAAACAGACTTTGTTTACAGGAAAATATAATTCTCTAAATGGCAATAATCAGCGCTGTGATCAAGTTGAGGACGACCACGTCTACGGTTTTCTTCACGTGTACAAGTTAAACATCAAAAAGGCATTTGCGAACAACCTTTACAATAATGGCGTTCAAAGACTTATTGCAACCTACGTAATACAATAAAACAGTCTAAATCTGGCTGTGGAGTGAAAGCTAGTTGAGCTCACTTGTAGATGCCACGCGCCATGTTTTCAATGTACTTGGCTTTGTCCTGCAGGCCGCAGTGGTAGTGGTAGGTCTTCACGCATGCCTTGATTTCACACCCAATGGTGGCACCCAGCTGAGTGCAGAGCGTGCATTTCTGGAAAAACAACATTTTTTTTGTAATTTGTCAAAATTTATAAGCTGTTTTTCTGAAACTCTTTTAAATCTTTAGACGGTTTAGAAGTCAGACAAATCCTCCCACCATTCTTTTCCCCCTCTTGATTTCCTGGATGACAGTTTTCACCTCAAAGTTTCCAAATTCAGCCCGTGACGTGGTGGTCAGCTGCACCGTCCCCGATGAAAAAAGCTGGGAGGGGTCGCAGAGGGAGAGAGAGATAAAAGCGACGTTACTGTGAATGTACACGCGCAGTATAAAGTGACACCACCACACACGCACACACAGTCTTACCATGCACTTGTAGTGCGCGGCCACTTTTTTGGAGTTGTCGGAGTGAAGCATGCCCCTCGTCTCGTTCTCTTCCTCGCCAGCGTGACAGAAGCCACAGCGCTGGCCGCCGTCTCCCCCGCTGATCCGGAGAGGTGACCTGTCCCGCTGGAACACACACACACACACACACACACACACACACACACACACACACTCATAAAGACAAGAGGCCGCACACGGACAACACACCGGTCCAGTCACTCCCCGCCGCCTTACGTGGGAGGAGCTCTCCTCGTCCGCAGCCTGAGAGGAAGTGGAGCGGGCGTCTTCTGATTGGCCACGAGATCCGACCTTGGCTCGGCCTTTCTCAAACCGGCCTCTTCCCCTACTTTGTGGAGGCGACGATTCTGAATCACTGGCGACCGCTCCCTCTTCATCTAACGACAAACCGACAGTCACGATTAGGACAAACCTTTCTGCTCACGAAAGATCCGAGAAAAGAACCAGCAAGCGTTTACTTTATTAAAGTTTAGAGACAAATAACGCATCAAGGACTTCATCAAACTAAATGTCAAGCACTAAACAGACACAGATTGCTGTGCGAGCATGTTTTGCGGTAGAATTTGAATTTGATACACAATGATAGATGAATCCAATCACCCATGCAGCCTAATGATATAACAGACGTTCATACTTTACCTTGAATGCCCTCCTGAGAGGCGTCCCGGTGTTTGCGACAGTAAACACTACGTTCGGGAGCAAAACAAATGTATTTTAAATTGAATCCTACACGAATGAGGAACATCTGTTCAGTTTACCGTAGGTTTGTGCGGCAGCAAAGGCGAAGCGACTTACAGGTAAATCCCTTGCGAGGGATTCTCTTTGACCTGGGCTTTGTCTTTCAGAGCGCAGTAATAGTGATACGTCCTCCGGCACGTCTTCACATCACAGCCGATGGTGGCACCCGGCCGGTGGCACGAGGAACACATCTGACGGGGGAAAAGGAAACAGACCGACATCTTTAAGAAAGAAAGCCACGATCTTTGATATTCATTCAAAATAGCTGACAACTAGTGATACGCTTTGTCAATTAGTGATGTGAAATGGGATTTTACGATGCGAGTCTGAATGATCATTTTTGACAGACACCAATGTCTGAAAGGAAATATGTAAATTTCATGAAATGATGGCAGAAGAGCATAAAATGATATATGTATAAAAATAGACAGCAGAGAAAGCTAAATATTAAAAGGCTGTAACATATAATTAGAACATTCTTAAATTCACACAATGATACATTATCAAAATGTATCATTATTTATAATTTGTTAGCATCTAAAAAACACACTCTTGAAGATAGACTTCACAATAATTTAAAAAAAAAAACATGTACATATATGTAGGTCGTAGTAGATGACAGTAAAAATAAATACATAATAGGAATTAACGTAAACATACGTGTATAAATAAACACTGCACCTGTAAATATATGGGTAATCTTTGTAACAGTCTCCGTGTAATATCATGGCATGAGCCAGAACCACGATAATAAAGTAACTCAAATTTAATGTGCGACAGTGATATTATTTAATTTGCAATATAAATGCAAATTAAATTAGACATGCTGCCAATTAGATTAAATTGCATTTCAGCATCAGACTCACATAGATGAAAAAAAAAAAAAAAAAGACACATTCAAGTGCAGCGTGTCATCTTCTAATAGTTTGTCAGATCGAGACACAACCTGTTCTTTCAAAACTTGTCTAATTCTAGATCCTATTAGATGAAAAAAGCTGATATTCCCGAATTAAACATGATAAATCATGAGCGGGATCTGCTGTAACGCTACTAGCTAGTAACACCAACACCTCCTGTGTGTATACATCCACACACACGCACACTATGGGTTTACAGGACAGACAGGTATCCACAGTAGGGTACTATATGCTCAAGTGTATAAAAACACGCATGAATCATCATTAGTTATTATCGGTTCAATAAAAGCAGCTACGGCATATTCTCATATGTTCATAGTGTTTGGATGTGTGGGGCACTTACCAATTTATTTCCCCTCTTGATCTCCTTTTTCACATCCTCAATGGAAAATCCTCCGATGTTTCCGCTGTCTGAGTGAGATGTGACCAGGGCAGAGGAGAAAAGCTGCATGGGACATTTATTAGCAGAAAAATGTAAATTGGTTTGTGCAGTCTTTTATTATGGAGGATGAGAAGTGCAATATCTGCATTTTAATTTCCCCCATGACCACTGCCGATGCACCATTTTCCACACCGATGGATGTCACGTGTTTCAACCAGCATCTGAACTGATTTCACGGTGATGTAATTATCGAAAAAATGTTAAATGGTATGTCGGAGGCTGTGGAGCAGTGTTTCCTCAACCTGGAGGTCAGGATCACCCAGGGGACAAAAAAAAGACACATTGGGGCCTTTCAAGAGAATGCACAGGAAATAAATCACTTCTTTCTGCTAGACAAATTTAGCTTTAAACCGTTTCCCTTTTTTGCTTTATGAAATGCCGACCTTCAGCAGGCTTATAAACAAGTGAAACAGCAGCAAAAAAAACACAAAATATAAAGGTTTTTTGGGCTGAATTGTTCACTATGCTGCATTAAGTGACGATGGTTGCAAGTAAGCATGCCTTAGTCTAGAAGGAGCACGGGCTACAACAGGTTGAGAGCGGCGCGCTCTCCTCACCATGCACTTGTGGTGGGCTGCCACCTTCTGGCTGTCCGACAGCAGCAGCTGCCCGCACTCCTTGTCCCGGTTGGTTCTGCAGAAGGCACATTTAAGCAGCCGCGCTGCAGCTCCTTTCTTCTGTGCCGACATGACAAAAGGCTTTTCTTTTGTTTGACCAAGTCTCTGATGAAAGAAGACAAACAAAACACAAATATGTTAAAGTGAGAACGACAAGATAGCTTCACATTACACAGGCTGGTAGATCCTTTTCCATAGAGATTATCAAAGCAGTTAAAACAATTGTAAAATGCCTTCAATCACTGGAGTCATCGGCAGAGTAGATAAGAATGAATGACGAGGTAACAGAAGGTAACACGTGATAACAGAGTTTTGGGTTGATTATTCAGTTATTAATGTGTTCATAACTAGGGATTGGTGAAACATCCCTCGCGGGTTGAGTTATTGTAGAGTAATTTATATTCTGGAAAATCAAGTTCTTTCAAAAAACTAAATGTGAGTATTGTGAAATAATAAACCCTGATGGTAGGGAGCCATTATAGCTGCTAAACTTATACTCCCAAATAACTGAAAAGTAGAGCAACGAGAGTCACCAAAGAGTCCTCTGACTCACAAACACTTGCCCAGCAAAGCCTCAGATGGATCCAACACGTCTGTTACAGGACTACAGCTCGACACTTCGTCAACTTCAGTTAGTCCTGGTCCACTGTGCTAGGAAGAGTTTCTGATGGCCTGTATGTGACGACTAAAACCACCAGAGGGTCTGGTGAATCCGCTGACCAATATCAGAATTCTGTGAGATCCTATGTATGTTTTACCAACAGGTATAAATCAGACTAAACAGGACACAGGCTCAGGGAAATCAGAGACAAACCAGTTTACCGTACATACACAGGGGCTTCTTCTGATTACAGGCAACCCCCCCAATGAGTAGTTTTTGATGATGCAACACGTCTTCTATTTCTGCAGACACAGTCTGCTCCAATATTCTAGTCCGTCTCATCTGCCCCAACCTGAAAACATCCCATTCTCTAAAGAAATATTAATCACTGGAAATATGCAATATTTGACTGTAACGCCTGTTGTGATGAGCAGTGAGGACACACACACACACATCAGCAGGAGCTGGGATGACTTACATATTAATTGCATCATTTCGGCTGCATTTTGTATTAAACCTTTCTATTGCATGTTAAACAATATTTTTCTTTCAAAATGATGCAAGATCGGTTGCAAATCCATCTCTGTGTTATTGAACGTAGGCGAGGAGATCAAATCTCCGAATGTGTGCTGTCATTTGCAGAGATAGCCTGTTTTGATGGCGTCCACAATGTATTAAATATGAGGACTAAAAGGTGTTCTTAATCCTGAATAGTCCACAAACGAAAGTGGGTGTTTCTTTTTTTTTTTTTTTTAAAGCACAATAGCAGTGTGCTGCGACGCCTTGATAGAGCCATTACAGCCTCGATAGCTAGGCCGGGATTTCACTGCGGCGGCTCCATCAGCGGAGCCAGCGCACAAACACACGACACCGCGTAAATACCAGCTAAATACACCTTATTTCAACCTCTGCTCTTCACAGAAAACACCTTCGTAGCACGATCCTGTATTACACGGCGGTGTCGTGGTCGATTTGTGACAAGAACAAGGGGCAACGTGAAAAGTGCCACAAAATGTATCCTGCAAAGTTTTGAATCGAAGGGGGTGTGTGTGGCTTTCTCCACCAAACTAACTCAGCTAGAACTGAAAAACACATTTCAAACACCTCAACGCCCCGAAATCTCCCCCCAAGGCCTCCTCATGAGGGGAGATAAAGGTCGCTAGTAGGAAAATATGACACTTCGACATTATGTTTATGCTGGAACCCGAAAAAAACAGCGAATATTGCCCTTTAAATGAGGGGAAATTGTCATGACAGGCGCGGGTCTTCACAAACCGTTTCGAAGTAAAGAGCGCCATACGTGATGGATCCCTGTGAACAGAGAGCAGCTCGTACCAGCGATACGGCCTGAAGCCACAATAGGCCACAAAACACCGCGGCTGTCGTTCTGCCGCTGATACACACTCACATCTTACCTGCTAATATAATCTTATAGCGCTGAGACGGTGGAGAAATGTGTAAAAGTGCTCCGAGCAGCGCCTGTGTGTTTCTTTCCGTCCTTCAGAAGTGATCGTGAGCTTTTCACACTAGCATCAAGCTAGCTACGGTGCTCGAGACAGCGCCACTTCCGGGCATTGGCTTTCAAAATAAGAGTCCTGCTGGCGAACGTACGTTGCGATGTCTCAATCGTGAAAAGACGCAGGAGGTCGTAGTGTGAAGGAGACGAAAGTGCTTTACAGAAACACCTCATGGAAATGGCTTTATTATTGATGTATCAATAGCCAGTCAGGCCATGTTTCATGCAGGTGTAAAAGAGATCTGACAAACAAGCGTTATGTCAGATTTGAAGTAAAAAAGAAAAAAACAGTTGTTGCAGCTAATTTCAGTTGTACATTGCAGTACCAACATGAATAATGAATATTGTTTTAATGTGACAGTTATTATAAAAGAGTAATTTGATAAGGACATAGGATTGGTCCTTGGGCAACACCCTGAAGCCACTGGCAACAAAAGTTTGAACTCTACCATAGAGATATGTTTTGAACCAGACGATCAGGCAAAACCATTGAAAACAGCTTGTTTCACAGGGTTGTGATCAGTTTTAAAAGCATCGGCAGTTGTACAAAGAGTGCAGCACAATTGTACTTGACATATGGCCTGGTCTAAATCCACAGCTCTGAGTGAAGAGCATCATTATCCTTCCAGAAATGCTCGTAGTTGTGACGAGTATAAAAGATCTAAACATGCTGGATGATGTTGAGGACCTCATAAGAAAATAACTACTACTAAACCTAATGCTAATCGGTATAAAGATGATCCTGCCTTTTACAAGTGGTAATACAATACAAAATACAAAAGTTAAATTCCATGCACACATAAGATGAAATAGTCTCTCTCAAAACTTTTTGTTGGGCTCTTATCTTTTCATGAGAATTTAGGTGCACTTGTTTAGTGTTGCAAGACAGCCCGGCTGAACGGGCTTCCGGTGTATTCTCTAATCTGTCCACCCCACGAGACATTTGCGAGCCCCGAAACGTGCGTACCTACAACGCAGAGGGAGTTTCCGCGACTTCGCCTCGGCTAAAGTGATTGGACAACAGCGGTGGCAGTCATTTTGTAGAGCCAAACATACCCGCCCAGTGTCCCCGGGATGAAGAGAGGACGAGAGTTTCAACAGAAGAGAACAGGGAAATGAAGTTGTCAGACAGGCCAGCCCAGCAACTCTCTCTTCACTACTAGGCAGCTAGCGAGTGAGGTGACAGACGGTCACGAGTAGAGGGATTCTTATGAAATACCACAGCTATGAAGGTCGTCCATTTGAGCAACTTGTAGCTACAATTAGGTTACGCTAGACAGCTACAGCCACAGCCACGGATAACGTTACAGACAGTTCAAAGTAACAGCGTTACAGTGGAAAATAAGTGGGGACAACTTGCTAGCCCGCTAGCTAACCTTTAGCCACCGAGCCTCCTTCAGCTTCACAACCAGAGTTCACTCGGTGAGTCGTGACAGCTTTAACTGAATATCTCAGCAGTGTGTTATGTTTTCCACGGTAACGTTACTGTCCGCCTACTGACGGTAGTTGTTCTTGTTTCTTGCTACGGCTAACTAGGTCACAAGCTAGCTCAACTTCGCTGCTGAACATTGTTGTAACGTTGACATTGTTACCGTCTTGTTCTCCGTTATGTCCTCGTTTCGTTTAGAAAGTTCGCATTTTATTCGCCCCGGCTAATACTAACTTTTTGAGAAACTACTATCCAAGAGGAAACGTATCGTAAAATAGCTACTTTAGCGCTACTCTGCTCGCATTCTTTGAAAACTAATGTAGGGTTAGCAGGGTTAGCTAGCTGCGTGTGCTGTCATGGTCTTTAACACTGTAACTCCACAGCTTAATTTTTGAGAGTGGGTTTTTTTCAGTCGGACGGTAAAATTGAGTTAGCTGTTTCGTTGCGTCCTTCAGGTGAGGGCTTTTTCAGCCATTTCCTGATGCAGAGAGGTACAGGAAGTTGACTTGCTTGCATATAATAGTTATTTGAAAGCAGTGTTTTATTTCTTCAGAGATTTGGGCTCGGATTACCACTCTCCAGTCATGCCTTTTCCTTTTGGGAAGTCTCAGAAGAGCCCAGGTGACATAGTGAGGAGTTTGAAGGAGAATGTGGCCTACATGGAAAAGATGGATGCTGGAGACAGCAAAAAGTGTGAAAAGGTCGGCTATGGACTGTCTCGTACTTTAACACCAGCTGATAGTCGCAGTCATTAACTCTTTTTCCACAATAAAGGTCGCAGAGGAGGTGTCCAAAAACCTTGCCTCGCTGAAGGAGGTGCTTAGTGGAACAGGTGACAAGGAGCCTCAAACCGAAGCGGTGGCCCAACTCGCACAAGAGCTGTACAACACCAACCTCCTCGTTGCTCTCATTGCGAACCTGCAGAGGATTGATTTTGAGGTGGGGAAAATGCACTTATTTCTGCAATGACTTCATTTGTGTATAAAGTATTGATCCTTTTTGTGCCGACACCAAACGATCAGGGTGCATGCGTGATTTGGACATCGATGCCCAAAGCGAACGTCATATCATCAGCACCCAGTCAGACATTCACCACTCTGTGGAACTTCTTTTTTACAGGGGAAGAAGGATGTGGTTCATTTGTTCAGCAATATTGTGAGACGTCAAATTGGCAGCCGCACACCCACGGTAGAATACATCTCTACACAACAACGGATCCTCTTCATGCTGCTGAAAGGGTAAGTTCATCTTTTCAGGCTACAGGAAATCAGTGTTTGACACATGGTTGATGTGAGCGCTTTGTATGTACAATTACACATACTAAAGGCAAGTCCATCCGTAGATAGTCTTAGACTGTAATTTAGTTTAAGGCACTATTTAAACCCTCTTTTTTTGTAGGTATAAATCCCTTTACCTCAACATGCCTCGTCAATTTCCACACTACGCGTTATGTGTTTCAACAACTCCCAGAGCAACGAGCGTGAACTTGTTGCATTCACATGTGGGTAGCGCATGTTGATGAAGAGAGTGATAGCAGCGCTGGTTTTACAGCTCTAAAAAAAACAAAAAAAACAACTGAGTCATCCTGCCTGCTCGAAGAGCAACATGTCTATCGGCTGCATTGCATTGTGGTCTGTTGAAGCTGCTGTCGGTGGATCAAATGCCATCTCTGCCACTTGCCTTGTTTTTTAAAAAAAATTTTTTTAACTTTGATCTAAAATGTCACGTCTCTAAAGCGGACCATCCAGTTTTGATTGTGGGAGATGGACAGCAAAACCTGACATTTAACGCTGATGTTGAAGATGATTCTTCTGCTAAAAGGATCCCGTTTTGGCGGCATGGTTAATTGTTCCCATTTGGCCAGTTATCTTATCCCACCATGGAAAATAAGACCTGGAAGTGTAATTCTCATCACTACAAATCCAATATGAAATGCTTTAATGGAAGTGTTTATGATGGATTTTCCTTAAAGAAACTTCAATTTTTTTTGCTGTTTTTCTTCGTTACATCTACAGTGTTTGTTTTATAAGTGGCCTATATATTTAATTCTAATGACTTGACCTGGGTGTGCCATGTGTTCACCTGTGCAGATATGAGAGTGCAGAAGTGGCTCTGAACTGTGGAATGATGCTGAGGGAGTGCCTGCGTCACGAGCCTTTGGCACGGACGGTGCTCTTCTCTGAAGACTTCTACTGCTTCTTCGGTTACGTGGAGCTCTCGACCTTTGACATTGCCTCAGACGCGTTTGCCTCATTCAAGGTACAGCGCCGTGTTTTCTTCTTCTGTTTCCAGCATCTTCACACCAACAGTTTGTCTCTAATGTTTCGGTCTCTTCTGTTGCCACTCAGGATCTCCTCACAAGACACAAGATTATGTGTGCAGACTTCCTGGAGAACAACTATGACAGGGTGAGCCTCCTGAGTGGTTTTCATCTTTTTAATCAAAAGAATGCTTCTGCTGTGCCTATTAATACACTTGTAAAATGTCCGTCAGGTGTTTACAGAATACGAGAAGCTCCTGCATTCTGAGAACTACGTCACCAAGCGGCAGTCTTTGAAGGTAGAAGCTCCACCGCTCTGGCCGATCCAAATCACTTGGCTTTCAGATTCAGGTGTTACTGACATGCTCACCCACGGTCTTACTAAAACGATGTTGTAATTGCATACTGTTTTACAGCTCCTCGGGGAACTTCTGCTGGACAGACACAACTTCACTGTCATGACAAAATACATCAGCCGGGCGGAGAACCTGAAGCTGATGATGAACTTGCTCAGAGACAACAGCCGAAACATCCAGTTTGAAGCATTCCATGTGTTCAAGGTGTGCTCATGAAACACGTATCATCAGTGCAACTGTTTCCTGTTTTAATAATCCAGTTGTACTGTAAAATGCTGCCGACATTAGCTGGTAAAATATTGAAAGCAGTGTTCATTTAAGAGGAGTCTGGGTCTCATTTTCAGATGAAACTTTTCAAATTGCCAATCATCTCTCTCCCCTTTTTTAAAAAAAAAAAAAAAAAAAAAAAAAAAAAAAGGTGTTCGTTGCAAACCCCAACAAGACTCAGCCCGTCCTGGACATCCTGCTGAAGAACCAGACCAAGCTCGTGGAGTTCCTGGGCCACTTCCAGACCGACCGATCGGAGGATGAGCAGTTCTGCGACGAGAAGAACTATCTGATAAAGCAGATCCGGGACCTGAAGAGGCCCGCAGCACCGGAGGAAGCTTAAGGCGCCTGGGACGACGGCTCCCATCAGGTGGTAGACGTGCAGGTGGTGGCCGGAGCTGCGGAGGGCTAAGAGTCTAAAAGACATGCTTCATTAAAATTTAATATTAACTACAAAATATAGGAAAAAAAGCAAAGATTACTTCCTTCACTTTCTGTTTTTTTTTTTTTTTTTTTTTTTTTAAAGTTTGGATGTGGAGGTGATTTCCATCCAGCAACTTGAGTGGGCCAAGAACTGTTATTTAAACCATAGTGCTTTTTCTTTGGTGATGATGATGAAATGCATTTTAGTCCGTTCTTGTAATGTTGGACCTTAAACTGTTACCTTTCCACAAACATTGTTGCTGACCGAGACCCTTAAAATGACATATGTCCCCCCCCACACACACCTTCACAGCCAACGTGTGTTCTTGAAAGTCTTTCTCAGAGACGTGTCTATATTTTAGAGATGGAGAAGCTGAGGAGGAGTATATAAATATATTATTTTTCTAATGTATCTTCATGGTAAACAGTTTAAGACATGAGTAACCCTTCTCTCTGAACAATGTTTCGTCTAACTAATGGCATAGGTTTGGTGTATGGCCTTATTGTAAAGCTGTTGTGTTGTACAGGGACTTAAATGATCTTCAGAAATACGGCTTTGGCGGAGAGACGCGTGGATCTTATTGGCCAGGTCAGCACATAGTAATTTTTGGTGATTTAATGCGTCGGCGGTTCGGCATTCTGGTTGCGTTGTGTGAGGTCACAAATGATCCTGCAGTTCTGTACTCGACAATGCATTAGCTGGCACAGGAAGGGGAAATCAAAACCATAGAGGAATCAATTAATTGCGCTGTGAAATTTTTTTAAAATTTGTTTAGGCCGTGCTCAGCGAGGCTTACGTGACTGAAATAGAAGCAAGGCATCAGATAACGCTGCAGGGTACCAGCCATCCGCTAACACGGACAGCCAGGATGCACCAATTGATCGCATCCTCACACACTGAGCACGGATAGGAACCATTCATGTGATGATTTAACCAACAATGAATTAACAGGGTTTTAAAGTACCCCCACGTATGCCAGATTAGGCATTTCGCCTTTACAGCATAAGCACTGCATAACGCTAGAAATGATATGGCCGTTTACGCGGAGGTGTTGTCCTTGAAGATGCATCAAAAAAAATATGTTGCGCTGTAAATCTATTATGATAGCACGAGGGGTGATTTAAAGGGAGCGGACATGCCGAAGAGACTCTGTACTAACTGTCAGCAGGAAGTGCTTTTTCCTGATAAAGTTCCCACATTTGGTTTTCATTGGACTCGTATTGAACGTCTGCTGCACTGGATTTGATTTGGGCAGACTGTCGGTAATGGACATTTGATTTGACTAAAGATCCCCTTGATCTCATGTCAACAATAACTCATCCATGCAGTTGTTTACTCTTAACACCAAATGATACAGAAAACAGTCTATTGGTCTGATTATACTAATGCCTCTTAATATAATACACTGTAACATTTCCTTTTGATGCATCAGAAAGCACATCCTATCAGATGTCAACGCATTGTCTAAATATCCACACGCACCTTTTTAAAACAGTTTGTTTTGGCTGACGAGCACTGCAGTTATCGAGTTCCTCGCGCGCATCGCCGATTAGTTACATTTCTTCAAAATAAATAATTGCCTTACTTCTGCCATTGTCACTGAAATGGCATATTAGGGATTTCAAGGTATACGGTGTGTGTGTGTGTGTGTGTGTGTGTGTGCGCGGACAGTCTTCTAGTGTATATACCTCATGGGATTTGAGTTTGCAAATGCTGTGTTCTCTTTCCTTCCTCGACAACATATATTTTATTTGACTGTTTAAAACACACAGCAGTGGTTTGAATGCATGCCTGAGCTTGACATGCATATATGTTCAAACCTGAGCGGGGACTGGTTTTCATAATGGGGAAAACTAGATTTTTAAACTGAAATATTTCATCGGGTGGTGCCACACAAACGTTAATTCATAATGAATTGCAGTGTGCTACCTTGTAATGAACGTTGCCTTATTTAAAGACATTTAAAGGATCGTGATGATTATGTGAAAATTCCAGACCTTCGATATGAAAAAGGTTAAAGATGTACACTTCAAGTCCCACACGCATCACCAGTTCATTTCTCAGATCCACATCGAGTGTAGTGTCGCTCTGTCACCAACTGCATTATGCTCTAAGGTTTTAATAGACTACACTCAGTTGTAGCTGTTAGCTTCTGTACTTTTTTTTTTTTTTTTAAATCACTATTTGGTACACTGCACCAGATAGTCACATGGTTATCATCAGGCCTTTACGGATCAATACATACATTTGGGGACCGCTGTGAATGTGGTACATTATGCACAAATAGACTGAAGTCCTGCACACAGTGCACCGTCATGTCACCAGTTTATGAGAGTTTGTCTGAAAGTGTTTGAGTTTCTTTAAAAAAAAAATAGAAATCCTGTCCGTGATCAACTCCTTTGATTATTTAATGTGAAAACCAGTTTTTTCAAAACTACACCAATGCATCGGACTCACCCCATTTACACAAGAGTAATTATTAATATCTATCTATATATATATATATATATATACATGAGCACAAACCAACTTGCAGCTTGCTGACAAACTGTTGCGTAACAGGCTGTAATAATATCCAAGATCATCTGACTGTTGTGTAAAAGAAAATAACATTCACTTAGAAAACTCCTTCACAATATGATTTAAATTGAGCCCAGTCATGCCGTGCTGTTCACAGTCGTCCCATCAGGGGGCGCTGTTGGCATCAATTGGCCCAGTTATTAGTTGTACCAGCAAAGCATTTCATGTTTCTATAACCCTACCTCTCATTATGAGTTTATAAATCACTGGCGATATTATGTAGACGTCAACACAAATTCCTTAAGATCAGTACTATATATTTTCCATGATTTAGAGTTCTCTGTTTAAATATTTGTTGTGCTTTACTTTTTTTACTCTGTTGCCTTCTTCTTTCTTTCTTTTTCCCACCCTTCTCTTTCCACACTCTGGATATTCTCTTTATTTTACCATGGGAGCGAATAATGTGTACATAACTTTATAAAGGATAAAAGTGTGAAAGCATTCATGAAAATAAAAACTTTATGGCAAATTTATTTTTGTGTGGTGTCGACAGTTTAGTGGGCACAGAGGCAGCTCGAAGGCCCTGAACATGGTTTGGTCCACCCGCACAGGTGTTTCCACTTAATGTACCTGATTAGGCCTCTTCTCATTACGCTGTGGGCGTGTTCAGTGTTGCAGCTGTTAGGGCAACACATTCTAATTGGTGCTTGGAGTGTGAGATCATAGCATAGCTCCGCCCAAGCCAGGTCTAATCAGCCAAGTGAAAACACCTGTGATGGTGTGCCGGCCCTTTAAGGAGTAGAGCAGGGATACTGTTCGGTAGCCTGGGATTCAACCCTACAGTTCATATTTACAACTGTATACATTTCTAACATTAAAGAAGCTGTGTTTTTATTGATCTTCCAGATCTGGAGATTTGGCTTGGAGTGAGCTGACAAAACCAGATTATAATAGAAGTTAGTTACAGAGACATCAATTTTATTTTTTTCAGAGACGGACCTGCTGTACGTTTTGAAAAGTGAGGTAGAAGATGCCTCCACTGATCTCTGTGCAGTTTCACTCGAGACACAGTGGAAGCAATCTCTCTCTAAAAGTGACTTGAGTCTCCTGCGTGTGGTCTCACAGCTTTGAGCTTTGATACTGTGAAAGCTATTCAAACTCCTTTGGTACATCTATGGCCTAGTTAGTGCTGAAATGGTTAGTGGATCAACAGGATTTAAAAAAACATAATTCATTGTGAAAGCAGAAATAATTCAGAAGAGTTTTCTGTTTATACTGTAAATGTGAATATTGTTGAGCGTGGAAGGTCATTCTTTACCTTTTAAAAAGAGTATGTAACAACAGTCTAAGATAAGACGTTCCCTTAATGAACACTTTTGGGTTGGTTGGACAAAAACAATTTTGGGCTCTTGGAAATTCTCTTAGGCATTTTTTTTTGCAATTTTTCTGACATTTCCGAGACTTAAATGATGAATCAAACGAGTCAAAAAATATGTCTAATACATCTTGTATTCATCCAGTGATGCAAATGAATATTGCTAAAAATAACCCCTCCTCCCAGTTGTAAGCCCAGTTCAAAACACTGGGACACATTCCCCCCTACCAGGAGGGTTCCAACATGAGGCCTGCTCAAAAGGCAGCCAGTCTATTGTCTGTGTGGAGGTCAATGATAATCCCTTACTCGAACCAAAAGAAAACATTATTCCTCCACCAGAACACTTTTATAAATGTAACATTTAAAATCATAATGCAAAACCTTCCTTCCATGAACTAACCCTAGTTTCCCTGTAAATAAGATCAAACGCTTCCTGACCGTAATTAACCCCCCTCCTCTATCACCAGTTCCTCATGAGAATCGAAGACACTCGGGGAAAGAATAATATCAAAAAATGGGCAGCTGCAGTTTGTTTTTCTTTCCCCTATAAAAAAGTGCGCCAAGAACAGCGTATGGACGCAGAGAAACACGCGGTATGGGAAAGTGGGTTAAAGTTCAATCGGGGGAGAAGGCAAGTGAGGCGACGCAGCGTCCATGTTCCCACAGTGGAGGAAGTGCCACCATGCTTCTTTTTTGGACAGCCTCTGCGTCTTTCAGCGTAACGATCTAAAACTCTTAATGTTGCAACAACCACACAAATAAAGACATTATGACTGAGTGCTATCTGTGTGCACGTGAGGCGGGATGGTTGGAGGGGACGTGCTCCTGCAGACGGAGCAGAAGACTGCGTGGGGGCAGGGTTTTACAGGGGTTACGGGGTCACAAGCCTCCCGGGTTCCTTTTGACCAGCAAAGCGCCAAATGGATGAGCTAGATCTGGGTGAACACAAACGGTCTCCAAACATGTGCGGGGGAAAAAGTTCTCCAGAGGGTCGCCGCGCGCCAGAAGAAAAAAAAAGAAGGAAAGTCTACATTTTTAAATACCTAAAAAAACCGAAGGGTACCGTGTTTGTGAGAGGGGTTCTTTTTTTCTCTTGACGACATCCGCATCGAGTGCGTCGCCTGCGTTCCTCTCCCCACCCCCACAAAGAGAAAAACAACACGAAAAGATGCTCTCACAATTTCATGCATGACAGAACTTTTTGTTGGCGCAAAGAGGGCTGCGGAGGGTACAACATCTGCGCGGTGCAAGGTACGTGGTGGCAAATATTGGGGGAGTTTTCCTGCAGGATGGGCAGCAATGCAGTCACTCGATAGAATAAACCTCCAAGGCAAAGCAAAGGTAGGCTGTCAATAGTTGTATTTCTCTATTCCGACACAGATCAACGCACGTGGTCTCCTATGGTGCTTTGCTTTCGTTTAAAAAAAGTTTGAATAATCAAAGTATTTTTTTTTGTACCTATTTCTCCTTCTCAGACTGCTGATTCGTTAAAGAAAAACAAATATTGTGCACTAATCTTAATGTATAGAATGCATTTTTCTTTTAAATAACCCGTATGTTGAAACAGAATGTGTTCTCCGTGAGTCACAATAACTTTAGTTGACTACAAGTTGATTCCGCACGAGTCTTTTGTTATGGCGTCGCTTCTGGCACGTTGGGCTCGTCAAGGCTCTATTTTATTAATCCGCAAAGTGTTACAAATCCATCCACCCGCCGCTCGCCTGCTGCTGTTTGTGTAGCGGTTACGTCACTGAATAAACGCGGATGCGGTTTTGAGATCATTATTTAATTGAGTTGACGCGCTTCATCATCGCATCACAAATGCGCTGTTGGCGCCACTTTGTTAAAGCTGCACACAGAGGCGCTCGGACCACATGTATGAACTCGCCGTAGCTCGGTTACATCCCATAGTCTGCACTTTAAGACAATAACAGCTATTAGGGGGGAAAAAACCTGCATTATGGGCTATAATGTGACTTTTTCTGCTCCTATTTTTAAGACACCCCCCCCCCCCCCCCCACACACACACACACACGTGTGTGCTTTTGCATGGACCGTTATGTCTGAACAGCCTGTGGTTTCCAACAGTGTTTCAAGATGTTATTAACCTGGGATGTAAGTTTTTTTCAATGGTGGAAGGTAAACTAAATACATTTACTCCAGTACTTAAGTATAATGTGTAAGTGCTTGTACATAACCTGATTAGCCACTGGTTATTTAGCAGATTAAGACCATTAAACTAATTAAACATCTGAATTAGACTTCCCAATTTGTGTCCCCTTTAAATGTCATTTATATCAGAAGGTATTTGTCGTTTTTATTTTTAATATCTGAAGTTTTCAGTGATTGTAGCGATGGATCAAGTGTCCATGTCCAGTCTGTGGTCATTGCAAGGCAAACCAATTTATTATGAAATGATTCTGCCTTTCCAAAAGTTTGTTTATCTTATTATTTTACTGAAGACTTTTCAAGGTTTGTAATGCTTGAGGATGTGTGTAGAAGAGAACATCCCTGCTTGTACATGTTTTAGTTTAGCTAACCGCCTCACATGGCTGCAGCCTGCAGAGAACGTATTCATTCTGCTGCATTGAGCTGTATAGGATCGCTTTCAACATTTGTCGACATCACCATCAATTGATTTTTGTTTCTGTTTTCAGATGCCTCCAGACTGGGAGAGCGTCTTGCCCGGAGGAGTTGGAAGTAATCCAGTACATCAATCCCCCCCCCCCTCTAACTCTCAGGGTCCTCCAGCTAAGGTGCATCTAGTGTAGTTAGTGAAGTAGCTCAGTATCTACTGCCCTAGTTGCTCCTTCTGGCTGGAGGGCTCGTTCTTCCTCAGGATCTCAGATATTCTCCACTGCCCTGAAAACAATTGTGTCTCTGGGTGGAAATGCTTTATGTCTAATATGTTTTAGTTCTGTGAGTTGGACTAGAGCCAATATGTGGTAGCCTCTTTTTTTGTTGTTGCAGTTTTAATCCTATAAACCTTCACTGATCATGGACAGACAGAAGCTGCACAGAGCAGATTCATCTTTAAAACCTCAAAGAATAAGAAATAAGGTGTTTACACTACGTTCTAATACGCTGCTTAAAGCACAGAAGGATCCCTGAACGACTTTGCAGTCCCAAAGTGCTCACAGTGCAGGTAGTGCACACGGATCTACTGCAGTTTGTGCACTTCAGGTATTGCTGGTCACCTCCCCTCATGCACACGTCAGCCCGCTTGCAGGTGGAGCTCATGTGGGTTTACGGCGAGTTTTGCTGGTTTGCTGTCAGCTTCTTTCAGTCTCTGCTGTGCAAATCCATGCAAAGCTCTCTGTTTCTCAGACCCGCAGCCAAAAGAAAGAGATGCAGGTTTTTTTCGTTGTTGTTTTCTGTTGTTCCAAGCTTTGAACACTTGAAAGACTACAGAAATCGTATTCACTGCAGGCACAAGAGAGCAGCTGTTACCCCTCCTCCTCCTCCTCCATCTCCTCCTCCTCCTCCTCCATCTCCTTGTTGCAGTCACGTTCGACTCTACAGGCATCTTAACATTAAGGTTGTTGTTGTTTTTTGTCATTACTGCTTGTCTCGTTGTTTTCAGGTGGATGACTTCACAATTTCAATACTAGACCAAATCAAAAGAAATTGCACAGTATCCATCTGCAAGCCGCCAGATGTCGAGAACAGCTACACGTGTGATAGAATGTGTAGGACTAAGGAAGTTGTGTAGGATGGATGTGCTTTTCTCTGGTTTAATATGAACTGTGCTCCATCCGCAGAGAGGATGAGCTCTCTAAATGTTGGCCTCGCGTGCAGACTGAACACTAGGTGGCACCATTTCAACTGTATTGGCCCTTATAGGAGCTGAGTCGAAGTCTAGATGTCCACTCAGGATGAGAAGGGTGGAATAATCGGTGTAAAATAGAATGCCATTAGGTAATGTGGTTGAATGATTTCTGTAATTATATAAGATAAGAGGAGGATGTTGATGTTCACTTTTGCTCGGTTTGTACACATATCGGAGTGCTTCCTGTACACTTTTTTTCTCCATGTGGTTAAACAATAAAAGCTCATTTTCAGCAGATTTTCATATCCGACGCGTATGTGTCGTCTTCATTGAAAAAAAAAAATCTCCATTCCACTTCATGCGCCTCAGGATGCATCCTATAACACATACACATCCATTCATCTCACAGCTCGTGCACCACATTACTCCCCTCCTACTATCTCCACTCCTGCAGCCAATGTATCAGCTCGCATCACTATACTATTAGAGGGGAGATCGCAATACGCGCAGGTTCACGCTGCGGCGCGCGCTTTTTTTTGTGTGTGTGTGTGGGGGGGGGGGGGGGGGGGGG